>NW_017732096.1:156583-310411 GCF_001890085.2 Hipposideros armiger | reverse complement strand
CGGCAGCCCAGCTCCAGGTTGAGCTGTTGTTCAGCATCTTAGCTGTAGAGGGCAGTGTCACTGGCCCTCATATGTGGGATCCGAACCGGGGCCTTCTGGCATCCCAAGCGAGTTCTTAACCATCGCGCCACTCGGCCGGCCCAAGATTATAATAGTCTTATAGTCTTATTACAACTATAGTCTTAGCAGTCTTCTGTCTAGATTGCTGGTCTCTTTTGCCAAAACATCACAAAACCATTTCCTTTAAATGTGTGTGATTTCTGTTTGTTTTTTATTTAATACCATACAAGGTAGTGTTAAACAGTCTTTGGAGATTAGTGAGGGGGTTAATTGTGAATGTGTGATGCAGTCATGTTAGGAAATGTCTATTGAAAATAAAGTCTTACACTCGCTCAGAAGAAAGTCTTAACATAAATAAATGTATTAAAAGCTTACTTGATTATGTAAATTGCCAGATTTTAAGCGACTGGGGATGATCAGCTTCATTGTATCCTAAACTGAAAAGATAGGTCTATGCCTGTCTGGTAGACTTTTGTAGGAAATAATCTTTTTGTTGTTGTTGTTAACAGATTTCTTCTAATGGACTATTATTTTGCTTAAGAAGAAGGGTTGTTCGTTGTTTCTTCTGAGACGTTGTAGTTATTTTTTGAAGGTTCTTTCCCACCTTTAAATTTCCTTATGGTAGGATTTATTAATAGATTTTGAAGTCATATATAATAACTTTATTTTCTATTAAATATTAAATTCAAACTCAGATTTGAGTTATTGGAAATGAAGCATATGACTAAAGGCATGCACACCAAAATATCTGGAAATTATATATACTGTTTTTATGTATTTTTTAAATTTTAAATTTAAATACTTTATAGTATTTAATACTTTATAGTATTAAATACTTTATAATATTTACTTTGTAGTATAAATACTGACTGGTTTTATATAACTTTTTTCCCCAGAGGATGAGGAGAGCCAAAGAGACTCTGTTATTGAGACTGCCATGACACTACCAAGTGAATCAAGAGTCAACATGCATGCCATCATCACATTAAAAATATTAGACTATAGGTATGTAATTCGTTTGTGTGGACATTGCAAAACACATAGGAACATTTCAGAAATAATTCTTCTGAAAAAGGACAATTGCAAGGAAGAATTCATCAGAATGCATTAGTACTTAACCTAGAATAATAGCAGTTGCAAAAACAGTGATGAGATAAAAGCTTTAAAAGTACAATGAACTTAAATGCCCATTCCTTACATGATTTGTGTTTGTTATGCTTAAGAGATAGATTGATGGTTATTAACAGTAAAATTTTTATAACTATTTTGTTATTATAAAAAATAAACAAGTGGCATTATTGGTTTGCCTTAAAATTTTCTGACTCCACGTAGAGACGATTTTATATTGGGGTGTGGGGATCTATATTAGTAAATAAGAAATAAGTATCATTTAGTTAATGAACACCTCAAGTAGGGAAAGTTTGAGAGATGTATCCATTAATATATCTGCAAGTCAAATAATATGTCATAATAATAATATGCTCTGGTAGCACATACATTAAATATGAGGTATTGTTGATATATAAATTGAGACAAAAGCCTAAAAATTGTAATATATCGTGGAAGTGTATTCCATGGGAAAGAAGATGCCTGGGCAAAGATTGGGAGTGGTTGTCAAGTGTTCTTTCAGTACCATCTAAGGCAACAGTGACAAAAATAACCAACACTATCAAAGCTCTTGCATATGTGGGTATTGTAACAAAAATACAAAAGAATACACACTCGAGTCAGATAGGTGACTGGATTTAGTCAATTATTCACACAGCTAGTGTCAATGTCTGGCCTCTTTTCCTTAATGTGTCAGCAGGAACCACCTCCGCAGTCAGGATACAGTCATCATTTCAGATTTGTTGTGTTTTTCACATTATTCTCACCTCTCATCTGCCACTCTTGAGTATATAGAAAGTACTACTCTAAGCCCCTTCCTTCTTTGACACTGGCACAAGGTAGTACTCTTCCAGAGTTATACTTGTGTCTCTCTTCTCTCATAGCATAGCATGGCAACTTAGCCTGTCTTATCTTCCTCATTTATTCGGTAGATATTTGGAACCTACTAGGTATCAAATTCTAAGCTATGTGTCATATACACTGAATGCTGAGACAGACTTATTTCCTGCCTTAGAATTTCTTAGCTTAGAATTTCTTTGATCTCTGGCTTCCATTACCTCCACCCTGAATGGATACCATCATTATTCAGTCGCTATTCTGTGCTGGACACTGTGCTGACTACTTTACATATGCTGTTGCTTTTAATCCTCCAAATAGTCTATACACTTGTATTGATACAATTTTATTTGGGATAGCCATTTCCACTTTTTAAGGGCACAGATATCACAAAAGCATAATAAAAATAGCACTTAACACCATACATCTTAGGTTATTTAGATTCTAAATTTATTGTAATTTGTTTTCCTCAGAGACTTTAATTGGAAAGGAGTATCCTATTTAAAATACACATTAATTCCCAATCTTAGGGCAGAAATGCCTTCAACTAAATTTTTAAAAACAGCATGAATCTTCAAAGTTTGATTAGAATAAATCAGTTCCCCCTGACTTGAGCATATCTGATTGAAGAGATAAAAATGTTGTATCTGCACAGAAAATGGAGCCCTATAGTGGAAGTAGAAGGCATAATGACTATGAAATTTAGGCTATCTTTTAACCTATCTATTACAAAGCCTTTCTTACATAATTCTCCCGTTTTGCACATGTATATACATCACTCATTTCGCATTCCATCAAACATTCTTCTTTTTTTTTTTTAAAGATTTTTATTGGGGAATTGGGGGGATGGGAACAGTGCTGGGGAATTGGGGGAAGGGAAACAGACAAGTTGCTGTCGTTTTGTTCTTCAGTCTAGTTGTGGAGGACGTTGCTTCACTGGCCCAAGTTGGCACCATCATTGCGCTCTTCCCGGGTGAGGCAGATCAGTCGCCGGCTTCTGGACGGCCGCTCACTGCAGCTGCTGGCCACTCACTGTGGCTGCTGGCTACACATGGTAGCCCATGGCAACCCACTGCCACAGGGGCTGCAGCCTACACCGTCGCCGGCGACTCACAGCAGCCCAGCTCCAGGTTGAGCTGTTGTTCAGCATCTTAGCTGTAGAGGGCAGTGTCACTGGCCCTCATATGTGGGATCCGAACCGGGGCCCTCTGGTGCCCTAAGCCAGTTCTTAACCATCGCACCACTCGGCCGGCCCTCCATCAAAGATTCTTTTAAGTGATAATGTGTTAGGCATTAAAATTTTTAAAAGAACATAAGGATACCTGCTAATTATAACAACAACAAATTGTTAAATCTGCAAACGTCAGAGTTCTACATTTTCATTTAAGATTAAATTTATATTTTATTAAAAATCTTACTGAAAGTTTTAATCTATTTTTTTTTCTTTTTTCTTTAAGATTTTTATTGGGGAATTGGGGAAGGGTAAAAATATTCGAGAAGAGGAACAGCCAAGTTGTCCTTCAGTCTTAGTTGTGGAGGGCACAGCTAGCTCAGCTCCAAGTCCCGTCACCACCCGGCCGCCCATCGGCAGCTCATAGCCGCCCAGCTCAAGGGGCCGTGTTCAGTCTTAGTTGCGGGTGGGCATACTCCACCATCCCATGCGGGAGTCAAACTGGCTAATTTGTTGTTAGGAGCACATCCTCTCACCTGCTGAGCCATCCTGCCACCTGTTGGCAGCTCAGCGGCAGCTCAGCTCGGGCACAGCACTCTGGCCCATGTGGGAATCGAATCGGCTACCCTGTTGTTCAGAGCTCACGCTCTTAACCAATTGACCCATTCGGCTGGCCCACTGAAAGTTTTAATCTTACTAAAAAGGAAGTTTATTTACATTTGCAAAAGATCTAGCATAAATAACAGTGAATAAATAACCCTTTACATTCTAATTTCACAGAACAGGTTCAGGGATGGTAAATAACAAAGCTCATTAATGGTAGTACCAGGGATAGTTTATTATATAGCCACTATCCTGTCTACCTTATCACATGCTAAAGGAGAGAGAAATTGGTTTAAGTCACGAGAAGACTAATTTAGTATAATGTTGGTTTTTTAAAAATTATTCTTGTCTTGCAGTTAACTATACACCCAAAGAAAGTTAACATATAACCCATTAGAGATTTTAAAAAAAGGAAGCAATAGCAGTTTTTCAAATTACAAATATAGTTCTTCTCTGAGGTAGAGGAATCCATGTACTGTGTTACTATCCATTTACTACATGACTTCTAGACATCTTAGACTCTGAAGATGTATCTCTATTTCTTATTCACGTTGAGTATATGAAAGCTTAGACTGCATGGCACAATGTGTTGTGTCGTGACACAGTATGTTGTCTAAATTCCTGACGGTTAACATTTTGTGGGTTGGCAGGTTTTTGTGGCACTTTTTGCAGAACTAAATAATCAATTGCCTTCAGAATTTTTCTTATAAAATATAAAGTTCTTTGAAAGTGAAAAGTAATAATCACATTTTCCTGGACTGCTAAAAATGATGCATTTCTTAAACCATTTTTTATTTAGTGATAAACAAACAACTTTGATTCCTGATGAAGTGTTTGATGCAGCAAAAAGCAACATTATCACTTCTGTTAACTTCAGTAAGAACCTGCTATGTGAAATTCCAAAAAGGTAAGAACTGTTCATGATGCCATTTGAAGTTGTGACTCATTGTCAGTTGTGTTTACATCTTAGTTGCAAAAGTAATTATTTTTCATAGTTTTTTAACTTGAAAGTACATGTAAAATTTCTTACATTAATAATACTTAAGAGTTTTAGCTAAATTTGCTGAAGCATTCCCTGAGATACTTTTAACATTTGTTATGAGATGTATGTAGGTTTTTTAAAACTTTGTTTTTCTTTTACATTTTAAACTTGGAAAATAGATATTAAAATTATTTAAAGTATTGAATTACTTCTTCCCATGTAATTAATTATTAGAGGAAAGTGTTAAGAGGCCATCCAGAGCTGGTTCGTGTAGATTAATAGGAATTTTTATCTGGGGCTTTATATTAATGAATTGCCAATACACTGAATTTTTCCACTGACAATAAGAACAGAATTGACTGAATCCTATTAATATTTTCCTTCCAGAAAAAGATTCTTCACTTCCACATATTAGAAGTTGTTTGCATTGTATTTTGTCATTTAATACATCTTTGTTTATGTTAATTATAGCAAAATCTTTAGGTTATAAAAAAATATTAGTATAATGTTGAACTTTTAAAAATGTTTGTTCTCTGCAGTAAACTATATATCCAAAGAAAGTTGGCAAATAGCCTTACAATTAAAACAACAGTACGGGAGACAAAGTAGAACAATGTTAAAGAACTTGGGGCAATAGAGTCAATTGCTTGTATCTAATATCCCAGATCGACAAGCTGGGAGGCTTTGGTTCGGGTAACTAGCTGCCCTTGGTTTTCTCACCTGTGAAGCAGAGATAATAATGGTACCTATTTATAAGAATTAAATTAAATGGCATAATCCACATAAAGCATTAAATTAGTGCCTAGCCCTTAGTAAGCACTTAAGTACTTAAAGAAAAAAAGATGATGTTCTGGGAAAATAGAATGGCTATATCTGACTACAAAAAGAATTTTTTAGATGTTTAAAATTTTTACCAAGACAGGCAAACTATTAGGTTGTCTGAAAAGTCATGATGCATTTTTGCAACGAAAAACAGAAAAAATATGTCATGACTTTTCCAACAACCCAATATATTTGCTTTCTATTTTACAGTTTGGGGAATGTAGGTGATAAAAGACGGTAACTAAGAAATTCCATTTCAAATGGGGATCTAGTCCATCTTCTCATTCTCTTATTTAAAGGACTCAGAGGATATTTGGTAGAATAGTTGAGCATTTAGATTTGCTATCATATAGGATAAGTTTGCCTTGGGGATCCGGGATCAAACAAACTAATTGAGAATGAAGATGGAAGGAGTTACCTTATTACTTACTTTCTCATTTTATCCCATGGCCTGGTTATTTTTATGCAAAACAATGTTATTCTATTACCACAATTATTTCATCATATTTCTAGCAATTTAGAAGGCCAAAGAAGACATATAGTAGAGACATACCTTGCTCTAGAGAATTTCTAAACCACTTTCCCTCTTTCTTAACTGTTTATTTCATAAGTCACAGTTTTCATCATGTTATTTTCTAATTGTAAAAGTAATATAAAATTTTGAACTAAATGAAGGGACAAATTGTTTTTAGTCCCATCACTGATTTATTTTGTTAATTCGTGACATATTTTATTTCAAGCTATTCCCCATTTATTTTACATTTTAAAAATAAATATTTTAAATATATTTTAAATATATATAAATTATATAAAATAAAAATTTTAAATATATTTTAAATATATATAAAAATATATATATATAATTTTACAAATTATATTACAATTTGTATCTTGACTGGTTAATTTGTCATAAGTATTTCCCTATGTTGTAAACAATACTTTTGAAATCTAGTTTATATATTATAAGTTGATTATGGCAAGAAATAAAACAAAACATACTATTTTGTTAGGCCATATTTCCAGAAGAATTATGAAATCAAAGAATCTGATTCTCGATACATATATCCAAAAACTTTCCAAAAATGTTTTATCAGTTACATATCCAAACTCATGTATCTCTCACTGAATCTTCTTTAGCACAGCATTTGATATTCTTTGTTGTTTTCTTTGCTAATGTAGTAAAAATGATTTATAGTTATAGTTTAATTCATTTCTTGGCAAGTCACATATAACATTTCTTGTTCTTATATAGTTAAATATTTAATAGCATACTTTAAAACTACTCAACTTGATTAGGCTTACTTAGAAATGTTTTATTCTTCCTCTATAAGTCTTTGATTTAAGTTACTTAGTAGTGACACTTTCCAAACCTGGGAATTAACTTAATGTTTTCTTCCCATCATGATTAAATGTAATGATAATTCAGTAGTATAGCAAATACTATACTATACTGTTGACATATCATATTTAAAAGAAACACTTTGAAGTACCCAGATGGTATTATATTATGTGGTCTATAAAGAAAATTACTGTGTTCCAGAATATATGTCAAACAATTTATTTTGTGGATTTAAGTCATTGACAGAACATAGTATAAAAATTTGCCTAGATTTGATTTTTCTTTTTTGTAACTGGTTAAAATATAAAATAAATAGTTTCTTAAGGTTTAACATACATTTACGGACAAATAGAAATTTTGAGACAGATAAGATTAAGGCTGTTTTTTAAAAAATCTATTTTTATCAGTTATACATCCAAACTGATTGAAATTTTTGTGAGAAAAGTAGAAGTTACAGAAAATCTGAATTAGAAATAATTACAGGATTTTCTCTGCTATGGTCTACTTATAGTTTTGAAGTTCTGACAGTGAATTCAAGTGCTAACATTTTAAAATTATTTTGTTTCAGAATTGTGGAACTAAAGGAAATGGTTTGTGATGTCAATCTCAGTTTTAATAAGCTTTCCGTTATATCTTTGGAATTATGTATGCTTCAGAAATTGACTTTTTTAGATCTCAGGTATTTATTGATACTATTTCTTCACCTTTTTATAATTTGTCTTTGAGTTTTGCCTAACTTTTGCCCTTTCCCTCATATTCTCCTAAGTATGGAAATTGTTATTAGTTTATTAATATTTCAGGAGAAACCTAAAATCAATCATTTCGGAAGTATTTTAATCAGATATCTATAATTTGTAGGCAATTTACAAGTTAAGTAATAAGAGAACTATTTAAAATATTAGAAAATCTGAACACATTTTTAGATTCATGCTTATGCAAAATTAGAAATGATACATGGAAAGTGTTTGCTTCACATTGTTTCTTTCCTGAAAGTAACAGCATAAAACTTTCAAAACCCCATGCTAGGGCTGGCCGAGTGGCGCGATGGTTAAGAACTGGCTTGGGATGCCAGAGGGCCCCGGTTCGGATCCCACACATGAGGGCCAGTGACACTGCCCTCCACAGCTAAGATGCTGAACAACAGCTCAACCCCGGAGCTGGGCTGCCGCGAGTCGCTGGCGACGGCGTAGGCTGCAGCCCCTGTGGCAGTGGGTTGCCATGGGCTACCATGTGTAGCCAGCAGCCAGCGTGAGTGGCCAGCAGCCGCAGTGAGCGGCCGTCCAGAGGCCGGCGACTGATCTGCCTCGCCTGGGAAGAGCGCAATGATGGTGCCAACTTGGGCCAGTGAAGCGACGTCCTCCACAACTAGACTGAAGAACAAAAGGACAGCAACTTGTCTGTTCCCCTTCCCCCAATTCCCCAGCACTGTTCCCATCACCCCAATTCCCCAATAAAAAAAAAAACTTTTAAAAAACCCCCACAAAAACCCCATGCTGGCACAGCAGCTAGCATGACCTCTCTTAAAAAGAACTATTTGGTTTCAAAAAGCTATATTAAACATGCAAGGCCAGAAAGAAAGAAAAAGAACGCTATGTGTAGCAACAAAAAGAAAAGAAACTACTTTACTTAAGGCTCTGTAGAGTAATAGGAAGTCATTTAAGTATGTTCTAAGTTGAAGTGACAGGCTCAGAAGTATCACAGTTCTTTGATGGTAATAGTGTATGTCTCAGGTTTTATAAATCATCTTTTTTATTTTCAATTTAGAAACAATTTTTTAAGTTCTTTGCCTGAAGAAATGGAATCGTTGGAAAGACTACAAACAATCCATCTTTCCTTTAATAGGTAAGAGACAGGACAGACAAATCTGTGACCAACATTTATTCTGTAGCAAATTTGTAGGTCTTACTAGAAAATACAACTAAAAGAACCAAATAAACAGAAAGGCCCTATGTTTTTACTTTATGTAAATATCCAGGTTTATTTTTACTAAGTTCTACTTAGAATTGAAAGTGATATTGCTTTCTTAGAATTTTCACAACTGATGTCCAGTAGATTTTTTTGTTCCTTTTAACCATTTTAAGAAACCTGTAGCCTCATAGGAAAACAAATATGCAAATAATTATAATTGCTATAATGCAAGCTTAGTGCTTAGACAAAAGTGTTTCCTGAGATTACCTGAAGGTAGAGGAGGTAGCATTGAAACTGAGACATGAAAAGTAGACATTCGCCAGACACCAGGGATAGGGCGTCCCAGGCAGAGCAGAAAGCATGTACTAAGCTCAGGGATGTGAGAGCATGTCTTTAGGACTCTTCAAGAAGTTCAGGAAGGCTCGAACCATGAAGTGAGGAGCAGGAAGAGTAGAGGGAACAAATGGAATTGGGTATGTAAGCAGTAGCCAGCCCTTTAAGAGCTTTTTATGCCAAATGAAACTTAGGTTTTATTCAATCACTGTAAAGATACTGCTAATAATTAAGAATAGCTAATATTTATTGGGAGCTTTTTATCTGCTCCCAAAGTACTGGGCTAAGTACTTGACATGTATTTTCTCATTTAATCCTCACAAAAGCTCTACATGGTAGGTTCTATTATTATGTCCACTTAAAAATGGAGGATTAGGAGTTAAGGAACTTACCTGGGGTTCACAAAGATAGTTAATTGTAGAGCTGGGATTTGAGCCCAGGTGGTTTGACTTTTGAAGTTGGGCTTTTAACAACATCATATTGTTTTCTATGATGAAAGTTGATTTTGGTAACAATTTAATTATTAATAGCTAACATTTGCTGTATTCCAGCTGCTATCTTAAAGTTTTCAAATATATTCATTCAATCCTTATAACAAGTGTATAAGTTTTGTACTGTTATTTCTCATTGACAAGTGAGGAAGCTAAGGCACAGTGATGTGAAAATGCTCCCTATTTAAATTTTTGTTCTGTCTGCTCCATTATTTTTGGTTTCTCATTTGTAGGTTACGTTATTGTTGTCATTCTTTAAAAATATATGTATGCACTTCTCAGATCTCTTCTAATTTTTATTTGTGAATTGAATTATCTGTTCTCTAGTGAGTTGTCTATTGAGCTAGCAATTGCATTGCCAGGTAATGTCTTTGGGGAGGTGGCAAAGCTAACTCTAACTTCTTTGTTGACAGATGAGCCACATCTTTGTTAATTACCTTGTTCACGTGTTGGTGGGGACGAGGAGGAGGAGGGACCACTTGGCGGCCATTTGGTCCATCTGCCCTCCTGATTATTGACTCCCCAGTCCCTCTGGAAAATCAGCTTCCTGGAGTTTACCCTTTACTATTGCCTTTTTTATATCGAGGCAACCAAGGAAGGGCAGTATGGGGCAGTGAAAAGGCCACAGCTAGAAAGTTCTCCTTCAGCCCCTCTTCATCTTTTCTAGTCCAGCCCCGCAGTTTGCCTCACACTGAAACCGCGCCAGCCTCTGTACCCCAAAAGATCCTCAACAACGTTGTATTAATTGCTCTGAGAGCCATTAGCCTTCTGTCTTCTTCTGGCATCTTAAGGGTTACTTTCGGGGGAGGAAGCTAGTAGCCAACATTAGTTTGTCATCTTTTCAAGAGCCAAATGTACTTATTTTTGAAACTTCAGTAAAAGCAAAATATATATCTTAAATTTTTACTTAATATTCGCAGTGATTCTTTTTCATAAGAAATAAAATTGAACTAAGGAAGAATACCTACATGGAAACATTTTATAAAGAATCTTAGATTTCTTTATCTCCTGACTGTGAAAAGGAAAACATGGGAGAATTTACTCCAACTTTTTTAAATTTTATACAATAAATAGAAACCGTTACAAGTCTGTCCACTTTCCATGTATTTCCAGATTTCCAAAATTAGTCCATTTTCTTGAAAATTTAAAAATAGAGGACTTATACCAAATATAAAATAACTTACACTAAAGAAAACATGAATAATATCAAACTTCAGATCATGATAGGAATTATTTTTCCTCTGATTCCAATATACTTAGGTATTCTGTTCATATTTTAAAGGTTCAAAATACTACCTGAAGTGCTGTATCGCATCCCGACACTTGAAACAATTTTGATTAGTAACAATCAGGTTGGATCTGTGGACCCTGAGAAATTGAAGACAATGGAAAACCTGATCACATTGGACCTTCAAAATAATGACCTACTACAAATTCCGCCGGAGCTCGGGAATTGTGTGAACTTAAGGTAATGACATCATTCACTAAGTTTTTCCGTTTATTTGATTTGTTGAAGTGTCGTTTGTTTTTTTTTGTTGAGTTACTCTTGCAGGAGAGTTGAAGTAAAAATATGTTTAAATATAGTAACCGATTGTTTCTAATGATCCTTTTCTCATCGCTCTATATGTGTATAACTTGAAACTCGACTGCGTAAAAATGGCAGGGAAATATGAACTCCTTAGCTGTGCATGTAGGGTTTTTAAAATCTGATGACAGAATACTACCATTTATTTCAAGTGGGTTTCACACTTGGGCATGGTCTTTGTCATTCTTTGTGTTTGTTCTTACCTCAGCCTCAAATGCCTTTATCCTGCTTTTTTCAATAATCAACTTAAATAGCACCTTTGCAAACCTTCCCTATTCTCCAGGCAGTTAGTCGCTCCTGATTTTCCATCCTGCTTTGTTTAGACTCATGTACCATCTCTTCATCCTCCTTTAGAAACGAGTTGTCCTAGTGCCTGGAACATAGTAAACTCCCAGTAAGAGCTTGTTAAGTGACTATAAAGGGAGTCTGAGATGTCAACAGAAAGCCAAGTAGTTAAGCAGAATGTGTCAGAAGTAATTTCATTACTGAAAATGGCATGTGATGGTTTGACACATTTGACTCTACTAGGAAGCACTGGCATCTGCTCTGATGCCTCTTTTTAGTGAATTATAGGAGGTGAATGCAGTTGCTTCTCATTATTTGCAGCGGCTGTATTCTGTCAAGTCTCTGTAAACACCAAATCAGTGAACACTGAACCATTACTCCAGGGGAAGTACAAGAGTTAGGTTCTTTGGAGCCTCTGGTCACAACATTTTCATCAACTGATCAAAGCATAACCTTGTTTTATGTGTGCTCCTGTATTAAGACACCTTATTTAATATTGTTGATTTATTAACATTGAACTATGGCCACACAGCACTATGACTCATGCCTGAATGAAGCTTATCTAACTAACATGTATTTTCTGGGTAAGGCACATGACAGCCTTCTTGTGTAAGAAAACTAGACAGCACTCCAGCACTACACTTGCAGGCTATTTTAAACAGTTAAATCACCAACAAGTACAAAAGTACAAAAAACGCTGTGCTGAATGGACCACGACAAGGCCACTTGTTTACAGTATGAGAGCTGAAACAAGCAGGCAGAATCTCACCTAGTTCAACCTCAGCTGCGAGGGTGCCTATCAAGCGACTCAAATTTTTCACTGCTCTGTGCGTGTCCAAAAATGACCTCAAAAGTGCCGTGCTGTATATATTGATTTTGGGGTTACAAATAAATTTTAGTGAGTAGGCAAATTAACAAATATAGAGTCTGTGAATAATGAGGATTGACTGTAATTAACTCATGTTTTTATAAATTACAAAAATCAATCTGTAAAAGAATTCCCAAGTATTTGAAGATATAAAATTTAGATCTATTGTATAATATAGTGTGAATCCTTTGACTTTTATTTACATAAACTCTTAAGTTATTGAACATTCATAAAATTCTATCTTATAATTTAAGGTATTTCATTAATTATATAAAGAAACAAATCAACAAGCCCTTAAATCTTAAATTGAACTTTATTTCAGAACATGTGAATAGATTTTTATATGTGTATCCGGTCAAGGGTGGGAGAAGGCAGACGTGTTAATGTTTTTCCAGGTCGGGGGATATATTGATTACAGTTTAGTCTGCGGTTCGAGTACTTCTTGGAATGCTCATTGTATACTTGTGTGAGGTATAGAATTCAACCATTTAATATATGGTCCATCATAAGATTGAGAAGAGGATGGCTTAAATGGTGGTTCATAGCTGTGTGTGATCTTGGATAAGTCTTTCTTCCCTGAATTTGCGTTTCCTTTACCCCTAAAATAGGAAATTAATGGGGCGTACATCATAGGGTTGTTAAAATAACTAAGAGAGTCAGTGAATTTAAACTACTTAGCACAGTACTTTTCACATAATAAGTATTCAATTAATGTTGTTTTTGTTATTATAGTTATAATTCCAACTGTTGAAATGCTTAGGAAAATTATACACAAATTGTGTTTATAAACTTGCAAATGAAATTAGAAGCCTCCCAAATGGAAAATACTAAAATTCTTAATTTCTCTCTTTTGTTTAGAACATTACTACTAGATGGAAATCCATTCCGTGTTCCTCGAGCAGCCATATTAATGAAAGGAACAGCTGCTATTCTGGAATATTTGAGAGACCGAATTCCTACTTAAATTGGAGTTGCTTTATAATCTTGGTTATGTTAATTCTTATAATTCTTACATTGATAACTAACATTTTTCTAAGTGTTGTGTACATTTGTAATGGTGATGACCATGTATATAGTGTGTATACATGTTTTCTGAATGTTTTGCACACGATTTATCCTACTCACTTTCATTCCCATATGACATAGTAAACACTTTCTTCAAAAGTAAATTTTTATTTAATGTAGTTTAATATTTTTATAATGACAAAGCATTTTTGTAGAAGTGGATTTTTTCCCCCATTTGTTTGTGTTATGTATAATATGACTAATTTACTTGTTTATGACCATCCAATTTCTATCTTTTTGATATAAACTTGAATTGAATTTTATTCAGTATTGTTCTTTGACATTAAAAAAAAAGAACTTTTCATTGCTCATAACAGGACTTTTGTGATATGGTTGGCATCAGTATAAGTTTTAAATTAACATTCAGTGTATTGTTTTTGTTTTAATCTAGTTGAAATCTTTCTAGCCATTTCCCCGTGTTTTAGTAAATCATTTTGTCAGGGTTTCTAATGTTACAGAAATGCTACATAAGATATTGGTGGAGAAAATAGTACAAATGTTGTTATAATTACTCTCACGATTTTGATTTTAAAACTTGACAAGTTTTTTCAGTGATGTCTTAGTATTAAGTTTCTAAACAATAAGCTAATACTTCTAGATTCAAGAAATCGAAAGAGGTTAGAACTGCATATTTTTCCCTCAGTGTATGCGGTTAAATATACCTTTTGTTCTTTTTTTTAAAAAGTACTTAAGATCTTAGTTTATTATTTATTAATTCTACAGGTATCAGCAACTGAAAATAACTCATAACATATGCTGCATAAAAATCTTGAAATATTCTTTGTTTAAATACGTACTAAGCAGGTATTTGTATACATAATCTACTCTGTTGGTGATTTGTAATCCAACCTTTTTCTTTTTTTTCTTTCCAGGGCCTTAATTTTAAAATTTGCTTGTAATCTTCTTAACACTAAACTTGTAGTCATGCAGTAATTTTCTAAAAGGGAAGTTGTTATAGGCGAATTTCATTTAATAAAAATAAGATATAAACCTTTTTATGTATACCAAAAATATCGGAAGTAGGCTGATCAGTCATTGTAAAACTAACCATGTGATTCTATTAAGTAGCCAAACAGTAGAATGTATCTTAATATATATATAGATAAATGGGTGGGTAGGTAGGTAGGTAGGTAGATAGATAGATAGATAGATAGATAGATAGATAGATAGGTAGGTTTTGGATGATTGAGGCTTGTTCATATTATGAAAAAAATCATTGCTTATAAGGATACATGTACATGCTCATAATAAAAGTCACATTTTTCAAATATGAATTATAATGTTTGTGTTTTTGTGTAAAATAAATGTCCTTTTCATACTGTAGCTCTGTGGCTGATCAAGAAATCTGCTTTGATATTAAACAAAAGACACTTTACAATAAGGTGACATTTTATTGTTTATACAATAGACTTTTATGTTATTCAAAACACTTTTTTAAATACTGAAAAAGTTGAGTACACCAAAGCCGAAAAATGGCTCTGCTATACACTGCACAGCATTATTTTAGTCCCTGTATTTTGTATCTGTACAGAAAGCATCTTCGAAATGCATTCTCATCACATTGTACACCTTTACCGATTAGTGTCCATAAAGTAAAACTGGAGAATACAGCTCGCATTTGCAAATTAACTGACAAAGTAATTTCACTGATTCAGTAAATTTAAAATAGAGATTCATAGGACTTATTTGCACATAAAATGAAGCAGCTTTCAAGGTTGTTATGGTCTCATACTGCAAAAAAAAAACCATTAAGTACATTCACAATCTATGTTAATAAAGTAGTAAATATGTCTTCATTCAGTTTTTATTTACACCAATATGTAGTTCAACTAAAAAGTACTGTTAATTGTGATACAGTAGTTTTTTTAACACATACAAAAATGACAATTTTTATATATAATTTAAGCTCAAAATCACAATTATCTCAAAATATTAATTACAATACAGCCATTTCAATTAACATGTGATATAATCCTTTTATAAAATGGTAAAATTTTTATTAAAGTAAGCAATTAGTTTTCAATTGACTACAGTTCACCCATGTAGAAAACCTTAAATGTTAAAAGGTGTTTCCTGCCCCCTCCCACTCAAATTTGTATACAGCCACCTAGGCTAGCAAAGAGACAGAAAAGGCCCCAATTTATAAAGAGTAAGCCTCTTTTGCTATACTGCTGTGGCTTGTTTCTTCCATAAAAGCTTTACAAGGGGAGTGTCAACAAGCTATGCAGTGAAATGCATGCATTAATATACAATATGTCTATGTAAAATGTTAGCATTTACTAGTGCACATTAAAATGTTCACAGAGACTGCAAAAGAAGTCATAAATAAAGAAGCGCTTATAAAGATCCACCAATTGCAAATTGTAAACTTGAAAACGACTTGATAATATAATGGAATTTCTTTGAAAACATCCCAATTCAAATTCTTTCTCTGGTAAAGGAGCTCTAGTTACTTGGCCTTAAGATATTACTGTGTGCTGCACATATGGTAGTGAAGTCAGATGTCCAGAAAAGAATGAGTCTAGAGACTCTTCACTTTACTAAAATAGTGGCCCAATGTTGCATCACTGTGTAGGAATTCTTAAACTTCCAGAAGAGTGAAATATTTCGCTAACCAAATTAATATGATTTCAAATGGAAACTGTGTGTGTGTGTGTGTGTGTGTGTGTTTAGCACATGGAAAAATATTAATATAATAGGTGGAATTAGAACTTCTTTATATAGGAATAAAAGAATTATGCCCCCCAAAGTAATCAATTATCAAAAAGTTTAGAAATGAAAGAATAATTTTCATGGATACTTAAAAAAACAACCAAAAAACATAGTATCCTTTTACTCATAATTCTTTACAAACCAATTAAAAACCTATCACTGTCTTTGTTTAGAATTGCTGCTCTTAATTTAATATTTCTTCTCTGAATAGAAAGAGACCATAGTTCACATTACAGTTTACTTATATACAGCTGGTTGTGTTAGGGGTGCCCTTGGGTGGCTATAAAATGGGGGGGAAAAAACTACAGTTCTTGCAAACCTTACTTTTGCAAGGTTATTTGAGATGTCTTTGAAATTTACAGAGAGAATTCAGCAGATTTACTTCTGATTTTCAAATAGAAAAAAAATTCTCCTTCATATGAGGACAATGTCATGCCCACAAGCTTCCTTTAGTCCTTTCTGTATACTGAGTACAAATAGAAACTTGATTGATTCTTGAGACAAATATATCTGGTTTATCTATCAACTATCTTTCTCTTCATTCCAAACAGAAAATAAGGCTTGCATTTTCAAGGAGGAAAATGTAGTTGAGGATGTAAAAGGGAAATGCCTAAACATAAAGCAGTATTAAAACATTTATTGCATTCCACTGACACTAGGTGTCATCAAAGCTAAAACCAAATTTCCTAGAGTAAAACTTAACATATAACATTCCTTACTGCCCTGAACAAATGCCTTTTCCACATTCAAGACCAATAAGGGTCCTCTGAGTGGAAAGACTCGACAAGTATTGAAAATAAAATTTATTTCAGCACTACATTCTGAAAATAAATTGCCATTCTAGCAAATATGGGAACTGCTTTTATGTTCTATCTGCCTGAGAGTTTCATCTTGGTGTTCCTATGGACTTTCCAAAAAATTACATAAGATTTCCTGACTATATAAGAGATGTTCTTTAGTAGAGTGCTGGGGGAAGGGAAAAGGAATGGAAAGATACAAAGAAATACAATGTGATTTCTTTTGTCCATTCATCAAATATTTTTTTTAATCTTCTAAAGGTCAGTTGACCTGCATATTTGGGCATTATTTAACCTCATTACCTGTGCAAAACAAGTGCACAAAGAAAAACACCTATGTAGGAGTCTCTACAGAGACAAAACCTGAGTCACAATAAAAAGTATTTAATATAAGAAAATTTTTCTTAATGTAGGAAAATAACCTTTAAAGGGCCAAAAATATCTTTGTACAATATAATTAGCTAACTAAAACTTCAATGTACTGAAGTATCCCATATTTTTTATAAGACCCAACAAAAAACAAATAATTTACATTTGCTAATTTTCTTAACTATAGCTGAGACACCCACATTTTTATTTCTAACATCTATTTTCATTCCCCTGAATTCATTAACTTTTCCCTAAAATAAAAAAAAAAGACATTCAAATATGAGGACTGTTTAATTTCTGATGAACAATTCCCACTTTTTTCTAAATATTGAGGACCTAGGAGATTTGGGGTTGTTAGGCATATCATTCATAATGCCAAGCCACAGCAGAATTCTAAAATTCAAAGCAAAATATATAATCTATTATTAAGGGAAACAGTACTACGAAAAATACGTTGTTGATAGAGTTGGGCCAAAGTCTGCATGAAGCTATTCTCTCGTTTGCAGTCTCCCTTTCTGCAGACAGTTAACTCATAAAAACTCCTTTCTCTATGCTCCAGCTCCTCAGCTGTCAGTAGGTTCCTTACTTTTTCCACACGTAAGCCCTGAATCATCTCTTGCTCACATCCAGCCAACGGTTACCATGGCCTCTTTATTTGACATCTTTGTTAGCTCTTCCTCATCTTCAGGAGCTCAGTTCTCTGGGACGACTCCTGGGTCTCCCCTCATGTGCCACATAACTACTTATTAGGGGATAATCTGTTTAAACTGCCCCCCCATCTTACCATTGAACACTGATTTAAGGCTCAATTCAGGACACATTTATTCCCCGGGCTGTGTACATCTCAGACGCATACCGAGAAAATTTTATAGAAAAATGAGTGCAAGTAGCTTCATGCCGCCATTGTTAGCTGGGGCATTGCATTGATTATGCATTCCTGTCCTTAAAGGAAGCCTTCTGGACCTAGAGGTTCACTGCTTGCATCTAGTTCGATAGGAGGGCCCTTTGGATGCTTGTATCAATAGGTGAGGGGATTCTTGGTGGTGTCCTTGAACACCCTTCCTCTTGGGTCAGTGGATGTGGTTTGGGGATAGGCTGGGAGATGCATGCAGTGGGGTAAGGGATTAGAGGCATTAGGCTAGCAAACTGTAGTCTCCTCCTGCCTTTGTACCTGACACTTGAAGGATCACTAGAAGGATTTTGTATTGGTGCAGAAGGCTAAAAGCAGAGTCACACTTTCTCTGCCAACAGACTTGTTACCATGGGAACCAATGCAGAAAAACGAAAATATGACAAGAAGCCGAGGATTAAATGTGGAGAAAATTGGTAGGGAGTTGGTTTCTACATGGTAATTTGAGCATCTGGGATTTAAAGAAACAGGATGTTTCTCGTGTGGCAGATCGATGAAGATGGACAAAATGGCCTGCCGGTCACTGGGAGGTGGGGAACGCAGGGAGAAAGCAGTGAGCCTGCTGTAGTTTGCGTTAGGGGAACTCTGTAAAACCCAGTTCCATTCCTGGAGAGGTGGAACTCTTCAGCCCAAACGGTAAATTAAACCTATGATCCAAAGGTGCCCTTCGAAAGGCACATCCATCTTAGTTTGATAAATGAAAGCAGTCTGCTGTAACAATTCTTCTCATCCTTCCAAGGCCAGCACATGTTACCTGACAAAAGTATTGCACATCTAATATATTATTGCTTGAAACATCTTCCCAAGTATTAAAAAAAAAAGAAATTACGGCTTTTAAATCTGTGACCTCTCTCCCCCAACAAGGCAGCTAGTGCAAATAACCAAGAATGTCGTTTTTCATTAAGGAAATGATTGTTTCACTTCACGTGTTGTAAGTCCTCCCTGTGTACACTCCTCAGTCCTGGAGTTGATAGAAAACGGATTAAATCAGACTTTAGGATTCCAGGACAATCTGTAACGAGGACTTGAAGTTTCAGTCTAGTCTGAGAAAAGTAGACCGACACATTTTACTTTGAGAAGCTCCGGGGAGACTGCACCGGTCCTGTCCCCTAACCTTCCCAAAAAGCTGTTTTCTGAGATCACTCTTGTGACATCAGCCTTTGGCCCATATTTAAATGTATTCGCCCTGAGGAAATGAGGGAAGCTCACTGTAGATGACCTGACTTGACCCTTCCTGGGGAGCTGATTTTCAAGTAGTAGGGACACCTTTCACCTGACTCACCCTCCCAACACACACAAATTAAAAACTAGAAACGACATCACCCAGGAAGCAGGAGATAAGCCATTACTGGATAGTTGTCTTTAGGATACATCTAACTAACAACACAAATAGTCTGAATAAAAGATGCTCTTTATGCACTGTTAAGTACACTGGACACAGATTTCACTAGAAATGCCTCTTTCTTTCTTACTAATTGCATGCTATTTGTTACAGCTGTATTTGCTAGGGTTCCTTACTGAATCCTTGACAAGCTCAACAACTGAGCTCTTGAAATGCCCAAAATCCATTAATTTCTGTTTTTCCAAGAGTGCTTACAGAATTCTAAAACCCAATAAAATGCCTGAATTTTCTATGACTTGCAGAATTTGGGGGGCACACTTGATAATAAACAGAGATACGCTAAAATAATTTCTTATATCAATATTACAGTGAATTTCAGAATTTGAGAAGTCGATGCTTGGTTTTTGCAGGTGGGGCGTATTAGAATAATCTGATGCAGGACTAATCTTTAAAGCTACATGAAAATCTGCTTTATACTAAGAACAGGTGAGCAGATCTGTTTCTGAAGTAGGCAAAAAAACATAATATGGTCTCACAAGCAGCTATGGCTTTGAACGTGACATGATAAATAGGAGCTGCTTCTTTTCATTTCTGACATGGCATGTAAAAACAGGCAGCTGATGCCTGGAGGAAAACATTATAATTGCTCTGGATTAAACTAGAGGATTAAATACTTCTGTGACTCTGTACTGATTCTCTCACTGGTAAATCACTCCTTGAACAAATTTGAGCTCCTCCAGGCTGAAAGATCACCTGACATTATGGTATTTAATAGTTTTACCGCATCATAAGAATTCAAAACTGTTGGAACAAATCTCATAACATATTGCAAATTTAAATGTGACTCCTTCAAATTTTTAAAAAAGTTTGATTTCTCCTCTCAATTTTCTTTGTGGTTGTATAAGTGATTCCTGCTCTGTCATGTTCCTTAAAGAATTACAGACATAGCTTTTACATGCTTTTCTCTAGTTTATCATACAGTGAAGTATATAGTTCACAAAAGAACCAATCTTGCCAATATTGAGACATTTACTGCTTTCAACCACAAGAATTCAGATGTCAGAAAAGCTGACTTCTGAGTGGAATGATGTCTACCTAGTAGGCATATGATGAATAAGTCTGGAGGTTGAATGTACAGCCTGATGACTGTACTTAATATTTTATTGAATACTGGAAATTGGCCAAAATAGTAGATTTAAGGTGCTGTCACCACCAAAAACAAACAAAAAAAGGTAATATGTGAGATGAAATGCTAATTATAATTTCACTATGTATACCTTAAATATATATAATTTTTTATTAAGAACAAAAACCAAAAAAAAGCAAACCAAAACAAAACAAAAAACAAGGACATCATGCTCCATGGATGTTCTTTCTGGATGAAGGTGAGGTGTTAAATAAATAAATAGTTCAATTTAATGGTGAAAAAACAACAAAAATAAGATGGCTTCCTCATGTTGGCCACTAAATATATGTAGATACCAGGCTCTTTTCAATATCTCTCAAACTTGATTTCCAGCAACATGACCAAAGTAGTACTTGAAGGTCAGGATCCTGTGATTAAGTATTTAAGAAGCACAATCTCATTTTCAACTATAGGCATGCTATACAATCCATTACAAATAGTTTTAATAAACTCACATTTTCTAAGCTGATATACAAAGACACTAAATTGCTTTAAGGTCAAACTCACCACTTTATTACTAAGTAGCAGCAAATTTTCCAGACCATGGCTGAACTTGTCTAATTTTGAATCCACTATTTTTACGCAGCTCTGGTCCCACTTCTAGGCTAATCCTAACTTGAGTTTAAAAAAATCCTTGACACCTGAAATTAATTAAAAAATAAAAAAAACAAAAACAAAAAACAACCTAAAAAAAAAAAACCCAGAAAACAAACAGAAAAATCCTTGATTTTAACCTTAAAAAGCAAACAAAAACTCTATGATTTTGATGGATATAAAACCCTCTCTGCCATTTCTCTTGCCAATGTAATCTCTGAAGAGATTCTTCCCTCAGAATAATTTGTGGGGATTTAGGTGGCAACCATTTCTTAGTGCTTAGAGATGTTGACAGGGCAGTTCAAATTGTTAACACCAGAGGACCCTTAAGAGAAGGGTCTGGGGGATACACCATATAGCTATTTCAGCTGTCCATCTAAATGGAGTGACTGAGACTAGTCTGTATCTGCAGAGTTCCAGGCACTCTTTTTTTTTTTTTTTTTACTTCCTAGAGCATTTTATCATAGAGGCTGTTCAAGGTGCATTTCTTACTGAACTCCAATGGGTCCTATTCTGTTCTTAAACACAAAGCACACCCCTAATAGTGGAATGTTTGCGAACAGGAAAGAGTGTTACCTTTCCCTTGTATGTAGGTGCATGATACACGTTTAAAATATGCAAATCCACCAGAACTATGTACATTTTTCTTAGGTGTTTAAAACAAATATGAATTATTTCAAAGCAAAATTTCAAGAGATCCTAAAGGTCAACTGTTCTAGTTTCTGCTTTCCTCAGCTTCATCCTTTCAAGACCTTTGCCATGAAGCGTCAGTGCCCTCCCTACAGGAAGCAGGAGCTGCCCAGGATGCCTGCGGCCCCTCTGGCTTGGACCTGTGAGGGCCAACCTTTCATTTCAAAGTCAAATGAAAGTGGAAAGCGAGCCCTTAACTAACCTAGTGATTATCCCTCCCTGACAGGGTTCATTCAAGATGATACTGAGTTATTTACATACCCATTGTCACATGAGACTTGGTCCTTTTTGGAAAAGAACACACATGAGAGATAGGAGCCTACCATCCTAAGGAAAGAGAAAAAGATTCCTCATCTATGTTATAAAAACAATAAAGCTGAAAGGAAGTATTTGCCGTTTTATTAGGATGGGAGAGAAAGTGATAATTACTGCTCTCTATTCTTCTCTCATGTTTTGCATTTACACAGTAGCATTTTTTTTAGATTTTTTATATATCTCTCTACTAGACTGTGTTTCTTGAGGGGAGGGGCCCCTGCTTACTTATATCTCCTATGGTTCTCAAAATCTTTTTTTTTTATTAACACTTGTTGATTAAACTGAATGTACAGCAATAAAAAAATGAACTGTTTTAATTACTGATATGTATATAATATACATATAAATTATATATATAATTTATATATAAATTGTGTATATAATTTATATAACATACTATATAATATATATATATATATATATATATTTAGGATAAACACATAGATTGGCTAGACGACAAATCTTAGGATGGTCCAGAGAAGACTCAAAAGAGAGAATCACTTAAACACCTTTCTAAGCTACATCTATTCAAACCTACCTACAGGCCTGGATGAATATGATATGCGTACATATTGCTGTGGGATGTAGGTGAACATGCTGGAGATATGGAAAGTTAAAAAAAAAAGGAGACATGGTCCCTTACCTTTGAGTAGTTTTTAATGATCTAGGTCCCCAGGCCACAGGAATAGCAATTTCGGGGAAATATGTGAAAACCAAAGAAACAAGTGTCTGATTGTGTGTGTGTGTGTGTGTGTGTGTGTGTGTGTGTGTGTTTGAGAGAGAGAGAGAGGGAGAGAGACAGGCCCAAGTTTGGTTTTTTCTGGGAAGTGGTCTAAACATAGATCTGTAATGTTTACTAGCAACATTCCGGTGTTTATGAAGAACATATCAGAATGATGAACTGCTAGAGAATCTGTCTCAATCATAAGGAGACTGTGTGATTCTATCAAGTGCAAAATACTTAATTGCTAAGTTGAACAACACAAGTATGCCCAAAGGCTTGCTATCAAAGATGGATAGTTTAAAATGAACAGAAGGACAACAAAGAAAGACAAGTATTGCAAGTCAGGAACAGTTTGTATGATGATAACACAGAGGAAAAATCAAATTTGGAGAACCTCTTCTTTTGCAGGTGAATTCTAGCTAACGAACCCACCAATGCAAGTAAGTGGAGTGTTGAGTAGGACTGTCAGTCACTACTTATTTTGCAGGGAGGTGATCCAACGGACAATCAACATCCTGGTGGGAAAGGGGAGGAGTGCCAGGCATTTTAAGGAACAGTTCCTCACTGCTGTCTTCTCTTCCCTCAGCTGCTGAGGGCCCCACTTCCCACCCGACGTTTGGTCATCTTCCCATGTGTTGTACCTAAAAGCAGAGCTTCCTAACCTCTTTACATTATGGTACAGATAGAAAATGATCATGTCTGTTCTGCATAATTGGGTGTAGGTGGTAAAATAAATGAGGCCTCCCCAGGCCCCCGGTGAAAGCAGTAAACCATAAGCCTCTATGCTCTAAGTGAGGGAACCTATATTTCAGTGTTTAGGGGAACTATGCTGGCTGCTGCGCAGGAAGCACTGACCTAGAGACTACCGCCAGGAATACACAATTAGGATTCTCTCTCTCTCCCTCTCTCTCTCTCTCACATACACACACACACACACACACACACACACACTACTTCTAAGCGTAATAGTTGATACCAAAAATCTAGAGGTGCTACCAGCATTAACAGAACAAAATAAAACAAAAAACCCACTATTGGAGTACATAAATAAAGCTTTCAGGTGAGTTTTCTCATCTTTCTCAGTACAAATTGTTCCTAATTTCCATTCTAATATTTAGTTCCAGTTGTACAACTAAACATATCATGAAAAACTTATGGAAGTCTGAGAAGGGATGAAAAAAAAATGAAGAAATAGGAAACAAGGGAATTAAAAAAAAAGCCAAAAGCTGTGTTCAAAAGAGTGAAGCAATGGTGGACCCTTGCTGTATGTGCTTTCAAATGTGTGGCCACATTGTATACAATTTAAATCTCTTTAGGAGATATTTATCTTTCCTGAAAAGAGAGGAAGCACTCTTGATAGGCAAGCCCAAGACTGTGCCCTAAAATGGTCAGTTTGAGGTCATAAAAAGGTTATAAAACATCAACCCGCAAAGAAGGCTGAACTGGTTTTGCTAAGAAAGAACACTCTATATTCGCAGCGGGGATCAGGTGACCCGAAGGAAACTCTTCCCTTTGGAGAAAAAGGCCAGAGGATTTAAATAGTTTCTCAAAGACTTGGGGAAAGAACACCTTGTCCTCTCTCTCCTTTTTGCTTGGGGGAAAAAAAGATTAAATGGTTGGCAAACAGTAGGAACCGCCACATAAGTAGGGCTTTGAGGGAATTAGCAAAGAAGAGTCCCAAACAAGGGTGTTGGCTGAGCTGTGAGGGGGAGGATATAATTAACTTAGAAGTAAACAGAAACGTTTGGCTTTTTAATCAATGATCCAGTTAGCACAGGCCCGGAAGTTCCAAATATTTAAGAACGAAAATAGCATAAGGACACATGTCACCAAAGCTGCCAGAGGCTCTGTGCCTTCCAACACCCAGACGTTGTGACTCAAAGAAGGGAGTTTCGGGGGGGAATTGCATATGACTCCTTGAATCCGATGATCACTTCATAAAATACGTTTTGAAATGCACTCCTTATTCACTTTAGAATAAGGTAAAATCTGATTATATTATGCTAACTTCTTGTGTACACAGATAAAATGAAAAATTAGGAGTTTGTATGCGGTGCCTAGTTTCTGCCAGATGTCAGCTGGAAATAAAGCTATCCACGCATATTCAGATTGGACTAGTTTTAGAATTCTACTAGGAAGGTTCTGCTAGGAGAACTTAATTCCCGATGTTTAAGTTTTGGAGAGCTCATTTTGAGAATATAGTTTAAATAGTTTGTAGCAACTGTCTTCCCACATATTTGGAATGATCATGTCTGAAGGAAGTTTGTTTAAAATAATGGCAGACAGGCAGAAAATATTTGGAAAAGCATAAGCAAGTTAGAGAACTATTAAATAAACTGACAGACGTAGTAATTAAACAGAACAATTAGGAACGTCAAAACTTTAAAGCACACATTCACCTGAGGCTTAGAGAAGAGACTTTTTTTTTTCTCCCTATGATTAGGTCCGGGAGGTGGCTGATACAACTTGGGCAGGTTTAGTGAAAAAAATATAGAAACTACTTAAAATAAACTAAAAGCTCTTAAATATTTTTTTCCATTATTGTTTAAATTTACAGCATTGTTTCAAATTAATTCTCTCCAGAGAGTATGGAAAAGGGTGTGAACATATTTATTAACAATTATTTATTCCCAGTTATATCAACACAGCAGGTATAAGAATGGACTGTCCAGAGTATATGGTAGTAGTCCAAGCTAGAGAATTGCTGCAACTCAGATATAAAATAGAGCTATAAAGACGCCATCTAGTGGCAGCTCTTTCTAACTGCAGGCATGTTCCTGAAAAGTATGGGAATCTGCCCAACTATGTATGAAGACAGCGTATGTCAGACTCGAATCGAGTAATTTAAACGGAGGGTCTTATTGGGATGAAACACATGATTTGTTGTTTTATCAAAGTGGATTAGTGGAGGAATTGCTAGCTTTTTCTCTGGAGAATTTAGAAGTAGCATTCATTCTTTCCTGATTGTCGACATGAATCGAATCCACTGAAGGTCCTTTTTTTTCTCTTATGATAGAACGATAATTTTCCTCATTTCCCCACAGAGCTTTTACCTATGGCTGTATTGTTAGTTATTGGCCTTTGTTTCAGAAAAGTCCTCTGGTAATTTTTTTCCACACCTTTTAGTGATGTTCTTTTTACTGAGGAGTTGCATGGCTAAAAAATTACCCACTACATTACAAAAATAGTTTCTAAAAATAAGTGGCAATTAAATGAAATATATTTCTTACATATGCCTTATTTTTCATTTTGAATTCTCCTTTCTACTTTCTGGAAGGGCAGAAAGGAGGCCAGAAACCAAGAAGAGCTGAAAGATGGCTCTTTGGGCCAGGAGGGAGGGGAGGGTGAGGAATGGGTTTCCGGGCTGCTTGAAGGAGGGGTCTGGTCACCAAGAGGCTGGAGGAAGCGTTTGAATCTGAGCCTGGTTTCTGTTATCTAGTTTCTCTGTTTCTCTTTATCAGTCCTTTATCTCCCTCTTATCTGTTTCTCACTTTTAATTCATGAATAACTTATTCATTTCTCTCCTTCATCCGCCCCCTTCATGTCTGCTGTTACTATTATCCACTGTTCTAAAATACTCATTTAAAATACTTAAAATACTCTTATTATTCTAAAATATTCTTACCTACTTACTACTCTAAAACAATGTTACTGGCTCAATATTTCACTGCATTTTTGCCACAACAGATATTGGTGTTCTTTTCCTCACGTACATATATAGATACTGGGCTATACGTCTGAAGTGTAGGCCTCTGGGGAGCCTTGAGGCTCCATACTATCAAAGGAAATGATGATGGACGTTTCCTTCAAGGACCTTTCTTTCATGAAAAGAAACCATATTCAGACAGCTAGCACATTCTCTTCATATAAAGAGGAGACAGCAAAGAAATTAAAATGCAGAAGCAGATGGAATATTATTACTATAAGCAAAATGGTAGATGAGAAATGGGTTTAATGTCTGGGAATATTTCACTCACTTCTGTAGTCACTTTGCCATGAACCTGAATAGAAAAATGGAAATATTTTTGAGAGAAAGCTGAGAAAGAAATGCTTTACTTGCAAGAAAAGCAAGGTCCTATGAGATAATAAATTGTGGTTAGGAGCTTACCAACCTAGGGCTCTCCCCATTAAGACACTGTTTTTCTTCTCAGGGGCTGGATTCTATTTTTTGTCCCTGCAAGGGACGTATCAAATGAAGCCAATGCTAATGATAGTGTAAATTGCATTCTTTTGACTTTGAAATCAACAGGCCAGATTCTGACCTCAATAAAAGTTTGGGAAGGGACATGTGGTTTTTGTCAAGGTAATCCACATTTTCTGTGATCTGTCTAAATAATTAATCATGTTAATTCTATAGCTTTTGCAATGGTCTGAGAAGTTTGGATATATGACATTTTCACTTTAAGGATGCAGGTGGTGGAAACTGTCTGTGAAATGATGCCAAAATGCAGTGTGTAAACATTGTCATGCTGAACTATGGCCAAAGGCCTACGGACAGACTTTTCATTATTCTAGAACAAGCAGCACGAGGCAGCAGTTTTATTAAATAGTAGAGCTAAAATAGGATTGGGGGGCTCCCTCTGCCTCACTACCTTTCCCTAGCCCCACCCCTATCACAGCTCCCTTTACTATTCCCCACAGCTCCAAATTTTAAAAATAGCTTAGGCAAAGTAATCTCCCAAGTCACAACGTACAGGTGGAATCTTAAAAAGGGGTCTACAACCAGACCCAGCCACATACTTTTGTTTCCTTGATTCACAGAGTCCCTTCAGTTCTTCAGGCCTCGGGCCCCTGGGAAAATGAGGGAACTGGGCTTGTTTATCTCTACGGTGCCTGGAAGACCAAAACCACAGCTCTATAAATTCAACCTCATGTATTCATTTCTCTGAGAGATTCCTGACATCTCTCTGCCTGGCTTCTTCCAAGAAGAGAAATAAAACCCAAACAAATCAAACGGATAGATATGATGTACTCTAATTAAATGAACAAAAGCCACTTAAACTTTTTGAACAGTGCTGAAGTCCTGAGAACACATAGAAGGGAAATTAAACACAACAGCTAAAACATGGCTCAAGAGCCTGAAAGGCCTTAGAAGAAATGCTGAGACGGGGAGGATGATTAGGTTAAAGGGGAGCATTTAAAACAAACAAACAAACAAACTAGAAATGGTTAATGAACTGAGAAAGAGAAGTTTATGGCTTAAGGTTACGCAAATTGAATGTAAACTTCCTGTGTAGTTCAATATTTATTAAGTGTGTTCACATGCCCGGCCTGTCATCCATTTAGTGTTGTACAAATATTTATTGAGCACCTACTATGCTCCTGATACTATTACAAGCACTGAGGATACGTAATAAGCAAAACCAGATGTGACCTCTGGAAGCTCTTCGATCTAAATGCCTCTCTTAAGTATTGTGTGATCCTTTCTCTCTCATGGAGCTTACAGTTGATAGGAGAGAAAGAACAAACACCAAATAACTATGACCTCAGGTGGAATATGATAAGTACAATAAAATTAAAGAAAAAAAATTTAAAGAAAAAAATTAATGTGATGGTGCTAAGGAAGATAAATATCTCCCAATTAAAATTAGGGAAATTTTCATGGTGGTGGTGATCTTTGAGTTGTACCCGGAAGGCTGCATATAATTTTGATAATTTAGAAAAGGAATGGGGGGAGGAAGACATTCCAGCAAGGGCCCTGTGTGGGTAAAGGCTGAGGTCAAAAAGCACAGGGAGTGCTCAGGGGAAGGTAAGGTTTCCTAGAAATCTAACACACTGACTATGTATAGGGTTAAGAAAATAAAAACAAGCAATTGCTAGATTTAGAGGATCAGGCTTTCCTTAGAAGAATAAATAAATGGTTATGATATGGGGGTGTGTGTGACCAGCCTCATGCAAACGTATTTTCATGGGATGGGCTGAGCAGTAGGCAGTGAAAATTGTTCTTCACCCTACTGATGGAAGTTAAACAAACATGAAATGCAGTCACCTCATTCAGGTGAATAGTCATTCACTATTCAACTTATCACATTTCTGAATGGATCATTCTGATATTGGATCCTATGGACTCCCATGCTTCCTGATACTCTACAAAAGGCAATGGTCATAGAAGGGACTCTTTGGGGACACTCCACATAGAAGGATCTCTTCAATCAAACACCTCATGCCTTTTAAAGTACTGACTTCCATCTCTTTTCCCCAACATGTCAGGGGCATAAAGACACGGTGCTGGGCCAGGTCCACGGACATCATCTTTCATTACAGTCTCTCTTTTCTTTAGAACAGACAAAGTGGCAAAATTGTCTTCCAAAGATTCACGGGATTCTGGTTGCTATTTATCTTTACCAATAAGGTATCCACTAGCTTATCAAATATTGCCCTAAATCCCGGCTCACATTCATAATGGCCTCCCAGAGGCCATAGGACCCAGCGGGGAGACCTACTTGTAGCTCCAAACGGAACAACCATGCTCAAACCCAAAAGAGATTTGATTAAGGATGCTGCTGCCTTTTGCAATACACAAGTTGAAGGCAGGGACAAAGGGACTCACCACATTGCCTCGTACTGTCTTTGATTTGGAAGTTCTCTCATCTTTCCACTTGATTGTGAGATTCTGTGCAGAGGAGACCATGCTATATCCCTTGAAGTGCCTGGCATATAGTTGATGCTCAACAAATATTGATAAGCTTTGCATTTAATGTTTGTGTTACATTCTTCAATAAAATGTCCCCAAATGTTTTGAATTTATGAATGACATACCTTAGGCATCTGAGATTCAGTTACAGTGACTGTTTTCCTGTTGAGCAAATATGCAGCTTGCTGATGAAAATAATAGTCTCTGTACTAAGATATTTTACTTTAGGTATAGAGATGCCTGATTATTTGTAGGCTGCTTACTCATCACGTTATTTTAAAGAAGGAAAAAACACTGGCACAAATAATAGAATTATACAACAGTGATAGTTTTAAGAAAAAATATATGTACTTTCAAAACTAGAGAAAGCTTGTATGATTCATTTAATTTTTTCCTCAAAACTCATTTCTACATACATTGAAAATTATGCTAGCTTAAAGAATGGAAATAAAAGGGTTTTTCTGCTTTTTTTTTTTTTTTAGAGGAGAAAAAAAAGTATGCTAGGTTTGACAATCATACCTGTGGAAATTTGGTCCATGGCTTTTTCTTTGGATCAGGCCTACACTGGTTCCAACTCCAGACTTATAAGGATCACAGAATTTCAGTGTTTCCTACATAAACACTGACTGCATTTCACAACCTTCCACTATTTGAAGTGTTGCCATGAACTAAATCAAGCAAAAAAAAAAAAAAAGGTATTTTGCAGCCCAAGATAATTTGGGGGAAGTATTGGTGCAGCTGAAGACAGCCCTTCTCATCTGCGCCTGCCTTACACACAGCCATGAGATGATGGTCTTAGAGCAGAATCCAACTATGGAAGCTAGCAGATGAATAATGCTTCTAAAGTTGGATCCAGCGAATTATTCCCCTCCTCAATTCTTCTTTCTTTACTTCCCATAGAACTGCTCTCAGGGAAGATTATGATAATCACAGAGTTAAAAGCCCAGGGGATTCAATATTCCTAAATTTTCATTTATTCTTTAAAGAATCTTGGAATAGACTTTTCCCTCCATTTATCAGAAATCTGTTAGTTCTCCAAAGTAGAAGTTGTAAAATTTATACCCTCATAAGAGAATATTTCCAAACCATTCTTTTGCAAACAGTGTCAAAGGGGAGGAAGATTGGAACCCATCCCAATAACAACCAGCTAGGAGGCTCAGAGAAGGTTCTTGATATGCTAAAATTCAACATATTAAAAACAGATATGGAAACAAAGTTCTGTTAAGGCATTGCCACCCACACCCTTATACACAAGCGTGGCTGTTGTCAGAGACACGATAAGCACTCTGCCTTTGATCCTTGGTAAATGCTATTACTCCAGGTTCCTTCATCACCCAAAAAAGTTTCTCCCAAATTGGAAGCTGGGACCATCAGGTGATACTCAAGGTCTCTGGACAGTTAGAGCTCTAAGGGGGCCTCTTATCCTTGTGTCAGCAGGATAGAAGCAGCCATCCACTGCCTCTGGACCATCACGGGGATGGATCTACAGCAGCAACAGCAGCAATGAGGAGAGGTGAGTTTTACACGCTAGAAACAGAAATACTCACAGAAGGTTCAGGATATAACTAGAAAACTTGACTGCATCTGCCTTAGTTTTGCATAGTGGGGGTGTTTCAGAAAATACATTCTCTGAATAGTTTAGATTATATAGAGCTGACAGGATGTACAGGACAGCGGCCACCCAGGATCTCCTATAAAGTTAATCCACATGCTTTCTACAGGACACATCTATTTCCCCACAGCCCACATTCTATTTTCTTGCTATCATGTATACTTGGGGATGGTCTTGCTGAATGATGGAGATATATTCTGGGCCAAGGCGGATGCTTCTCCTAATGGAAGGTGTATTGATAAGGAGAAAAGTTCATGCAAGTGATCTTGAGTCTGAAGATTTCCCTCCAACCTCCTAGATCATCAGATAACTACAACCATAAGAGAGGGACATCACCAACCCGGTGTTTGAACATTTTATTAAGCCTCAGAGAGATCTAGCATTTCTGTGAGAGGAACTTTACTGGACACCCCCAATCCGGCTGTTCTTGATTCTAGATGAAGGACACATCTTCTTAACTTATGGGATTGCATTATTTGCATAACTTTTTCCTGACCCAGTGTTTCAATAAACCTGCTGCTTGGTCAGTATATCAGGAATCAGTCAAACATGTTGTCTGATTGAATTCACCAAAGACTTAGCATGGTAGTTCTCTACCAATGTGGCTTTTTATCTAGTGATGCCATATTGTGGCCTCATGATGAGACTGTTCACCAGAATAGACATTCTTGATCTGTGTATCAATGAGGGGCAGAAAATTGATTGAGAACAGCATTAAAAGCCAATGAAAAGACAAATTGGCAAACACACTATTTTTCCAAAGCTTTAAATTGTGGTGGAGATATTAAATAGATTTTTATGGTTAAAAGTAAAATGTTTTTCTGACTTCCATCTTCTAATCATTTTGGCAAATTCAGATACTTTTCACTTAATATTTGAGCATATACATCTGATTTCTTCAATGTTTTCCTTCCTCTTAATATTCTGTCTTTAGCTCTCCCGGTAAAATAATATATTTCAGTCCTACTTGAAACAAGCAATTATATTAGTGATATGTGTGTGATCATTTTCAAGATTAAAAACAAATTAATGCTGATTTGTCACCCTCTCTTTAACACTGCTTTCCATCTTAAAGGTGGTAATCCAAGGTCTATGTAATTTGATGTCTATGTAATTTCTATTCTAATTAAAACATCTATTTTATAGGTTTCAATGAGCAATAAATTAGCATGATGTAAATATTTCTAGTCATACCGACTTTGATTATTTTTTGTCAAAAGTACATTTATATTTTGAAATTATTAATTTTGTTTAGGTGACTGGTGTTGTCTGGAAGGCTGAAATTATGGTAAGAGAGCTTTGTGACAGCATATTATAAGCCATGTAAATGGTTTTAAAAATTGTCCACTGAGGCCTGTTTGGTGTATAAAACCTGCAGCAGCAGTTTTACTAATAATTTTCAGTGCTTGTTCTTTTCACCTCTAATTTTTCTCATTCCCCTCCATTGTCTTACTGATCCATCAGATATAGACAACTCCCTCAGCAAGAAGAGTCCTATAAAAATTAAACACCAAGAGGTAGTCTCTTGGAACCATCATGAGTTCCACTTTTTGTTGTTGTTGAGTTTTTCTTTTTTAAAAGGCTCACCTTAACTTTTTTTGCTTTGTTTTGCTTTTTGTTCTGTTTTGTTTTTGTTAGCATACACCAGTTTCTTATTCCTGACAGCAAAACCCGTTACTCCAAAAAAGTCAATACTCAAAAATCAATGTATTATTGGTTTGGTCACCTATGGAATCAATCAGATTTTTTTTGCCCCTGAAGTGTTTAGTGATTTTTTTTTTCAGTCAACTTAAAAAAAAAAAAAGCATCTTTTCCTTATTACCTGCCTTTTCCCAGTGTGCAGCATGGCAGTATAATTGACAATGAGGTGCTTTGGCACATCAGATTTCTTTTTTCAGCTGGTCAGGGATCCCTTTTTCTGAACTGCAGGATAGGAAAGGTTAACGCATTTGCCATAATAATGTTGTCACCTCAGGAGTGGCAGAGGCCTTTACTAGGAGTTGATGTGGAAGCCTGACATAAGAGAAAAATCTTGGGAAGCCCTATATCTGGCTCTTCTCCCACTTCTCCTGTAAAAGATTAAACAGAACTGATGGGCTGACTTCAGATGCTTCATTGCCACTAAACTACACCCATAAATTTGCTTTTCCTTTAAGTGATCTTGTGAGGCCAGTGAGGGCCTCCATCTTGATTAATGATGATCATCCTATAATAGCAGCTGGATATGGTGGTTTGGTGCAGGTTTTTGATAAAGAAAATTAGGCTCTGAAAATCATTTCTCATCAGAAACTGTAAATATATTAAAATGCATTTAAAAGTTACTTCTGGGAAACATATTAAATAGGCCAATCATTTAATTATTTCTTAAATGTCAAACTCTATAAAATCATGGTATGTCACCCTGACATAAAGCAACATCAAAATTAGTGCATCATCTATAAAGTGAAGTATCATTTGTCTTCAAGTGACAAATTCTACTACCAAAAAATACCACTGTACTTCTAATAAGTGACATTCATTTTAATAGACCCTACAAAAATACAATATTTTCAATGTCCCCATAAAACAATTAACTTACAAATATTATTCTCAGAGCTTTGGTGACATCAATATGTGATACTACTGTGAAAATTCTAATAGAATACTTAAAATACTAGCATGTAAAGTAAATTTCTTACATATGTATTTTTAAAGAGCTATGTGGAAATATGAGAGAGAATTCAAACAACCAACTCTGGGAAATTCTGGAATTTCAAATTAATATTTTAATAAAATTAATGACTAACATATAAAATAAATATTTCAAAGGATTATAAAATGAATTGGTCATTTATAGAGGAAAACAGTTCCTATGTAAAAATAACTAATTCTGGGTTAACTATGTTTGTCTTTCCAGTGACACAAAATCCAGGATTTTACATACTTTGAATCTTTTTTGGAAAAAAAGTATTTTCTTATTTCTGCCTACAAAAGCAGGCACTGAAATTAATAATACAGGTTAGACTATAGCTCTGAGAAATTATATTTGAAGTTTCATATTTAAATACCAAAGTTTTTAAATCTCCCACCATAACTTTCTAACAACAATCTTTCTTAATGATAAATTTTATCAATCCCCCAAACTCATTTTAAATTGTTTAAAAGTAGCAAATTAGATAAAGCACACACAAATAAATTCCACATTTACAAGTAAAGAAATCACAGGGGCTACAGTTTATAATCAATATAAACTTGAATGAAATAAAGCAGTACATTTCCTGCCACCCATCATTCACTGCTTAAATTTGTGGTGAAAAAGATTTATCTGCAATGACCTTTAGTCTGTGTTTTAACTCTACATGTATTGTAATTAGCTAAAGGCATTCAATAAATTGGTTTGTACCATTTTTTTTTATTCAGGTCCCAGAGATAAATGGCTAATTTATGAAATATTTCACTCTGTGTTATGAGAATTTAGCAAATGAATATGGAACCAAATAAAAACACTTTATACCATATGTACAGTTACTTTCATAAGGCATTATCATGTAATTTTTATTGAAAAAGATTCAATATAGTAAAGTCTTATTTTAAGATATATTTTCTTTCTCAATCCGAGATGTTTAGTTTATGAAAATATTGTTTTGCTCTATATTCTTTTTGTATATATGCCAACATATACCTTGTGCTAGAAATAGTTTATGGGAATTATAATTCTTTATATTTGCATTTTCTATATAAAGGCATATACAACTTTGAGGCAGTGTCTTTGATGGAGAGCAGAATTCATAAAGAGCTTATGTATGCTTCCGTGCTCCGAAATTATATGAAATCCACTTTGAGAAGAAACTTATTTGGTTTAAAAAAAAAAAAAGAACAAAACCAAAACTGCACCAATGCACAGCCAAAGGCTGACAATTAAAACTAATACATAACCACGTGAACATCATATTTATATAGTTAACATTTTGAAGGATGATCAGTGCTAACATATAGTAGTATACATTTGGCACTAATGTTTGCCATTGGTCCAGCAATTGGCAAAATGTGTTTCTATGTATAAATTTATTTTTGAACATTAGGTCTGGCTAGACGTATCTTCACTATTTATAAAAAATATTTAGACAGTAAGCTCACGTTGAATAACTAGGTCTACTGTGTTCTGGAAACTCTTCAGTAGTAATACAGCTTTTTCATGTTCCATATGTACAAAACTATGTCCGTTTGCCTGTAAACACACAAACGAAACGAGGCGATCAGTACAAGACACTTACTTATCACTTTATCAGCTTCTTTTATTTTATTTATTTATTTTTTAGCTGAGCCATCCTGCCACCTGTTGGCAGCTCAGCGGCAGCTCAGCTCAGGCCAGGAATTGAACTGGCGACCCTGTTGCTCAGAGCTCACACTCTTGAGCGAGCTCTTAACCAACTGAGCCACTTGGCCGGCCACACTCTATCAGTTCTAATCATCAGATTCAAGGGAGCATTGAGCAACCAAAATTTATCAGTTTAAAAAATTCACAATAGAATCGCAAATATGGAAACAATTAATTTCACCCAGCTTCAACTCAATTTATTACTCCAACAAATATTTATCAAGTGCCTAGAATGTCCTACCTACGACTGTCCTAGTGTAGTCTTAACCACTGTACTATTTAGATGGACACATAGGTGAATAACAGATAGATGCAGCTCAGTATTGTTGTTCTGATTTGTTTTGTTTTTGCAGGGACTTAGTTGCTGAGATGGCTCTGAAGTTGTCATAGAACCATTGCTTTCTTGTTATATAATCACTGATATAAACCCATCAGCACGGTCAAAAGTTCAGCCATGCAAAAGATGACTGGACAGTCATGGTATAATTAAATCTTATTTTGACTCACTGAAAAGTTCTTAGTTTATACATTTTTATATTAAAGAGATCATTTTTATTTCCTGCATTGCTAAATGCAAGTATATTCATTATCTACACTAGTGGTTCTAAATCCCATATAGCTAAGAAATCCATCCCTCTGGAATAGACGGAAGAGAAGAGGGAAAATTTCCAAAGAAGACATTTCTCTGAGGCATTTAACAAAGGAGTTTCTGGGTACTCACACCTGGCAAGTGTGATTAGCAAAAGACCATAACTCCCTGTCTTGTCTAAAGCCTGGTGTGTCCTTCAAACCCTGGACATGTGAACAGTTGGCTATTTCAGGTAAATTCTGCAACAGTCCATTCAGGGAAAAGAGTTTTAAGATGATTCACGTATGTAATCATTTTTTGGGAGAATTTTAAAATAAAAATACTTATGAATTTAGACCCTAGGCTTTAGCAACCATAAAAATAAACTAATGTGATAGGGCTTCATAGGTGGTAGGATTAGCTCATAGATCCTTTTCTTCATAAGGAAGAGAGATAGCCCAATATGTAAAACATTTAAACAGAACTTTTCTGGAGAGAGAGAGAGAGAGAGAGAGGTGAGAGTTGGAGGAGGGATTTTGTCCAGAGACCAGTGGATGCAAAGCCTTAATTTTCATTCAGATTCCTATCAGATTTAATTTAATTTGCTCCAAAAATACAAGTAGGAATAACATGCAGTCCTGTGTGATGATCTATAGAAGTGCTGAATCTCTCATTCTTATAATTTTATTTTATTTTTTTTAGCTGAGCCATCCTGCCACCTGTTGGCAGCTCAGCGGCAGCTCAGCCTGGGCCAGGACTTGAACTGCTGTTGCTAAGAGCTCACACTCTTGAGCGAGCTCTTAACCAACTGAGCCACTCTGCTGGCACTTATTCTTATAATTTTGACTCTGGCTAAATAGACTTGTAGCCGTTTGTGAGCCTTCTCAAAAATTGCTTCTCGGTCTTTTGGCTGAGATTAAGAAAAAATTAAATTAAAAAAAAGTAGAAAAAGTAGAAAGACTAAGGCAGACTGTCTGCTAAGGCAGTGCCAGGAGCCTTGAGAGGGCATAGATTAAAAAGGAGAAAAGTTTTAGGGTGAAATCTCTTAAATTTGGCACCTAATTGAACAAGGGAAGAAGAAACAAACAAGAAGAGAATTGTGACACCCTAAACAGAAAATGGAAACCTTGGAGGAACAGCAAGCTTCGCAGGGGAGACAACGGATGCTGGTGATGCAGGAAATAGGAATGCTAAACACAGGTTTGGAAACAGGAGATCTGAGCTCAGGGAGGAGGTCATAGTGGTGGCATTAGCAACAGAGGGTAGGTTTTACTGCAGCTTCTTGCTAAGCACATGCAAAGCTGAGAGATTTATCCAAAAATAAGTTTAAAAGGGAGCATATGTGAATGGAAGGAAATCTAACTAAGGGAGCAGGTTGGGGTTGCATGCAGCTTTGGACGTGTAGAGCAGAACTGAAAGAGTGTTTGCTGTTGACCTGGGTATGTAGGAACATCTGTCTGAAGTGAGGGACAGAAAAGTGAAATAGGCATAAATCCTTCCTGCCAAAGGATGGCAGAAAGCTGGCTCTAGCCTGATGTCCACAGTAAAGAATTGGAATTCTCACGGGAACCAATGCATTGTGGGGAAAAAATAGGAAACCTGGTTTCCTAAGAGACCCAGGCAGGAGGAGAGCTGAGAAGAGTCATCCTGAAAGGGGGTCAAGGTAGAATGTTCATAAAGGTGGTGGGAAATCCAAGAGAATCAAGCATTTTCTAGTGGGCCCGATTCACCCTAATTTTTTGTAGCACAGAGGAAAGAGCGTGGAAAAAAGCTGAGCCAGATTGATTTTGGCCTCGAATCTGGGTCTGTTTCCAATAAACCAGACTTCAAGATGTTCAGAACCACAGCCCAGGTTCTGATTCAAGGCTAGGGAGACCCCACGTATAACTTAGCTTTTCATAGACCTTTAAAGCGCCTGCTTTTCATTTTTATGCTTTGTAAGTACAAATGAAGATTGTATAGTTGGAAACACAAACATAGAGCTGGTTTCCCAGAAGGAAATAAGTGGATTGATAAATTAGATCAATGAGTCAAACATCAGGACTCTATCTGTAATTCTAGCCGCCCAGAATGTTTAAGATCTAAACCAGAGTTTTGGTGAACCTCAAGAAGCCTATTTAAAAGACCACAATAAGGGTCCACCTGGGAATAGCTTCAAATTAACAGAAGGAATGTGAATGACCAGAAAGCATGACATTTTAGAAAGTTTATTAAATATTAAATGAATTAATATATGTCAAGTGCATAGGATAGGGCCCGACACACTATAAATAATCAATCAACAAATGGTTGCTCTTACAGTTAATATTACTTCACTATTAATTTCTTGAATTTCAGAAATATAATTTTCACTAAGCCACAAGAATAGAAGGAGAAAATGTTAGAGGAAGGAACTTGTGTTTCTTGTTTAGCTAAACCTAACTTTTTAAAAGATGAGAATGTAAGGATCAGAGAGATTCCATGAAATGACCCAAGCTCGCACATGAGTGGCTTAGGTGGGAATTTATGTCATAGTGGTCAACTCTCTATACATTGACACGACTTGTTTCATCGGGTGTTGTGAGGTTGTAACAAATGCTTTAGGTTCATTTAATGAATTCATTTTTAAAAATTAATTCTGCTATTTCTTTATATGGAACAGTATATGAGGCCATATGCCAGGAGAGGAGTTAGAAGGTTTTGAGTGGAAGGAGAAGCTAGAACCTCAGTTCTAGAGAAACTTCTTTCATTCTTAGGACAGAAGAGCAAGGAGAATGTATATGATTTTGTTAGAATGAATATGGCTATCTGGCTTACATTTTGAGCAGTTCAGACAAGCAATCAGAAAATTATGTTTACTAACTTTGTGTAGGGCTTTTCCAATGAAAATGAAGACCAGAAAAATCACAATATTCCACTAAGTAAGGTGATTTGTTTTGTGTGTGATTGTATTCTGTGTCTTAATAGAAGACCTGAGGAAATAAAGGCTGGTACTAGACAATATTGATTATGGAGCATAAATACCATGATACTTTGAAAAATAAATACTTATAATATATACTAATGCACTTGATATTTTGAAGCTATGCATTGTATAAAGGCATAAAATGATTTTAAGAATACATGTTAAACTAAAGAAATTTTAAAATATATTGCCACATTTGATTATGTATGTGTTTTATATAAATAGATAGTTCATCATGGATTACAATATAATGTGTGCAATTTTGAGGAAATTGTTAGTAATGAAAAATGAGAAATAAATGAATGGTTATTAAGTCAAAATGAAGATAATAAGAAAACAATCCAGGAAAGAAAAAGATATTCTGAAAATGTTATCCTTCAAGAACATGTAATTAATGGGTTTCTGGCTTTAGCTAATTTGAAAGCATAAAGGAATATTTCAGTATCATCTTTTTCATTTTTAAAAGATATCCTTCCTTATTTTAATTCTACTTGACATCTTTGCCACAAAATATTTTTTAATTGTCCTTTCTCATGGTTTAGACATGAAAAAATACTTGTAATTCCAACAAAAAGTAGAGCTTTGCAATGACAGCTCATCCGTTTACTGTAAAAAACACTTAGTTTCTGGGTTTCATCCCTTGGTCCTTCCTGGATTTATCTTTGATTTCTTTCTGGTAAATGTTTTGTTAAGTGAATAAATTATGGATGTTTATACTGCAGATATTCTCCAGATGATGCTGTAATTCTCCTAGGAATTCTGTGGTATCCTGATTATTCAAAGCTCTAAGCTTAAAAACTGGTCTCTGGGAAGGCTTGGCCACAGTGTGGGTGAGATTATCCAATGACAGCATCATTTTTTTTAGAATCCAAAAAAGCAATGGGATTAGAAATACGGTCATGAGATGTTTGTTTTAAACTCACCCTCAAAGGACAAACATTTAAAGGGTCAGTGCACATGTATTTTGTACATTAGATATATATTAGTACATTAATTACATTAATTACTTGCGTTTGAATAGTTCTTCGGATGAGGGAAAAAAAAATGCAGCAACCAAATTAGAGTTTGAAGGACAAGCTTTCATGTTGTCTAATCCTGACAGACAGACATTATCAGAAACAGTGGGAATCTCAGATAATTATAATTATGTTTCACAGTAACTGGAATTAATTCCCTTTTCAGGATTTTAATCTCATAGAGTGCTCTCATTAAATGTTGGGATATATTTAGGGCTGAATATACTGCATAATCAATACTACACTGATTTAAAATGCCAAGTCATTTCCTTTTTATTAAAAATCTGAACTATAGCATTAAATTCTTAGAGAGTTCACACGAAAAATTAATATTGCACTTTTGAATTGGGAGAGAGTTTGAAGTCTTAATGGCTTTTATTGTAGTATTAAAAATATCTTTGTAGAACGAAACATACATAAGTATTTTTCTTTTGTCTTAGGTGCACACATGTACTGCAGCTTAAATGTTCCACAAATTCAGGCTCAAAAAAGACATGGCAAGATAGAACAGACTCAACTGAAGACTGAATTATTTGTATAGAAATGAAGGTGTAGAACCATAAATAGTAACCCTGAAGATATTTGCTTATTTATCTATTCTGATTTTAGAATGCCTGTTTTCTTCTTAGCAAACATGTTGAACGGATATCCCTAACAAATGAGTTCCTTACCTTGGTTTGCAAAGTAGTATCCTGACAAGCTACACTTTATTCCTTTTACTTTTGCCACAAAAAGAATAGCTGCAAAAGCAACCTCTCATTTTCAGGGGACTCTTTGTAGACAGATTGGTCTCTGGTTTGGTGAAGAGCTTGGTCATAAAAGAAGACAGAGTAGGAGTTCATTTAATTGTTTGATGGTCAGCTCTTTCCTGCCTCTCCCTCTTCATTTTCTGCTCTGTGTAATTTTGGGCTTGTCTATTTTTTGGACCAGGCTGTGTCAAGGCAGGAACTTTGTTACATTTCCTAGTCCATTGTTCACATTCCTTGGCACTATACGCTGTACATAGTGGGCATTTAATGTATAGTTTCTAAATAAATAAATAAATAGAAAATGTGATGAATAGGATGCTATCAATAAAATTTGCTCCAGTAACATCAACATTGTAAATGAAAGAAGCTCAAATATGTTACCTCTGTCAAGAATCTTGGTTTGTTGTGTGGTATAAATGAGACACTATAGATGCTTAATTAATGTTTTACTTCATACTTACAATATTTTTTTTGATTTGCAAAAAGTACCATATTTCTGTCTTTTATTAGTAATCTGTGCTGAACTTTTTATATCATGAGCAAAGTGAAATGAATAAAAATATGGCATATAAAATCATATACATTATTTAAATGTATTTTCAGTTGTCTTTTAATCAAACTGTATTTTTAAAAATTCTATTTCCTAAATGTATTATATCATTTTAAGCAATAATTACTCTCAACACTAAGTCACATGATGACTGTACCCCTCCCACCCACCCCTGCCCACTTTTCCCCTAAGCTGCATGGTGTTAATTTTCAACCACCAAATAAGATCAAATATAGAAAAGCATTATTTTATTTGGCCTTGTTGAGAAATGCTTTAGTGAAATTTCCAAATACCTAAAGTTTATTTCTGGAAGGGTCCCACACTTCATTTTAACCATAATAAAAAATTTTTAGTCTTTACTATTTATAGCTTTTTGGCGTAGAAATAAAAAAAAATTATATAAGAGAAATGAACATACACTAACCCATTCTTAATGACTCACAAAGAAAATTACAAACATATTACACTCTTTGGGATAAAGCCGTGGGCCCAGTTAGTTGCTTCTATAAGAAACACTTCCCAAAGTGTGTTTTGTGGAAGTGGTTAATTGATGTTTGTAAAGAGGGTTGTATGGTTAAATACATTGGGAAATATGTTTCTAAGATTTCTTAGGTTCTTAATATGCTTAGTACACTGTGATGTGTTGAATATGCTTAGTACACTGTGATGTGTTGAAATAAGGCATAGGTTCTCAGGTGGCTCTGAAACTTATGTCACTAAGGCATTTTTTTGTTTGTTTTGTTTTAAAGGTATCTAAGGGATGCCACTGGGAAACACTATTTTATACTGACTCCAATCTGCTATACTTTTCTTTCTTTCTTTCTCTCTTTTTTTTAAAAATTAAAGTTTATTGGGGTGACAATTGTTAGCCAAGTTACACAGGTTTCAGGTGTACAATTTTGGGTGCTATACTTTTTGAATTTTGTTTTTGTCTTTAAAAAGAAGTGTCTCTCTCTTCCTGGTCAGTGAATCTGTCAGCTATGATGTCTTACTTTGGGCAATGTGCCTGAACCCAGAGGATCTCCCCTTGGTTGTCTGGAAAACTAGGTAAGAGGCTCCAAGTGTGAAATAAAGTCTCTCTTAAGAGCAAAAGGAGCGAAATTTAGTGTATGGACTTTGTGACATTACTTTTGTCTTCTCAGAAACATTTTGTTTGTTTTCTAGTTTCTGTTTTTATTCCTGATAGCTGAAGTTGTTGAATAAATAGGCTTTAGCTAAGTAAGGTAATACTGTTAGCGGCCAACCAAACCAACCACTGGTCATTAAAAGAGGTATAAAACTTCCATTTAGACAAGGAAGGTTTGCTTCAGTGGTTGTATACAGATAATAGCACTGTATATCTATATATAACAGATCCAGCCATCCATGGACATTTCATTTAGACTGTCGAGTCTAAACTTACTTCTCACATTCTGGGTCCTGAAAGCTATGTCTCGCTATCTCCTCCCTACCCCATCCCCACTCCAACCCATCTCCATGTCTGAATTCTCCAACTCTGTGAGAAACTTTAAAATCCAAGGGTTTCCTTTCTTCATGCCTGGGATCTCCCTGCACAGTACTCTCTCTTTTCTACTCCACACTAATGAGTCCTGGCATAAGCCTCTTACCCCTGCTCCTGAAGACTGATGCCAGTCTCACCCACAGTATACCTTCTCTTACTAATCCCCATCTCTGTTAAGCCTGGAATAACTTCTGCTTCATCAAGAGGTAACTCTCCTTTCTCTATTCCCTCTATACCCAGATCTCCATAGTTCCGACTGTTCCTTGCCACACAAGTCTTGCCACACAAAATCAAGTTTTGTTTGCTGTGGGGTTAGATCAAGCCCGATAACTGCGATCACTTAGGGGGCTCATTTGTTTATTGTTTTTTCCTTTTACCTTGATTTTCCAGGTTGCTCATTATTATTAATGCTTGCAAATAAATTTGCTCCAGTGATGATATATTCTAATGATCTTTTAAATGACAGATAACTCAGTTTTATAAACCCATTTTTCCAATGTTCTTTAAAGTAACAGCCAATAAGTATTAAAATGTGTGAGGCTATACTAAGCATTTACTTAACTGTTTACTGGAGTGACCATTTTCTGATACGCAGAACTTTAAGTTAGAGCCTTTTCCCATCAGACAACACATTTTAAAGAGTCACCTTACATGCAGCTAGACTTTTGTTCATATCTGAGTAGGGAGAGTAGAGAGGTACAACCATGTGTTTCACAGCACTCAAACAGTAATAAGCTTACTGTTGAGAAGTTAAATATGGACCAGTCCCTTCTCCCTCATCTAAAGTCACATAGATAATCCTATATGGGCACTTCATTTCACTTACACACATGTGGCAACTATGCATAGATTCTTGTATGTATAAATTTTTCTTACATAACAAATAACATTCATTTAAAGAAAAATGTGCAGAACACCTACCATGGGTCAGGTACTGGGGGTATAGGATTCTATCAGACTGTATTGGTATCTGACCTGTCTCTCAACCCCAAAACAACAAGGTCAAGTAAGCAATGTAAGAAGGACTTATTTAATTAATGACTGGAGTCATTTAATTCAAGTCAATCAACTTAATAACATGCTTAGATATTTGTTTCAATGTTAGCACTTGAATGCACTGTTTTTTTGTCTGTCTTACCTGAAGGATCTTATCACCAGGCTGTAGCAGATTGGATGCTGGTCCATCAGGCTGAACCCTAGTAACAAAGATACCCTATAAGTCAGAAGTAACAGAGGTTAGGATTCTAGTATCAAGAACTAGACCTATTTAAAATTGTTTTCATTCATATAGAATACAGTAAAACAGATTAAAAACAGTTTATACATGTAAACATCAAAGATTATTATAGTTCGTAAGCAATATACCACTCTCCAAGTCAAATTTAAGAAATTTTTTTTTCTTTATTTGCAGAAAACAGCTCATCTTGTTTTTAAAGTGTACCTATGATTTATAAATTAATTGCATGGCATATTCTTTCTTTCTTAAATCATTTGAAATACGGTACTAACCATCTTTTGTACAACTTCTGAAATTGACTTAAGTTATTCTGTATTGAAAAGGTTTCCTATTTGATAGGTTGTAAATTCAATGTGCACTTAAATAACCTTACTAGAATTACATAAAAGTATTGGTTTATTTTAATGAGTATTACTTTGTATGTTGCTGAGAATTTTAATATAAAAGGCATACGAACAAAGTAAACATAAGAAAACTTCAACATTGCATTTTAAATATAAAGCATATGTTTACATAATTACAAAACCCCTAAATTACTTTAGTTTATAAAAATAATCAAATTATATTTTTGATCATATATATAAAGCAAAATTTATTGAGTGTCTACCACTTGCTAAGCCTGGATTGCTGGTGTTATAGAGACATACAGAATATAGTTTCTGGCTTCAATGAGCTCATAAGACAATGAGGGAAAAGTAAAGAAAACCACCAATTACAAAACAGTATGATAAATGTTATGATAGAAATACAATAGGTTATCAAAAAAGTTGCACCTAGCTTATCCTTAGTGTGTTGGGATTTTTAAGAGGAGGAGATACCTGGCAGCTGAATCATAAAAAGACAAGTGAAAGGCGTGCACACAGATAAGGGGAGGAAGGGTATTCCAGATAGCAAGGATACCACACACAATAGTGAAATGCTTGTTACATTCAGGAAACTGCAAGTAGTTCTATTACCACTGGAGTGGGGTTGGAGGGTGCGAGCGATGGGTGTGAGAGCATGGGAGATCAGGCCAAAAAGTAGGTTGCGGCTTGGTGAAGACCGGCCTTCAATAGACATGCTTATCAGTTTGGGGAGCTACTAAAGAATTTTAAGCTTGACGGTGACAAGATCTGAAGAATGAACTGATGAATGGATAAATAAAAGGTGTACATCTATTCAGTGCAATATTATTTGGCAATAGAAAGGAATGACGTACTGACAACATGGATGAACTTGGAAACATTATGCTAAGTGAAAGAAACTGGTCACAAAAGGCCATATGTGATACAATTTATATGAAATATCAAGAATAGGCAAATACATAGAAAAGGAAAGCAGATGAGTGTTTGTCAGAGGCTGGGGGGCAGGGGACGGCGAGTGACAATGTGTACAGAATTTCTTTTCGAGGCAATAAAAATGTTGGGAAATTAGATAGTGGTAATGGTTGCACAATTCTGTGAATATAGTAAAAACCATTTAATTATACATTTTCAAAAGGTGAATTTTATGGTATGTGAATTAGATTTCAATAGAGCTGCTATTGTCTTTTTTTAATTCTTAAGAACTATAACTAGAAGACAATATTTTAACGTCTTTGCCTAGTATTTAGAAAATCATTTCATTTAAGACTCTCACTTAAACCTGTAATGTGTGTGTGTGTGTAAATGGTTTAACAAACAGACCCTAATTAAAATATTCCTATATCTGTTTTCATTTAGCATTTCAGATCCTTGTGAAATGTATTCATTTAAGGCTTTTGAATGATTTTTGTCTTTCCAAAGATTTTAATCTCTTTCCCTTCCCATTTAAAGGTGAAACTACAGAGAAACAACAAAATTCCTAGAAAACTGCATAACTTTTAATCTATGAATTCAACTTCTAGAACGCATCTTAAGCAAATAACTGAACAAATATGCAAGATGTGTTTACTAATATGTTCACCATATTATTTGTAATAATAAAATTACAAAATACACTTACATATCTAATAACAAGAGATTAAGTAAATTATGGTAAATCTATACAATAAATAATGTATGGTCATTAAAAATGAAGTCCTGTATAGCAGATATAGAAGTACACTAGTGCTTAGTGAAACAAGCAGTTTGTAAAACATTATGTGTGGTATGATACTATTTTTGCTGAAATATGTTTACATGTATATTTGTAGGAGGAACTGTGCAAAAATATACTTATTCCTAAACATTAACAGTGGTAATAATGGGATATTATATATACCTATACTTATATATATAGAGAGACATATACACATAATAAATACATATATTTCTTTTTGTTCATCTGTGTTTTCTAAATTCTCTACAAGGATTATGTACTATTTACATGACTAAGAAAGTAATAATATGTATATATTTTTATTTTCAGGTTAATATGGCACTATTAGGAGTAATGAGCAAACAGTTACTTAGGTCAATTCAATTGTACAAATGGTCAATTTAGAAGGAAAAAGAAAACTGGTTGCTTGAAAAGGACAGTTAAACAAGGCACAGTAATTAATCCAACAGACCAGTGAATGGCACTGGTTCTGAAAACAAAGAAGATCCCTACAGTCCTTTTCACATTGAGCATATAACTTTCATACTTAATCAATCCAGGAGACTGTATGTGCAATCAGCCCCGCTCGTGGCCACTCTCTGTGCTGTTGGGGTCTCTGTACAACAGGCAGAATGACACTATTGCTCCAAATCAACCACTACATCTCTGGGTGCTGGAGGTAAAGTTGTTTTAACTATTACTTTATTCCAGCAGCCAAGGTCTGTGCTACCTATTTAATTTTGATTGTGTTTCTTTAGCCCATTATGCAGGGATAGTTTAACGATGTTTGTTATGAATCCAGGCCATAGGAGCTGAATTACTGCCATCACATCTGTAACGCTGGGAGGAACTAGCAATGCTCCACAACCAGACTGCTGAAATAATACAAATGTAGTCTCTGTGGCAGGTTTAATTTCATCCATCACAAAGCTCTGCAGGATTCAACCACTGTTCTGAAGACTTGTTTTGAAGCTTTCTCTTATGGTGTCTCCAAGTCTTCCAAAATATTTACTGCAGTTTTCTAAAGCTTTAATATTTCTTTTCAATCGATAACCTTCATCCACTAAGAAACTGCTACTACCCATTGGTATAGTTTTCTTTTTTCTCTGTATATCGTATCACACAGCATACTGCCATGTTAATTTAAATGCATAGCAATGAGTGCTAGGTGTGCTAATTGTCTGTGGCATTCATGACTTGTGCAGGTAGACTGTTTTCCAAACACTGCCTGGAAAGACGAGTGCTCTGATTTTTCACTGTATTTATGTATATACACAGTGTGCTTTGAAAGAGACCAAATAACTCTGAGCCCATTTTGGGGTCTTTGTTGGGGTGAATATTGAGGAGAACTATGAAAACCTTGACAGTGCTTTGAAAAAGCCCATTGTGTGTCGCCCTTTCAACAAATTCATTTTATTCTGAGTCTTCAAAAGAATACTTTGACAGAATAATTTCAAATACCTATGACAGAATTTGGTGAAGAATTATCAGACTATTTGTAGTCTGAAAATTAGAACAGTAACTTCCTACTGTTTGGTGAAAACCTATCACCTACCTTCCAAACAGCAGGAAGCCCCCTTGTATGTATCAAAGGTCCAAATCATAGCATCTGATCAATTTTATAGCTCTACTAACAAGATCTAAAATATGTTCAGTTTCTTGTAACATTTGTAATATGCGAAATACAGGACAAACCATGCAGTACATTCAAAACTAGTGAAACATACTATATACTCAATAGTATAGTGAAACCATCTTGCCCCAGAAAGGAAAACAGTAGCTTCTTTTTCAATGAGGTGATGTGCATTTGTATTTTATTGCTGCTGTAACAAATTTAGTGGCTTAAAACACCCCAATTTTATTATCTTACAGTTCTATAGGTTAGAAATCCAACACAGGTCTCACTGGGCTAAAACAAATGTATTGGCAAGACTGCATTATTTTCTGGAATATCTAGGGGAGAACATGTTTCCTCATCTTTTCCAAATTCTATCAAGTGTCCACATTTCTTGGCTCATGGTTCCTGTTCTTATTTTCCATTTTCAAAATCAGCAATTGTGGGTCTTTCGGAATATTCCTCTATAGTCAGATGCCCACTGGACCACAGCCAGGAAAGGGTCTTTGTTCTTAAGGACTCATATGATTACATTGGGCCCACCTGGATAATGTAGAATAATCTCCCCATATCAAGGTTTTTAATTTACTATCATCTGCAAAGTCCTTTTTGCCTTGTAACGTAACAGTCACAGGTTCTGGGAATTTGGATGTGGCTCTCTTTGGGTGCCCATTATTTTCTGCCTACCACATAGTATAAGAAGCAGATAAGAGTATAGCTCTGTACTTCGGCTGTGTTCATAATTTATAAATATGTGACCTTGGGCAAGTTAATTAGCTTTTGTGTGCTTAACTTATTCTCATCAGTAAAATGGGTGTAATAGTGTCATATACTGCATGGTTATTAGATTGAGTGAATGAATACAAAATACTTAGAACAGTAGCTGGCACTCAGTGGAGGGTCAATAAATATTATTATAATTATTGAAAGTCTGAAGGTCAAGATCTTTTTATCCAGCGAAGCCCACATTGAGAGTTTCTGAGTCTCCAACTGTACCTGATTTATTGTCAGGAAATTCTTCTTTATTTTCAATATGGAGAATATTGAAAGGCCAACATTTATCTTTCCCTTGAATTCTCAACAGATAAGAGGATTTGCATCTCTTCTCTAGGAAAGGGGATGGGAAGAGGGCTGTAAAGTCTCTCCTGTCTCATCTGTGGTTTCCTAGTGGTGGTGCTCAGTGATAATGACTCCAGTTATTGTTCACTCTCAGTAGTGGACATGGGTCCCAATGGCAGGGCTTTCTCATGGTTCATAGCAACTTTCAGGGGCTACTTCCTTTTGTAGCTCCTAGTTAGGTGCAACAGCTTTTTGTAGTAATGGCTGCTAGGATCTAGTTAATGGCTTAGGGCATCTCTGAGTGTGTTTTCTAATGCCTCATACCTCAGGACCAGCTCTCAGGCTCCTTAGTGGCTTGACAGCACAGTGGTTTTCCCTTAGCACCACCTTTAGAGGGCATCTCACAATAGAGCAACAAGATAAGTGCTTCCGCCCTTCCCAAAGAATGGAAGTCTTTGCTGTTCCTCAGACATCAATATCTGCGTGTGCTTGAGACAGACACAGACCCCATGGCCCACAGAAAGGACCCTATAGGATTGAACCAAAGTCAATCTAGAGAGGGGCCGGTTGAGTGGCTCAGTTGGTTAAGAGCTCACTCAAGAGTGTGATCTATGAGCAACAGGCTCTGAGAATCAGGGTCGCTGGTTTGATTCCCGGCCCAAGCTGTGCTGCTGCTGACCTGCCAACAGGTGGCAGGAAAGTTTGTCAAAGTCAATCTAGAGAGGGTTGGCTGAAGGCTACAATTTTTTCCCCATTTAAACAAAACAAACAAACAAACAAAAACAAAAACTAGTCTTTATGCAAGTCATAAATAGTTTTCCCAAGGTACTCATAACCAGGTTTTAAAAAGTTTTACTTTTCACAAATAATTTTGAAAAGGGGTGAGATTAGGATGGTTTTTACAGTGTCAATATCTGACCTTGTCTTGCTGGTTATCTAGCTAGCCTGTACTCCACTGGACAAAAACCCTAACATGTTCAGAAAGTTAGTTTACAGGGCCAACATTTAACATTCTAACTTTAGAGAAGAAAGAAACTTTATATGACTTTTTAATGATGAAGGTGAATGACTGTGACAGTCTCAGCTATTGTAAATTTAGAAACCAAAATAGAACTTCTCTTAAGGGAGCTGCAACTTCAATTTATGAAATATGCTTTTCTTAAAATTCTGAAAACCCTGGGCTCTAGCTGATGCTAAGAAATTGGTTTCTAGAAGGGCCATATCTCAAATAAAAATTACATACTATTACAATTACAATTCAGAACACAGTGGTTAAATATTATAGAATATGGTATTTCATGCTTTCATATAATTATAAAATTTCAAAGACTATTTCTGGAGAAAAAACTGACTCATGAAAGTAACAAACAGTCACGGATTCAATAGCTTTTAAGGGGAAACTTTTTTTTTTTTTGCTAAAAATGTGGCCAGTAATATAGTTTTTTTTTCATAAATTGGGCAAGGTTAATATTAAACTATGTTGTGGCTCATAGAAGCAGCATTACATATACAAGTGCACAATAGACTGCATTTACTTAGTTCCTGTGATTATTAGATCTGACACATCAAGGATAAAAGTATTATCAATAGTTTTCCTTTCTGTGAATCAAAAGTGTGATGACAAAATAATTTAAGGTTAATTGCCAAGTGTCAAATCTTAGGCTTTGAAAAATTTGCCACCATAACAACTGAGGAATTTATATGTAGCAAGAGAAGAGATTGATCCCAGGGCGATTAGAAACTAAACGAGTGGGGAGGGAGGGACAGACAGAAGAGAGAGAGAGAGAGAGAGAGAGAGAGAGAGAGAGAGAGAGAGAGAGAAGCATTAGCACCTGAATATGATACTCCAGATGTATGACTGAACTTTAGCTGACAAAACAATGAAATGTAAAACCCATAAAAGATGAACACAAAGGGGAATTGCTTTAGAAATCTAGAAAATTTGATCCTTAAAAGACAGAGATACAAATAAAAATTGACCAAAGTCCTCTAAAAATTTCACAAAAATCTTATGAACAGCTGTCAGCAGCTTGTGGCCTCTAGGTGCTGTGTTACAATCTTAGTTGTGGGTGGGCATAGCCACCATCCCATGCGGAAGTCGAACTAGCAGCCTTGTTGTTAAGAGCGCATGCTGTATCCACTGAGCCATCCAGGTGGCAGCTCAGCTCAAGGTGCTGAGTTCGGTCTTAGTTGCGGGTGGGCATAGCCCACCATTGAACAGGCAACCTTGTTAGGAGCACGTGCTATCACCAGCTGAGCCATCCTGCCACCTGTTGGCAGCTCAGCAGCAGCTCAGCTTGGGTGCAGCGTCACTGGCTTATGTGGGAATCAAACCAGTGGCCCTGTTGCTCAGAGCTCACGCTCTTAAGCTAACTCTTAACCAACTGAGCCACTTGGCCGGCCCCTATTCTTAATTTTTTGAGGACCTTCACACTGCTTTCCATAGCAGCTGCACCAATCTGCATTCCCACCAACAGTGTATGAGGGTTCCTTTTTCTCCACAGCCTCTCCAACATTTGTTATTATTTCTCTTGTTGATGATAGCCATTCTAACGGGTGTGAGGTGATCTCTCCTTCTGGTTTTTATTTGCATTTCTCTGATGATTAGTGACGTTGAGCATCTTTTCATATGTCTGTTGGCCATCTGTATGTCCTCTTTAGATAAGTGTGGTGTATATACACAATGGAGTACTATTCTGTCATAAGAAAAGATGAAATAGTGCCACTTGTGACAAAATGGATGGATCTTGAGATTATGCTAAGTGAAATAAGTCAGACAGAAAAAGTTGAGAACCATATGATTTCACTGATATGTGGGATAGAAAACTGAAATCAATAAGGGAATAAGGCAAACAAAGAAGCGAAAACTCATAGACACAGACAATAGTTTACCAGAGGGTAAGTGGGGAGGGCAGTGATAGATGAGGGTAAATGGAGTCAAATATATGGTGTTAGAAGGAGAACTGGCTCAGGGTGGTGACCACACAACGTGACATATAGATGATGTTTACAGAATTGTACACCTGAAACCTATGTAACTTTACTAACCAGTAACCATTGTCACCCCAATAAATTTTAATGAAAAAAAAAGTTTTCAACTGGGGAAAAAAAAAGCAAATCATCATATTCTCTCATATGTTACTGTCTTTCCAGATTTCTTGTCTCTTTTGAAAAAATAAAAGAAATATTCTTTAAAACCTGTATTCAGTATAAGACCTCAATTGGTTGTGAATATTTGGATTGCTGGGTTTTATACAGTTGGCTGATTCTGTCAGAGCCCCTAATAGCTTTGCTTCTCAGCTTCGTGCATAGCATAAAATAGTAGAAACTATTAAAACAGGAGTGGGTAACTGTAGGTGGCTGTGGATTCTCCTTCCTAGCCCTTCCTAAAATAGTATCGGTTAATCAGCTTTCTGATTATCATCCCTGCAGGCTTCCTCAAAGCCCTTTCAATTGTATACTTTTTTGACATTATCTGCACCATTTTAAAATAACAACTTGAAAGTGAAGAATTCAGTCAAACCTTTTTTTGTCACTTATGCTAAAATAAGGTTTTGAAGTGAAACACTGTTTTGTTTTAAGCTATATTCAGTCAAACTATGATGGTTTTAGATTTACTATGGTTTTATTTAATAGCCAACACATCATTGTAGAGTCAGATAATGCTGGAAGTATTTCTTAGAAGTGGCAGTGAAATCAGGAAGTCAAAGAGGCCAGAGGCAAATACCCAGAAGACACTGCTGGTTATGAATTCCTGATACGCTGGCTGATAAAGTGGCTCTTACGTCAAGGCTGCACATGGGCAGTGTGGGGGTGGAGTGAAAAGGATACAATTTTTTTTCACTTTTTAGTCTCTATATTATTTGAATTTTTATAGTGACAATGTTTTTATTTATTGCCTGTACAATTTTTTAAAGGTGTAAGTTAAAAGGACTTTGCAGTTGTACACAGCTGCGACTAATATACAGTGGTTTTAAAGAATGATGATTATGTCACCCAGAGTAGAGGCACTGAGACTGCCATGTAGCTGGTGAAGGAACAGTATGCAGTTCACAGTCAGTTATTATAAAAATACATATATTGAAAAATGTTTTCCTGATTGTTGCAAAATACCACAAAGTGATAGCAATCTCAATTCTAGTGATTCTCTAAATATATTGCTAAATTAAAATATCCCAATGTTCTTATTCAAAATGGTACTTTTTAATCAGCTATTTTTCATATGTATGCCCCAGTGATATTATCCTAAGGAAAAAAGCCTGTGATGAGTTATATTTTAGTATATTTTTTCATAAGATGAAATTCATGTCTTGTTATATTACAACGTCTAGACACCGACATTATCCAATTGACTAAAGCACATATTAGGCCTTTTTTGAAAAGATTCGTATAAGTGGTCATACCTGTAGGAATCTTATTAATAGGGGATTGTGAAGACTACATTCCTATCAATGTTTTTTAATAGATTCAGGATATTTTCTCAACATATAAGACAAAAAACGAAATAGGCAAAAATACATTTTTTAGTTTTTAAAAATCTCACTTTTACTTTCCTCAAACAATCAAATGGTATTCTCAACCTCAAATTGCAATTGAAAATAGAACTACCTTATGACCCAGCAACTCCACTCCTGGGTATCTATCCAAAGGAATCCAAAACACTAATTCACAAAAACATATGCACCCCTGTGTTTAATACAGTGCTATTCACAATAGTCAATATATGGAGACAACTGAAATGTGCATCAATAGATGACTGGATAAAGAAACTGTGGTATATTTATACAAGGAAGTATTACTTGGCCATAAAAAAGAATGGAATCTTACCATTTGAAACAACATGGGTGAATCTAGAGAATATTATGCTAAGTTATTGCATTGTCAGAAAAGTCATGACACATTTTTGTAACGAAAAACAGAAAACATACGTCATGATTTTTCCGACAACCCAATAAATAAGTCAGACTGAGAAAGATAAATGCCATATGATCTCAGTTTTATGTGGAATCTAAAGAACAGAATAAACTAGCAAACTAAACAGAAACAGACTCATAGATACAGAGAAAAAACTGATGGTTGCTAGATGGGAGGGGGATGGGGATAAGGGAGAAGGTGAAAGGATTAGAAAGTGTAAATTAGTAGACGTAATATAGTCATGGGGATATAAAATACAATATGGGAAATACAATCAATAATGTTGTAAAGATTATGTAGGTAAATATTATGTAGGGTGCCAGATGGGCACCGGACTTAATAGGGGGATCACTTCATAGACTGTGTGGATGCCCGACCAATATGCTATACATCTGAAGCTGAATTAGAATAATATTGAATATCAACTATAATTAAATATGTGTATACTTATACGTGTGTGTGAGTGTGTGTGTGTGTGTGTGTGTGTGTGTGAGTGCGTGTGTGTATATAAAACATACAGGTGCCCAAAAATGTAAACACATTTTAAGAAAGGAAAACTGTATTAAAACTGTAATACTCAATACATACCAATAACGAAAGATGAATACAAGTCGCGTTTGACTTCTGCAATTATAAGAGGTGCTCAAAGTGGTTACCATCAGCATCCAGACACTTCTGATTACGGTGAACTACATTTTGAGCAACGTTGACCAGAGTGTGTGCTTGTAGACATTTTTTTGGCATGCCCTATATATTGCCACGGGATGTGGAGTACAGCATAGGGAATATAGTCCATGGAATTGTAACAGCTATATATGATGTCAGAGGGGTAGTAGATTGGGGGAGAGGGGTTATCATTTTGTGAGGGGTGTAAATGTCTAACTATTACATTGCTTTGTACACCTGAAACTAATAAAAAATGATAAAAATAAAAAAAAATAAAAAAGGAAATGCCTCAAAAAAATTGCAATGTGACTAAGATGTAGCTGAAATAATCACCTGTGCTATAAAATAATTTTTGCTTGGCATTTATTTAAAATAAATATTTATTTAAAATAAATATTTCCACATATAAAAAGATCTGTTTTAATCCCTTTCCAAATTTCTTCCAAAATGCAATGGATAAACAATACTATTGGGTTGTCGGAAAAGTCATGATGTATTTTTTCTATGTTTTTTGTTGCAAAAATGCGTCATGACTTTTCCAACAACCCAATATATCTGTCTAGCCCTTGCTGCTGATTGTTACTTTCACATAATGCATAGACTCTCCAAATTACTTTGCGTTGCATAATCACTTGAAGTAGAATTAAGGATGAGGAAGATATATAAATTATAAGACAAATTTAGAAATATAGAAAATAAATCATATTTGTCTAGGAGTTGTACAAAATGAAGAAAATGAGTTTTATGTAGTTTAATATTTATGCCGTATACACATATCATATGCTGTATGGAGTTTTAGATAAATGTGTTTGCTATTCTTGATTTTTACACCCATGGAGAAGACATGACAAGAAATAGACATACAGGGCTGGCCGAGTGGCGCGTTGGTTAAGAACTGGCTTGGGATGCCAGCTCTGAGCAGCAGGGCCCTGGTTCGGATCCTACATGAGGGCCAGTGACACTGCCCTCTACAGCTAAGATGGTGAACAACAGCTCGACCTGGAGCTGGGCTGCTGTGAGTCACAGGCGATGGCGTAGGCTGCAGCCCCTGTGGCAGTGGGTTGCCATAAACAATCGTGTATGGCTGGCAGCCAGCATGAGCGGCTGGCAGCCAGTGTGAGCTGCTAAGAGCTGCCGTGAGCAGCCATCCAGAGGCTGGCGACCAATCTGCCTCACCTGGGAACAGTGCAATGATAATACCAACATGGGCCAGTGAAGCAATATCCTCCACAACTAGACTGAAGAACAAAATGACAGCTACTTGTCTGTTCCCCTTCCCCAATTCCCCAACGCTGTTCCCCTCCCCCAACTCCCCAATAAAATCTTTAAAAACAAAGGAAATAGACATACAGTATGTACCTTTTTCATAAGTCAAGAGCATATCTTTTGCAACATTTTTGAGTATGATTCACCCAATGTCAAGGGGCTGAGCAAATCTGGAAAATTATTCTCGTGCTTTTTTGAATGTGCCACTGCCAAGCATGCTTCTGGGTACTGTTATACTTGGGTAAAGGTATCAAATAAATGCTTTGATTCTGAAGGCTAACCCTTCTTTTGTTCTTAATATTAATTATAAAAATACTTTTCTTTGATGCAGTATGCATCTCCATACAAAAAAAAATCCCATTTTTTTCTTGGGGTGAAAGGTGGGGTATAAAGAAGAGGCGCTTAAGTCCTTTGCAGGCCTTTTTTTTTTTTTTAAAGATTTTATTGGGGAATTGGAAGAGGGGAACAATGCTGGGGAATCGGGGGAAGCAGAACAGACAAGTTGCTGTTGTTTTGTTCTTCAGTCTAGTTGTGGAGGATGTTGCTTCACTGGCCCATGTTGGTATTATCATTGCGCTCTTCCCAGGTGAGTCAGATCAGTCACCGGCCTCTGGACGGCCACTCATGGCAGCTGCCGGCTACACACGGTAGCTTATGGCAACCCACTGCAGCAGGGGACTGCAGCCTACGCCATTGCCGGTGACTCACGGCAGCCCAGCCCCAGGTCGAGCTGCCGTTCACCATCTTAGCTGCAGAGGGCAGTGTCACTGGCCCTCATATGTGGGATCCGAACCGGGGCCCTCTGGCATCCCAAGCCAGTTCTTAACCAACTCGCCACTCGGCCGGCCCTTTGCAGGCCTTTTTGACATGTGGAGATTTGTAGAATAAGGTATAGTAATGTATCCTGAAATCCAAGAACATTTATTTGGAGTTTATTGGCAAGTATCTTTTACATTTGCCATGCCTCCAGCATTCTTGCTTGCCTTGAATTTTACCTGTACCATAAGCAAAGTACGACATTTAAAAAAAAACTTGAATTTTTCTGTGTCTACATGCAGATCACCCAAATCAGTGAAAATATGGGCTGGCTCTCTGGTATCTGCTAAGCATGATTGTTTATAATAAAAGTGTGAAGAATAAGTGATTCTTTGATCCCAATGCCCAAGTATGTATATTTCCTGCTGTCAACTGTTTTCAGGCTATGCATAATACAGCTTTTATTTTGATTTTATGACTAGATAATTGTTCATGGGTCTATTTGGTGCTATACTTTTAAACACATAGAGGAAGGGACTATGAGTTTTCTTTAATACCTTTAAACTCTATGAATTTAGTCCTACCTCCTCAAATGAGGCAAAGAGGGATATCAGTCCTTGAATGAAGAACTGTGTGATTGCATAATTAAAAAGTCATTCATGGGGGCCGGCCGAGTGGCTCAGTTGGTTAAGAGTTAGCTTAAGAGTGTGAGCTCTGAGCAACAGGGCTACCGGTTCGATCCCCACATGGGCCAGCAATGCTGTGCCCTAGCTGAGCTGCTGCTGAGCTCCCAACAGGTGGCAGGATGGCTCAGCTGGTGAAAGCACGTGCTCCTAACAACAAGGTTGCCTGTTCAATGGTGGGCTACCCCCACCCACAACTAAGACCGAACTCAGCACCTTAAGCTGAGCTGCTACACAGATGGCTCAGTGGATAGAACATGTGCTCTTAACAAGGCTGCCAGTTCGACTCCTGCATGGGATGGTGGCTATGCCCACCCGCAACTAAGACTGAACTTGGCACCTTGAGCTGAGCTGCTGCCCAGATGGCTCAGTGGATAGAGTGCACGCTCTTTAAAAAAAAAAAAGAAAAGTCATTCATTTGCAGAGTCTTGGGCTGCTTTATGAATCTACTACATAAAACGGTATCACTTATCCATTAATTCAGTCTCTTCTTTCTAACAACATCCGGTGGAAATTCTATTGGTAAATTACTTGCATTTTGCTATCATGTACTATTATTTTATGAACCTTTAAATATAGGCACAGATTATTGTGGTTTGTTCTACTGGAAGAATCACCACTGTAATGATACCTCAGTCCAAAAGTTTTATAATTGCTTAGCAATCCATTGTGTACAGTATGCTTCTAATTATCTAGGTTCAATTGAGAATACATGCTGACTTCCAAGGACTTGTTGAAACAAATATCTAGACTATGACTAATTAGAGGGTTCTGTAATACTTTCAATATTAGAATATCATATTAGTCTCAACTCTACAGGGTATAAATTTGTCATGTGGCTCTTGGCATTTGCAGATAGAGGCATGCATCACAGCGCTTATTAAGAAAAAAAGGATTTGGAGTCAGGTCAATTTGGGTTCAGATCTTGTCTGCCACAGATCAGTTAAATGGCCTTGGGCAAGTTAATTAACCCTTCTGGATCTTAGCAAAATGAGGAATAATAATACTCAACTTACCCAAGTTAGTTATGAGGATCAGATAACTTCATGTGTATGAAGAGCCTAATACAGTAACCAGCTCATTGTAGATACTTAATAAAAGGCCATTATTTTTATTACTTTTATTATTATCATCAGATTTGTTAGATCAAAATCTTTCATCTCTCTCTAGCACCCTGCCATCTGAACAGCAGTGTTTCTCTATAATAATAAACCAGATCATGACTTTCATTCACTTCACAAGGAGGACAGAGGCAAGCATTATGTAGGGCCATTTTTAACCAACTTTCTCTTTCCAAGTATGTAAATGCAGTTTTCACCTGCTAGTACAACCAAAATAATGAACTTCATGATGAGTGAATTGGGTTGTTCAACTACTAAACATTGTTCTGACAGTGATATGAACCTCAGGACTAATTGTGCTCCATCCATTTAAACCAAGGAGACAATAATGGATTAGGACTACCTGGGGGTCCTAAATTTGTAAGATCAGATGCTGTTCTAAGTTCTCAAAGTCTGGCACAAAACAGTGTCCATATCCTGATTCTCCCTAAAGTCTCAGTTAATTTTGGGCTGTCCCAAGGGGTTTTGTTGAATAATTTCACACTACCACAGTATTTATATTGGAATTTATGTTGCCAGACTCAACAACATGGCTCAGTTTTGCCCCAGTCACATACTCCCAACCTTTTGGGATGATGACTTTTATGCTTTCCTTATCTGGTTGTATACCAGGAAATCAGTTTGGATGCTATCTCACGTTGATCTTTGACATTTGGCTAAAATAGTGCTTCCCATCTGTCAAAAGGAAGAGAATGAAACAAATCTATTGGCTACTTTAGTTTGGAAGTCTTCAGTGCCTTTAAGACATTCAGATATCTTGGATACTTAGAATTCTGAGTGGCATTACAAAACATTCAAATAGCAAGTAAAATAATAAGAGTGTGCTTCTAACAATATTTCTAATCCATGACTTGTTTATTGGAAGGGAGTATGTATCATATTAAAGTTTAAGCTTTTGCATGACTAGAACTTCTTACAAAGCACTCACTTCCAACTCAGGTAGTATCTGTTGAATTTAAACATATATATATATATATATATATATATATATATATATATATATATTTTTTTTTTTTTTTTTTGGGGAATTGGGGGATGGGGACAGCACTGGGGAATTGGGGAAGGGGAACAGACAAGTAGCTATCATTTTCATTCTTCAGTCTAATTGCGGAGGACGCTGCTTCACTGTCCCAAGTTGGCACCATCATTGCGCTCTTCCCCGGGTGAGGCAGATCAGTCGCCGGCTTCTGGATGGCTGCTCACTGCTGCAGCTGGCCGCTCATGCTGGCTGTGGGCTACACATGGTAGCCCATGGCAACCCACTGCAGCAGGGGCTGCAGCCTATGCTGACACTGGCGACTCACGGCAGCCCAGCTCCAGGTTGAGTTGTTGTTCAGCATCGTAGCTGTAGAGGGCAGTGTCACTGGCCCTCATATGTGGGATCCGAACCGGGGCCCTCTAGGCGTCCCAAGCCAGCTCTTAACCAATGCGCCACTCGGCCGGCCCTAAACATATATTTAATTTGCTTCTCTTCACCCTCAGCTGTAAATTAACCAACTCAGAAAAAAACAAACCAAAAAACATTGCTTTGTGGAGAGAGGGGTATTTTTACAGTTCATTTTCATTTTCTTACTGTTTGGTATTTTGGAGCTGGTTTAGGTACTGTGTTCTACTCTAAATTTTATGCAACTACTATAAGAGTGGGGCACTGGAGCTAAAGAAATATAATTGAATTCTCAAGAGAACAATCCCTTTTCTTGTGAGTGAATTAAATTCTTGTATAAATTGTCGCAGCCAATGTCTTTTTAGATCCTCTGAACACTTTCAACTAAGTATCCACCATATGTTTGGCATGGCACCAAAAGTGGTCAATAAATTAAGAGCAGTCTTGAGAATCTTCTGTACATTTGGAACTTTTAATTACTCCCATCAATTTTGCAATAATAGAGATTCACATTTCAGATTGTGAAGTGTTTTAGAGAGGAATCAGGCAAAGAAAAGTGCTTTTGAGGGGGACTCTTTCAATGAATACATTATACAATTCAAGCTCTATATCTGTTGCCTTTAACCAAAAGAGCGAATTATAAGATTATAGAAATAGTTCAGTCTCACTGGAGTCATGAAAATGTTACAAATGAGAAGTTATATTAATAGTTACAAAGTATTCATATTCATCATAGTGGAAGAATTATGGGCAACGATCGGAAAGCCTCACATCGACTGCCCCCTCAGTTGAAAATAACAGCAGAAGAGCAACAGCATTCAGACGCCTTGACTATTTAGCAGTCTGTTCATCCTTGATATAAAAATATTTATTACCCTGTGATTTCCAAAAAATATAGTGAAAAGATATATATGCTGGTGAGGAAAGGTAGAAAAACATGTCTTTTGAATTTCAACTATCTTAAGAATGATAAGGTTATTAACTTTCCAATGAAAGAATTTATGGAGGAGATGTAAAACCAGAGACAAAACGAGGGACCAAGACACACAAGACAATGATTTCAGACTTTTAAAAATACCATCAAATGTTTCTGATAATTTTGAACTTTCATACTTTTTGTCTTAATATATATTAATAACTTGTCAAAGTTCAGTAAACACTTGGTCCTACTACACCATGAATCTTTTAACTCTACTAAATCAATGGTTGTCCTCAATATCATTTTGAAATAGAAGTGCATATGCATAAACATTTCTAACTGGCATTCCCCTAACTACACAGGGCTGCCTCATACACATTTATTGTATATGAGTAGCTGCTCCAACCAGTTGACAAAAGGAGCTCCCATCTATGGCCATTGAGGATTTCTTTCTAGTCCCTAACATCCTAATGTGTACAGTGTGAATAGTTCCTCCTTTTGGTCCAAGCTCTTCCTCCCTTAACTTCTCTAGAAAGTAGAAGAAGGGCATAAAGAATGGTAGGAAACAATAAGATTGGGAAGAAGTGGAGGAAAATAAGGGGTGATGGGTGTTTCAGGCTACAAAAATCTCCAGAGTAGGGGCATTGAAGTTTTTTCAGAAGCAGGTTTTATGACCAGAAATTGATGTGTGAGTTATTTTTTTAATGGCGAGTTACAAAGATCTGCACCCGGTTGTGACTTAAAGGTAGATCGAGAGCCTGTGGAGGTTTTATTCATATCTAATTTCTGTCTGTCTTCATCACCCTCAAGTTTCATGTCACTAAATGCAATTAAATGTGATGAGGTCAAAAGCAGATAGTTTCAATTATCATCGAATTATCATTACTAATTGATTCAAGTCTGAAAATATTAAACACTGATGGTAGCAGGGTAAATAGCTCAGGGTAAATTTTTTAAAATAAAAAAGTCAGGTGTTCCACAATGGGATCAGACAGGCCAGATGTGAGTATGGGCAGCGTGTTGGGGGTCCAGGCAATGGCTGAGGTTAGAGCTGGGGGTGGTGGCGAACCTTTGGCCATGGCTTGACAAACAGGGGTAAGCATGGGAAGAGGACTTCATTCCTCTGCCATGGCTAACTCCGATTTTCTCAGAGAATATTAGTTTTCGGTGGTCTTTCAGTTCTACAGTTCTATTAGTGAAATACTTCACAAACATGATAAATTAAAGAGATGTCAGTCAGCTGGCTCTGGCATTGACTCCTTGTTTAATCATTCTGTTAGTATGAGAAAACATCTCAACTAAGTGATCTACAGGTAAACTTTTGTAACAACTTATAAGAAATTGCCTGAATAGCTTTCATTACAAATATGTACAATTGTGAACAAAAGGCAAAAAAATGAACAAGTTTCCTTCCAAAGAGAATGCTTAAATTTACTTATTTTTAGGATTTATCAAGCACTGCAGTGAATTCTTTTTCCCAGTGCTGAAAAAGTTTCTAATTGGCTTCATAGGTAGCTGGCTTATTAAAGCACAGTAGAAACACAATTTTTTCTAACCATTTTTTTTTCTTGTGGTAGAAGACAGTGTTTTTCTAATTAAAATTGTCAATAAGAAATTTATTTCTTACCTTGTCAGAAGGTTTAAATGGATTTCCTTGTCCACTAATTCCACCACTGATACTAAATCCAAGGCCAGGATTCTTTTCTATTCTCACACAAAACTATGGAAAGAAGATATAATAAAAAGTTAATCAAATACATATCACAACTAAATATCTTCAAATAACTGCATCCAAATAGAAAAGGTTCACATTTCACTTAGGTTCTCAGGGTTACCCTATTGTAACTTGGTACACAAAAGACAGTATAAACTGACAAAATATTTAGTGTTTCTATAGGCATCAGTTATGATTGAAACTAGCTTGAAATTACCTGGGTAAGCAGAATATTAGTAAGTATCTATTCATTATTGTGTGGAGAACTGAATCTTGATTAGCAGTTTTTAAAAATTAAAAGCCTTATAGTAATAAAAAAGGCTGTGAATTATTTCAATTATCCAGTTTAAATGCCCAAATATTCCAACTAATTTGAAAGAACTGTATGAATAAGGGGAAGAAAATTTGCAAACATAGAGGGGGGGGAAACATGGCTATTTAAATAAATTCTACTGCTTCGTAGAAGAGTAGTGTGATTCATCTCTTTGGTAGATCATTCTATTGTTTAGACAGAGCAGGACTTTGAGTTTGAGAAAGGGGAGAACTTTTGGCCATAGCCTGAATGAAGGTAAAAGAAAGGAAGAATGAAATACTCGGTAAAAAGAGAGATTCAGCAGCAGCTCCTGGAGAGGGTGATAGAAGACTTGGAAGAAAGAGGAGAACACTGTGAAAAAGAGAGGCAAGGCACAGGGAAAAATGATTTGTGACAGGGAATAGCCAAAAAGTATTTAAGACTGGAGGACTAATATTCTAGTATTCTGTGCTACATTACCTCCCCAAACTCCAAATCATCAATGAAAATCTGTCAAATACAAGAGCTTTGTGCTTTGTAGTGCCACGGGGAAATGGTGGCATTATGGGTAGGTCCACCATGGCGGAAGGCCTTAGTAAATAAAGATGATAGCTATTATAGGAGTTGATACAAAGAATGTCGATCAAGAAGTCCATAAAAGAGAAATCAGTGCCAGGAGTGACCTAGAGAAACTATAACAAACCTGAAATTCTTGAGGATCCTGAGCTAGGGATATGTGTGTGGGCTGTGGTGAAAATCCTAGTTTTCCGTGTAAAGTAGCGGGCAGGTTGATCCCACATGATTGAAAGACTTAAGACCTTAGAGGTAGCATACACTTTGGTTACATAAAGAAAAAAAAAACACTTTTATAACTTTTAAGTACAGAACAAGTACTGGCACTAGGTGAACCAAGTTTTATCAGACTAGCAGGTGAAAGATTAATAGAGAATTAAGAAAAAAGAATCTAAAGCAATATATTAGCATATATTTTGCATTTATATAAATATATACTGGAAAAGTTCTTAAAGATGATTGGAAATGCATGCTTTCTTAAGTAGCTCTCTGTTTCCCCAGCAATCTTTCTTAGCCTATTAATTTGCTTATGGGCAAATGCAAATGCCCAAAATGCTCTCTATATTTTTATTTTCAAGGTACCTTTAATCCCTACCTCTTAGATAGTTCAAGGCAAACTTGAATCCTATTCCTGACTTAATCAGCATATATTGTGAGTCGCTAGGAACTGGAACAATTAGGTTTGGCCATTTAATGGTATTATTCTTAATTCACTGTCATATTTCATCATAGTAAATGTAATGTTTAACTATTACATAGGTCACTTGCCACACAAAGGCGAAAACTGTCTACTAATGTGTCTTTTATGGTAGAGTCATTAATGAATAGTTTCTAAATTATGGGTCACTGCAATTACAGTAAGTACTCTTCCATGTATTTATTTTAAAGATATGTTTAATTACAACTTTTCCTTTCATTGAGCTAGATTTGTTAAAACTAGTTATCATAGGATGTTAGAAAGTACAGTTTACGATAGTTTTGTATTCACATGGCTCATTGTCTGTGGAAATGGACATACAATAGTTTGCTGTGGCTTGAAGGAATATTTTAGCTCTATTAATACACCAGTTTACCTCGTAGTCCTTTTTTTTGTTATTAGTGGTCCATTAGAAAATGGGAAGAAAGGAATTAATATGATTTAAACATTTTACCTTTGTGTTTTCCCATATACCTATGCATTTCTAATTAAATTATTTAAAATTTGGGTTATATCTTTCTAATGTTAAAATTTCATATTGCACAATACAATATGTAGAAGGCATATGCACTCTCTGGCTTTCCCAGGCCACTCACTACAAAACCTGAAAGGAAATACATGCAACAGATTTTATTTACAAAGTAAATTGCTGGGGATATTTTCTAGTCTTATCTTAGGTAAGATATATACTTATCTCTTTCAAGGTAGTGACGATATCTATTTTATATTATTGTCAATCTGGAAGGCACTAAAAATCCAAGGGAAACACATTTCATATGTGCCAAGTATATGAAGAAATGCCTCAATATATTTTTTAATGGTAGAAGGAATAAAGATGACACTGTGATTTTATCTGAAGCTAGACTAACCTTGGGCATGCCATGGTATGGCTAATAAGTTGTATTGTGACTGCTGTGCCCATAAAGCATGTCAGAGAGAGTCTCACATATAAGGAGTTCCACCTCCCTGGTAAGGCCCCAAGGGGAATTTAAGAGGAGAGAATACCTCACAGCCAAGAAACAGTCTGAAACTAAAGAGAATTAGCCAAGAGGAAATGCAGCGTTTCAGCAAAAGGTCAGATCTAAGCAGCTAATAAAAAGCTTATTTAATGAGAATCAGCATTTCAATTTTCTATTAAGATAATTGATAATGAATGACATTTCTGGCTGAAGATATAAGCAACCGCTTGGCCTGGCAGTCAGTGGTGTTTTTGCTTTTTTTCACAGTGTGTTTTCATCATTTGACTTCACTCGATACTTCTGGTCTGTGCTACCCTTGTTCTAATTAAATAAATACTGGGTCTATCTTAGAGAGGCCCAGGACACCACGGACTGTTATGTAGCAGTGAGGCCCTGTGAGTCAGCATCTATCGTCTCTAGAACTCTCAGTGCTCTAAAACCTAGTAGCACGAACCACGGAAATGGCTGCACTTTTTCTCTCCCTTGATCTGATGGATACAAATCACTTTGTATAACTCACAGAGGCTGATTCTAATGTAATTCTTTGAAGTTGTCTTTCAGGAACAAACTTGCGTTTGCTTGAATACTCGCAGGAACTGGCAGGAGACAGCTATGGAGCACCGACCGTCCTGATATGTTTGGCCAATTAGTGGGTATAAACTCTTGTCTGGGCATAGACATGGACTCCTGGGTGTGTACGTTTTCCCCTGTTGGACTCCTCAGCGTGGGCTTACTCGTGACCCCCGTGTTTGACTGTAGTGCCGCGGGCTGCAGTGTGTAATGCGGTAGACTCAGGAGGCTGGGTTCTAATTCCAGCTCAGCTTCTAGATTGTTATGTGACCACAGGCAAGACAGTTAACGTCTCTGAATCTTAATTTTCTAATTTTCTAGTCAACAAACTGACTGCTCTACCCGTATCACAGCATGATTGATTAAATGAAGTGAGTTAATATTTGAAAGGGTTTTGAGCCATTTGAAGCATCGCAGTGATGTTTTTCCTTCCTGTTTCTGCTTTGGTATCTATCTATATGTTCCCCATATGTAAATATACTTTGCTTGGATTATACATTTGTAAAAGAGAAAAACTAAGTTAATGTTCATTCGTTTTAAAAATATTCAATAAGTTATGGACAATTTATGTATATTTTTAAATGGTGATAATAACAATATATTATTCAGCTGATACATTGTTGAGATATAGAATCTTTTTTCTTTCATTTTTAATTAAAATTTTTTTTATTATTATGATTAGTTTCAGGTGTACAAAACAATGCACTAGCTATCCTTTTCACCCCTCACAAAGTGACAACCCTCCTCCCCCCAGCCACTGCCTCCCCACCCCCGATGTCATACATGAGATATAGAATCTTAAATATTGCTTCTTGCATTGTCTACACAATAGAATCACCTAGGGATGTTTCAAAAATTCCCAGTACTGAGATCACATCCTGACTAATGAAATCAGCTTCTTTGGGGATTAGGCCAAGGTATCAGTGTTTTTTAAATCTCCTCAACAGATTCTAATGTACAGCTGTGGTTGAGAACAAGTGATATAAATAATTTATTGTGAAGGGGAGAGTCAGGTGAATAGACTCTTTAAGTTTCTTCACTTGGACTGAGAATCAAAGGGAAGCACTAATAGGATGAATATGATAGCTCAGAGTTTTCTCATGTGGAATGGGAGTCAAATCTTCACTTTCTGGCTTTCTTCAATTTACTACTTAATACAACCCTGATTCTTACCCTCTATTACGTTCGTCAATACACTAAATTAGAATTCTTCGGGATTTTCCCTGTTATTTATTTATTTGTTTGTTTGTTTGTTTATTTATTATTTATGCTTTCCCTACTGTGATGGGTAATTTGAAAGTTGAGATGGACATCAAAGTTTACTAAGTGTTTCTTAACGGCTAAACAAAGTACTCTGACTAGGTAAAAAATGACATGTGTTTTAATTCATTCAATTCATTAGTGTTAGCATTTATTATACTCATATTTTCATTGCTATATGGAAATTATTTTAATCAGATTAAAAATACATTAGTTCTTTAGGTTGTATTAAGGGTACAGAGGTATGTTTTTGTTAATAAAACTTTCATTCATTCAGTATTTTTTGCTTTTCAAAGCATTGGAAGTGTTCCTGTGAGTTCAAGTCAAAACTCTATCTGCATACTGCAGTTCTATAGTTCTGAATTAGAGCTGAACCAGGTTTAATTAATATCATTTAACAGAAGAGGACACTAAGGTTACAGCAGGCAAGTATCTGAAATCATATTACTGGATTAATAGTAAGATTGGGACAAAGAACTTGGATTTTGGGTCAAACAAATCTGGGTTAAAATTATAGCTTGACCAATTATATCTTTCACAAGTTACTTAATTTCTCTGTACCTTTGTTTCTTCATTTGTAAAAGAGAAATAAGATTATGAGGATTAAATAAAATAGTATCTATAAGCAGGACCAGCTATTTAATTAGTGAGAATGAAAATGTGAGGCTCTTTGTTCAATGATTAAGAATTAAAAGTTGGTGACAACAGAGCACTAAACCAAGTGTGGAGCTCTTGTGAGCACAACTTTTTTTTCATACTTAAGTCCCTTCCTTAACACAATGATTAAATATTTAAGCTTTCACTTCTCAGTTTGAAAGGCACCTGATGTTTTTAGAGCCACAAATCGAAACACTCTTAAGGGACTCTAAATACAGTTTCTGAAAGAATCATGACATTTTAAATTTAATAAGCCTGTAAACTTCAAAACTTATTAATCCTCTCATTAGTCAAACTATATAATTTATTTGTTTTTGGAGGAATCATGTAAAAAAAAACCTTTAAATTTGGAGTGTTCAGGATAAGTCCATGCTAATAATTAGTATGCTAATAAATACATACTAAACTTACTATTGAAGGTAGACGAAAATAGAGGGCATTGATCTCAGTGAATTTTTAAATGCATTGATTTTTCTGAGGAAAGCAAACCATGTAGCTGCTGTTAAGAATAACTAAGTCAGAGAACTGAATTGAGGTTGTGATATGTGTGGGGGAGGCGATATGAACAATTTTTAACCTTCTAAGATGCCTTTGGTAAATCATAATGTAAAACTTTATTAACTTTTTAGAAGCTCTGGAGAATTACAAACCTCACATTATTACTTCATTAAAGGTACCTGTCTGATTTATTTTACCTTAAATCCAACACATGGCCTAGATCAAGGCAAGATAGAAAAAAAAATGATCTTTAAAATACCCTATGATTCTAAGTAAGATTAATACATAATCTCAACTTTGAGAAAGGTATTAAGAAATTGAGGAACTGTCTAGAGCCACTGGGATGTAAATAACAAATGGCTCTTAACTGTAGGAAAGAACAAACTAGAAGATGAAGATAATCTTGTCTGATGTTTTCAGAAAAGAAGGTGGATGATATGTGAAGCTTTGAGGAAGCAATAATAAAGTAAAACATTTATAAACCATGTTAAGCAGTTAGTGGAGTCAGTTGGCAAAGTCAGCTAGGCCTAATTATCTGAAGAATGAAGTAAGAGAAATTCATTTTATAAGAATATTAAGATCTTAACATCTTACTTTCTAAGCTTAGTATAACTCAATAACTGAGATCCTATTCAGTTTTCTGGTCCTAGGGAAGAAAAACAGATTCTATAATGATAAAAAAAAAACAAATCCTAATTTTAGATCAGTCAGAAGAGCAGCAATCGTTTTGCTACATGGCATTTATCAGTAGCTTTTGAAGCATTTCAGAAATGTTTCCCTGCTAACTGTTCTTTATCACTTTCTTCACAGGAAAGCTTTATCTCTATTCTATTCAACAACCAGAATATAGGACTTATAAAAAGTGTCTCCACAAATAGAGAAGGACATACAATTTACTTTTAGCACTGTCAATTTCAGAGGCCGTGGTAACGACATCCAATCCATTGAAGCTCTTTGTAACATCCAAAAGCTCTGCTATAGAGCCAAATTGGAATTGGGAGTGGGTAGGAGAGGGTGTAGGATACACCGGAAAAACGATTCTGATCCATCCATTTTTCCTTATGTAAAATGGGCATTTTTATCAACCATCAATTCCTATACATTGTCTTTAACCACTGCAAATAATAATAAAATCCCTACAAAGAACGCTCCTCTCCATTCAACATAGTGACAGCATTATTGTGTCCCCAGACTGCATTAATGCGGGAAGACAAACCATGGATTCATTGGACTTTCCTGAACATTTCCTGAACATTCATCACTTGTAAAAACTCCTCTCACCTGCTCTGGATATCCATCCATACTCCTTTGCCCTTTAGTTTGAATTAAGCACCGTCCGGGTTGAGGTCCCCGGGTGGCCTGTGAAGAGGGGATCTGAATAGGCAATGGTGACTGGAACTGCTGGATGGTCACTTTGTTAATATTTCCCTCATATGGCTGCTGCTCCCGGCTACGATGCTGAAGGCTTTGGGACCCCATCAAGGTCTGGATATGGCTGCCTGCCTGTGGAGAAGATAATCTGTCAGGGGAAGATCCGTGGTGTTGAAAGGATGTGATTAAAGTAGAAAACATGTACAGAATACTTCTCTGGTAAAGCGGCATCATTTGGGTTTTCAGCCATGGTTAGAAAAGATAATGAAAAAACAGCAAGGGTCTGCCTACTGTGGTTTGTGAAAATGTTAATATCGAAGCAAGGTTGCATTAAATACATTCGTAGTCATCTGGTGGTTTGCCAAAGTTTATTTTAACTCCTATTTTAAGGGAACAAAATTCAGTCTGCAAAATCTCAAGGTAAAGAAGTCACAACTTAAAACTAAAGTGGAGTTCTATGTGGCATTTCATTTTGAAAAATACCAGGGAGACAGATGCGATATATGAAACATCAAGTGGAAAATGGTTCTTAATTTTGATGCAAAAGAATTAAATTGCATAGTTTCCTTTATGCCACAAGTCATAGTAAGATTGTTCACATGAGTCTAATCAATATTTATAAATTTTCTGCATTTTAAAATCAAGAACATAACTTTGGGATCTTTAAGTTACATTAACAATTAATTATGTGATAAATTCCTGTGAGTATCGATAGCCTGTGGAGGCACCAGATCTGGAAAGGTCTTCAAGGTGAGTTCTGTAGGCAGATCATCCATGATGAGCTTTCAGAGATTCATCAGGACCTTTCATTTAAAGGGGTAATGCTCATTTCTCAGTTCTTAAGGCAGTTGTTGGAGGAGAGAGGCCATGCTCACTGTGGTCTCCCATCTTTAAATGATCTGATGCAAACTCCCGCTCCTTTGTTCACTCCTATTTTCTCCCCTTCTCTGTAGCATCAGTTCCTTGAGTAATTCTACCTAAGATATTTTCTATCAGGAAAGCAGTTCTGTTTGTGAGCTGGTAATCTAGAATATGGTTTGAAAATTAAGTATGGTTTAACCTGGGAGTCTAACATGGGAAGTGAATGTTTATCATTAATAGTTTTAAACATATGTGTTAGTGCTGTGCTTGGTACTTTACCCATTACTATGGAAGGATCTGAAGGTTTACTTCCTGAAATCATTTTCTTTCTTGTTGATCTTTTCAGGGTAGGTAATTTGGAATTCAAAAGTGAATTTCACTTTAGAATTCTTTAGCTAAGAAAGCCTGTGAATTTTCCTGACTAACCAAGATTTTGATTACTATGAAAAAGTCAGGTTGGGGGAATAAAGGAATGACTATTAAACAAATATTGAAGGAAGAGATTAATTTTTTAAAAAGCTGTTAAAGAAGAGCAACATAAGAGACATCAGGAAACGACAGTGATTATGGAAAATCATTTGAAGAATATGGAAGGCATATTGCTTGGTTCCAAATCAAGAGGTAACTTCAATGAAGAAAATATTCAAAATTATTATTTGGCCATATGTAGAACAAAGGAAATAACCATTTGATTATATTTTTAGGTGTCCAATTGGTTGTCTTAGTATCATGTATAGTTTTTTGTTGTTGTTTTTACATTTAAAACAGTAAAGATATTTCAGTCATGAGAAATTGAAGGAAAAGGTGCAAAAAAGAGTTTCAGGCTATACTAGCACAAGCAAAAACAATTAGTAATCCAACAGTGTCCAACACAATTAACCAGCAGTCACAAAACCATAGCATCATAAACACAACTAAGATAATCTTATAAAAGCAAATGTGTATTTCTCTATTGTATCTATTCCCTTCTCAATCATTCTAAAAGATTGAGTAAGCCTTCTGGTCTAGTTTTCCCTTATTGCAAATTGAATTCTCTCCTACTTCCATGAAATTTCATGTTTTCTTGTTTGGGAGGAGAGGAAAGCCATGATAAAACCAGTATCACATTTTGAACTGCTACACTCCGAATGAACTCACTGGCAGCCTGAGTTAGAGAAAATAATTCCCTGTTGTTAGAGGAATTCGAGGTATAGGCTGACTAAGGCTGACTGGCCTGGCTACCGAACTATCAGTTGATTTTACATTTGCCTGCTTCTCACCTCCATTGGCATAATAATTGTGGTCTTCAGTCATTGCTTGCTTGAGTCAGTGGGGAAGAGAAAGACTGGCAGTTTAATTGAAAGTGAGCACATAGACAAGCCAAGAATTTTAACTCCCAGAAAAACTTGGAGAGATCCAGAACATAGCTATAGTTTCATGATGAATAATCTACATGAGAAAATCAATAATGACTGCTTAACAGCCACTTCATTGATTAGAATATTCTGGTAATGATCTGTCCAAGAGTGAAAAATTAATTCTCTATGTTATAAAACTGTGACAGCCTTTAGATTTCCTTTTTTCTGGTTTATTTTTTTCCTTCTTATGGGACAGTTTGAGCTCAGGATTATGCTTTGATTTGGAACTTGAGGGCACACACAAATTCCCTGCCATCTTTAATGACTGGCATAGTAACTGGCATTTAATAAATAGTGCTTTCCATCCAAACACTAGATGCCAACAATGTGCTCAAACTTGCCTTATATGTATTATCTCCTTAAATTCTTATAACAGCATTAGAGAGCATTATTATTATCCAGTTTTACTGGGAGAAAACTAAGACTTGGAGACGTTAAATAACTTTCCCAAGTCATTTGCCAACTGGTAAATCAACTGGACTAGGACTTGAATCAAGGCTATCTATCAGAAGTCATGCTCTGAAACAGAAACTTATACTGCAACCCCCTTCCTTCCAAAGAGACACCCACCGCCCATAGTTGAACTGTGAATTGCAAAGGAGCCCAATTCACAAAAAGGATCGGGTTGTTGAGGTAGAACATATTCAATGTCTTTAGCAGCTCCTTAATTTGCCAAAGGGCCATCCCTCCTTACTTAATTAGGTCTATTATCTGTTTTAAATCCTACACCTCTGACTTGAAGCTTTACAGTTAAGCAAATAGGCTGATGCTCTGTGTATTTAGTAATCTTTCCATGATTATGAAGCAATGAAGCTCATGTTCTTATATGGCTTAGCAAACCATAAAGTGGGCCCTTGAAGAAACATGCTGTAAAATGATTCTGTTTGATCAGCCGCAGTTCGTTCACTCTGTATTTGGGCTATAGGCTGCCATGAATGGGGAAGCCATCTGTAGAAAGCAAAGGATTAACCCTAAATTTTGTATGAAGTTAAGCAAACACAAATGACACAAGACGTCTAAAGAAACAATGACGGTGTGGAGGGACTGCAATGAGGAGGTTTTTCTGACAGGCACAAAAGCTTAAGAAAGGTGATAAGGATGCTCATGGTGAAGTACAAAGGACTGATGAAAATGTCGAAAATGTCAGAGACTGGATTAATTCAAGCAGAGGGTTGGCTATGAGAACACTGACTCATACTGAAGGGGAATTTGAACATGAAGGTTTCGGTGAAGTCTGTGCTACACAATTTGAATGATAAAAAGAAATAGAGAAGATTTGATATTTGTTTTGAACTTTTAAGGGTAGGTTGGACAAAATAACATCTATTTGGGGAGAACAGTGATGGAATATGGTGTTTTCAAGTTGACCCAAAAAACACACTGTCAAAGTTTGTAGGGAAAAACTCCAATACGCATAGGACCCAAGGAAATATTAATGTCAACACCACAGAAAAGAAATGTTGATTTGATACCTTTCTGCAAAATTCATCCCACAGCTAATCAGGCATATTATATGGAAATTGAAAGCGTGTGGGAATTTTGTGTGATATGAAAGAAATGATTTTCTGACTATGACAATACTTTAGTTCACTCTATTCTCTTACAAAAGAGTGTAAGCCTGAGTAGTGTATTATCTAATTTGGTCATCTGTTTTACTACCCATCTTGGCTCTTGAGTCACTTGGGGTTGATTCCAAAAATTAAACATAGCCTCAAAAGATGATAATTTATGCCACTGAAAATATATGAATGGACACAATCATTCTCTAAAATGAAGTCCAAAGGAGTTCTAAAAATGTTTGGGAGCATTGTAACAACACAGAATCATCTACAAAGGATAACTCAGTAACTGATTTTAAGGAATTGGCAGCACTCATTGAAGTGAGTCAGCTTCAGAGATTTTGTAAAACAAGGACAACAAAACAGTCCTATCACTTTCTATCCACACCATTTATTCTATGGTGCCTCTTTTACTTACTGATTTTTTAACATGCAGGTTAAGTTTTAAACATTGAGGCAGTGGGATTTCTGCTCCTAGGTAGATTGACTAGGCATACTTTCCCCTATTCCCTCCATTAAGAAAAACTAAAAACCCTGGACATTGTATATAAACAAATATAAGAAAGCTCTGAAAAGTAGACAGAAGAAAGCAGACCAACGAGGAACCTGGGGACCATGTAACAACATGCTGGTGAATTCACTGGATTTTATTTTTGTGTCATCTATCCCAGACTTGAAGCTGAAGAAATGGGTAACCTGAAAATGCCAAAAGGTGAGATGAGAAAAGCCTCAACAAAAGCCTACTCTATCTAGCCAAAGGACCAGGGAAAAGGGGCAGCCTAGCAAAGACAGAAAACTTAGACAATGGCTGCCCTACTATAGACAACAATGGAGAAAACTATAGTCCTACCCTAACAATGCCAGCACAGTCCAAGTGGGGAGGCTAGGCTTCTACCCTCATAAGGTTGTAACAAGGCACATGAACACTCCTGCTGGTGTGGGATCATCAGAGAAGGCCAAGAAAGGTGCCACTGCGCTAATTCCTATGGGCCAGTAGGAAGCCCCTCTCGCTCTCCAGGGGTATCAGTGGAGAACACAAGGAGCATTGACTTACACTCCCACCCAGCAGTAATGAGGCACATAAAACTTCACCAATAGGTTGGCTAGAGAAGGTCTGGTAGAGAGTCAGGGTCTTCTCTGTTACCCAGTGCAGAGGCTACCCCCACGGAGGTATCAATGGAGATCATCTGGGAAGCTAGAAAGTCAATCCCCGCCAAGCAATAACGAGGAGACTTTGCCTAGAGTGTCACTGGAGGCCAATGGGAAAATTGGACTTCTACCTCTACCTGGCCAAAATGAGGCAGTGTCCCATTTGATAGGAAATATCAAAACTCCAGAAGGATTTTTTTTTCATATATACATATAGATAATATCATTCTAAAATTTATATTGAAAGCCAATGAAATTAGAGTAGCTAACATGACTTTGAAAAATAAGAATAAAATCGGAAGAATCGGTCTATCTGATTTCAAGATTATTATAGTTGCAGTAATCAAGGCTGTGTGGTACTGGCAGAGGGGAAGACAGATAGATAAATGTAACAGATCAGAGAACCCATAAATAGACCTACAAAAAATATGCCCAAATGATTTTTTGGCGAAGGCGCAAAAGCAATTCAGTGGAAGAAAGATAGCCTGTTCAATAAATGATGCTGGCACAACTGGAAGTCCACAGGCAAAAATAAGTGAACCTTGACCTATGTCTCATACCTTACATAAAAGTTAACTCAAAATAGATCACCTATTTAAATGTAAAACATTAAGAGAATGAAAAAAACAAGCTGCAGAGTTCAAGAAAATATTGGCAAGCCACATATTTGACAAGGGATAGTATCTAGAATACCGGGGGTGCCAAAAAAATGTACACACATGACTTGCATTCATCTTTTGTTATCAGTATATACTGAATATTACAATTTTAGTACAGTTTCTTCCTTTCTTAAAATGTGTATACATTTTTTGGCACCCTCTGTATATAAACAACTCTCAAAACTTGATAGTAAGAAACTAAATGATTCATGTGGAAAATGGTCAAGAAACATAAAGAGATAGTTCACCAAAGAGGAAATACAGATGACAGCAAAAAAGCACATGAAAAGATGTTTAACATCATTAGCTATTAAAGAAATTAAAACCCCAATAAGATATCACTATACATGTATATGAATGACTAAAATAAAACCATAGTGACAACAAATGCTGACAAAGATGAGAAACTGGATCACTTCTAGACTGCTGCTGGAAGTGTAACATGGTAGAGTCACTCTGGAGCAATATTTGGTATTAAAAAAAACTAAACATGCAAGTACCATATGATCCAGCAATGACATCACTGGGCATTTATCCCAGAAACATAGAAAGACTTAAGTTCACACAAAAACCTGTCCATGAGAGTTTAGAGCAAGTTTCTTCATAATAGCCCCAAACTGCAAACCCAGATTTCCTTCAATGGGTGAGTAGTTAAAAAAACTGTGATACATCCATACCTTAGAATACTAATCAGCAATAAAAAGAAGTAATTATGAATACACACACCCTGAATGAATCTCCAGAGAAGTATGCTGAGTAAAAAAAAAAAAAAAACAATCCCAAAAGGTTACTGCATGATACTGTATGGTTTTATTTGTATGACATTTGTGAATTTACAAAATTATAGAAATGGCAGGAGTTAATTAAAAACTTAACAGGCAGTACAGATAACACAGTCATTGTAGTTAGATGAATCTGGGTTTTACTCTTTGCTCTGTTGCTTTTTAGTTATGCAGTCTTAGGCAAGTTACTTAAGCCCTCTGCTTTTCATATGAACACTGTAGATAATAATCAGTACTTCATAGAATATTATGAGAATTAAAAAAGATAATGTAATACAGTGAACATATTGCTGGTACATAGTAAGTATTCAATATTGACAATGAGAACAAAAAGCTCTTATCTGCTGAATAAAGGTCTGATTGTCCTTTGGCCATAGCAATAAATAACCACCAATTAGAACTGGTTTTAAACCTGTTGTAATTAATCAGTGACAACTTGCTTTAGAAACTGCACCTGAAAGTTAGCCAATCAGCAACAATTTTACTCAAGTAACCATGCTTCCCTAATTCAAGGTCAATGAATCCCTAAACATTCCAACTTCTGAAGAAAGTCCACCAATCCCTGAGCTCTGTTTCCCCTCAACTCTGTCTTACTTAGAGAGATTTTTGCAGGTTAATTGTTAGCAAGCAGTAAATTATCCATTTGTTTCAGATTTTTGGAAGTGGCCTTTTTTATGGAGGGAGATAGCATATACAAATTAAAAAAAAAAAAGAATTCTGCCATAAGTAGAGATACTACTTACTCTTCACTAATAAGGCTAATATTTTAGGTTGCCATGATTCACCTTCAGTTTTTCCCCTAGATACCTCCATCCCCATCATTCTATTTGTTTTTCAATGCACGTATAAGTAATTCAAAAGGGATGTTAACTCATGACCTTGGTCTTATTAACAATCTGCTGTTAGGAAAACAGATAAATGAAGATTTAGCTTGCCCATAATTAACACTTTTTAAATCCAAAATAATAAATATTATAATAGCTATCATTAATTAAATATGCATTTGACAGGAGCTGTTATAAGTGTTTTATATCATAATCCTAATTTTCAGAACCACTCTACACAGTATGCATTATTGCCTTCCCTTCCAAGATGAGGAAAACTAAACAGCAAAGTTTAATATGCTCCAGGGGCAATTAAAGGCAAAGTTAAGGCTCAGTATTTCCTGCACTCCTGCATAAAAGACAAAATAAAAAAAGATCTTAAGAACTAAGAAAAAAATTATGATACTATTTTTTGTGCAGCTTAGTTTTTGTGTGTGAGTATAATTATAATTTTGCAGGACTTGCCTCAATATTCATTGCAGTTTTATAACTTTCACAAGTAGTCTTGATGACAGGACTTAGATTATTTTGTGGAAAACAGAGATTATCAAACAGGAAAGGGTAGTAAGAATTTTAGATAATATAATCTAGAAGTTTCATGAGCTAATTTATCGAGGAACAATACTAACAAAAGGAACTAAATTCAATATAATAGAAGGATCCATAGGTAGGTTTCAGTCATGTTTAGAGCTTTTGATTCTATTCCTTCTGAGATTCATAAAGGTAAATAAAGAATCTGTAACTATTTCAGATTAAAGAAAATGAAGACACAAAGAAATCGAAAGGTATTGCGTGTTCATGGATTAGAAAAATCAACACAGTTAAAATGACCCAAAGCAATATACAAATTTAATGCAACCCCCATCAAAATCCCAAGAAATAGAACAAAAGATCATCAGATTTGTATGGAAACACAAAAGATCCCGAATAGCCAAACCAATCCTAAGAAAAAAGAATAAGGCTGGAGGGCGTCACACTCCCTGACTTCAGCTTGTACTACAGGCCAACAGTAACAAACAACATGGAGAAAAACCAAACCAATATGACAACAACAACAACAACAACAACAACAAACCACATCATGGTACGGGCAAAAAACAGACACACAGACCAATGAAATAGAACTGACAACCCAGAAATAAACCCACAAAAATATGGACACATAATTTTTGACAAAGGAGGCAAAAACATATGATGGAGAAATGAAAGCCTCTTCAATGAATGGTGCTGGGAAAATTGAAATGAAACTAGACTGCTATCTGTCACCATATACCAAAATTAACTCAGAATGGATCAAAGACCTAAACATAAGATCTAAAACAATAAACAGCATAGAAGAAAGCATAGGTACTAAACTTATGGACCTTGGGTTCAAAGAGGATTTTATGAATTTGACCTCAAAGGCAAGAGAAGTAAAAGAGCTCAAATAAATGAATGGGACCATATCAAACTAAAAAGTTTCTGTTCAGCAAAAGAAACCATCAACAAAACAAAGAGGCAACCAACTGAATGAGAGAAGATATTTGCAAACAACACCTCTGATAAGGGGCTAATATCCAAGATTCATAAAGAACTCATACAACTACAAAACAAAAAGATGAACAATCCAATTAATAAATGGGCCGAGGACATGAACAGAAACTTCTCCCAAGAAGACATACAAACGGCAAACAGCTATATGAAAAAATGCCCAACTTCATTAGCTATTAGGGAAATGCAAATCAATACCACAATGAGATAAAACCTCACACCTGTTATGGCTATCATCAACAAGACAAATAATAACAAGTGTTGGAGAGGCTGTGGAGAAAAAGGAACTCTCATTCACTATTGGTGGGAATGCAGATTGCTGCGGCCGCTATGGCAGGCAGTGTGGAGGTTCCTCAAGAAGTTAAGAATAGAATTACCACATGACCCAACAATCCCTCTCCTGGGTATATATCCAAAAAAATCTGAAATCCATAAAGATATATGTACTCCAATATTCATTGCAGCATTATTTTGGTGGCCAAGACATGGAAACAACCAAAGTGTCCTTCAATAGATTATTGGATAAAGAAGGTATCATATATATACACAATGGAATACTACTCTGCCATAAGAAAAGATGAAATACTGCCATTTGTGACAACATGGATGGATCTTGAGATTATTATGCTAAGTGAAATAAGTCAGACAGAAAAAGTAGAGAACCAAATGACTTTACTCATATGTGGGATATAAAACTGAAAGCAACAAAGGAACAAGACAAACAAAGAAAGAAACAAAAATTCTTTTTAAATATATGACTGGGTTTCTGTTCATCTTCCAACCAAAGAAACAGAAGAAACAATACCAAGTTGTGGGAAAAAGGACTAGCTGAATATATATCAGGTATATTCCTGATATTGAGGGTTATTTACTATTGCAACAGGGCTATGCTATAATGTTTTCTGTTTTTGCTTTTGTTGTTGTTGTTATTGGGTGGGGTGGGTGGGATATACTATATTAGTAGTGTAACAGTGGTTAGACTAGACTGTAGAAGCAGACAGTCTGGGCTCCATTCTGCGTTCCTCAGTTCCATGTCCCTACCGATGTCCTGTAGGGCTATTGTGAAGATAAGAGAGTGTCTATGTAAGTACCTTAGTAGAGTGCCTGATATGTACTGTAGATGTTATTTTATAATTATGACAACCGAACTATTAAGCTTCATTTTTTTCTTCTTGCTTTATCTGTATTCAGCTTGGGCAGTTTTGATGCCAAAAATCTGTGTTCTCCCATTTGGGCATTAGAGGACAGGCTTGCACAGATACATGGAAAGGAGCTCTGAAGCTTGAAAGAGGGGGCAGGAAGATGTTCTTCCTTGTGCCCTGGGGATTTGGTGACGTGGCATTCTGCTGGCGCAGTACAGTAATTGGGAGGGGGGCATTCAAAATATCTACTGATCTTAAATTTTTTAAAGTCAAATACTGATGATATATATACTCCAGTGCCTCAAATGACAGATAAAAAGGTGAGGCAATAGGGCTTTTCCCTTCAGTGCATATGCCTTGGGATGGCAGCTGGCTGATATACGCAGGCAGTCATTTCTGGCTTACTGAATCTCTATAAACACAGTTTTTCCTATGATTAAATGTCAACTTATAAAATACAGCTATGGAATTGGAAATTATTAACCAAAATAATAACAATAATAAAACAGTAGAGGATCCATAATAGCAAAACTAATTAAATTAGAGCTAAGTCTACACTTTTCAACCTACAATTTATTTTGTGATGATGCTAACATACATTCCTGAAATATTAATAAGATAAAAAGGAAGATGTTAATAACAATAAAAGTTTGACAATCAACTTTTACCCATAAGATTTCTGAGAGCTATAGGTAGTGGAGTTAAGTCAGATAAAAATCAAGTGGCAAGAAATGGAATCTTATCACTTGACATCCTCTATTTGGCAACAGTCTGGCAGTTGTAATGTTTAGGTCTCCAAATTGCATGCTCATTCATGGGCACTTTCATTGCATTGGGCTAATTCTGCATTTTTTTGCTTTTAAATTTCTTCCAAAATGAAGACAGTATAAATGTTATTGAGTTACATCAATTTTCTGAAGTAGAATAGTCATTTATTTTAAGGAATACCTATGTCAAGAATTGATGGAATAAGTAGTTTTAATCTGCCATTATTTCTAGTGCTTTAGTCTGTGGAAAGTTGTTTTTTTTTTCTCTACCTCTGACTTAACAGCCATCTGATAGACACTCTTTGGATTTGCACTTTTATTAAGAAAATAGTTAGTCTGGATGGGAATATTTTCCTGATTTTATGTCAGTGATGTCCTGCGCTACTGGAGACAGCTGTATTGTTGCGCTGGTATTACGAGATAAAGGGATGTACTTTCTGAGTTAAAGAATTAATGTTGTATTAAGTAAAAAATTCAATAAAAAGTGACTGTAAACCTAAACAGTATTGTATTCAGCTATCACATGCGCAGTGAGAGAAGAATTTTTCCATTCACATTTCCACAACCTCCTACCTGTATTATTTTTGAGAAAAAACTTAATAACATAATAGAAAAAGAGTTTTAAAAATATCTATGAATTAAGTAATGCTAAAATTAACTGATTAAAAATGCATATTCCTAGTTGTTCAGATGAACAAAATAAACACTTGAAATGGATCATTAAATAGAGGAAATTATTTCATTGATTTCCTCAAACCCTTCTTCCTGATTCAGCGACTATTACTAAGCTCATGGAACTGGCTCTGAAAGGTTCTATTTTCATGAAATTTTTGACTTCCTACAGGACATGTACTCTTACACTGGCAATTAACTTTTGTTTAACAAGTAAGTCTTTGTATATATTCAGCCTTCTCTCTCATATCAATAATTTGTAATTATGGGGGCACTGAACCTAATTAGATATATTCATTCTTTTTCTCTAGTATAGCAAAAAAAACATGACTGCATTAATTTACTGGAAAAGGTAACATGATAATCAATCAATAAGCTATGTTTTAAAAACTCTTTTAAATGAATTAAGTACATTTAATTCATCTGAATAACAGTTTTGATACTGGTAACATAAAAAGAGTATAACTTAAAATTCTCAAGACTAGATTTCAGCCCTTAGCTTATAATTCCTATAATTGTTCTTTGGAGTATTCTACATATTTTAACATGTACAACCTCAAATAGTGCATTTTTATCCTGTTCTAACACAATAACTGTTGTTTATGCCATAAAGACCATGTTGAGGCTAGTCTAGTAGAGACGGAGGCATATATATATATATATATATATATATATATATATATATATATATATATATATATATTGTGTGTGTGTGTGTGTGTGTGTGTGTGTTAGGCAGGGGAAATTAGTGGAAGTCTTAATATAGTCACTAAATATGAGCACCAGAAATTTCAAAGAACCTCCAATGGGTGTTTGAAAGGTGCCAATAATGTCATCAATAATTCATCTCTAACCATGAAAGGCACATAGATAATTTTTGCCAACCTACCTCTCCTATTCCTTACTTCTCCTAACCTGGAGGGATATTTGTGACTGTGAGTATGCTCACCTCCTGTGTGACTGGAACTGTTGCTTAAAACTCCTGTTTTCAAACTAAGGGTGAAATTGAGGAGTGGGTACTTACTATTCACACAAATAATCAGTTTCAGATTATCTCTGGATAAAAAACTTTAAGGATAGTGGAGTTGCATTATTGTAGATCTAGAGAGTCATTTTCCAAGTCCTGCTAGTGATAGAGGTTCTTTTTATATTTGAACACATTTACTATCTTCCCACTGTTCCACTCTCCTTTAAATTTTGTCCCATGAAAAACTGCCTTTGGTCAAGAGAACAACTCTGAATATAATTGTGTAAGAAATATTTCTCTGGGGGAAACAGATTGTGCTAAAAGTTTTTCTTTGTAATTAAAAAATCTGTAATTGTATGCTTTCATCAATCTACCCTTTCATTGGCTCATTACTCATTTTTTTGGGTAGAGCTCACTGACAGCAAATACAGTTGGCTGCTATTTCTTCTCAGAGTTCAGTAGCCTCAGGAGAATATGCCTGTACCATGGATATCAATGCAGTCTTTTTGTTGCTCAGAACAGAGGGCTAAGTGACACCAACGTGAGTGGGGGAGATGGGAAGAGGATAAGGGCAGCAAGGAGAATCTCAACCTACCAACTGACTCAGAAAGATGTCTTTTCTAGAGTTTAGAAAAATGTTTGGAGTTAAGAATGACTCTATACAAAGGATTCCAATCTGTTTTTGAGTTTCGGTGATGACCCAGCCTACCAAAAGAAACATTTACTCTAACCAGTGCAAACTTGGCTCCTTATCAGAGGAGAAAAATGAGGCTTGGGAAAAGAGGGAACCAGGGTTGTGCTTGTCATCACTCATAGTGCTAGAGAATATTGTTCTCATTTGCTTATGGACTGATGAAGTCAGAGCATTACTCTTGGGGGTTCCTCACTGTTAATATGGTTTATTGCTTTGGAGGGGAAAAAAATACAAGGCCTCAGGCAAAACTTAACTACCGACATATTTCCTTCTGTACAAAAGGAGAGTTTAGTTATGGTACTGCCAATCACTAAAGTTTCAGAATAATTTTTTGATTCAATTTTACTTTAAACTAGAGCAGATATTTTTTACTTTGATGCTGTTGACTGAAATAAGAAACATTTCTATTTTCCTGTCTCTTATCTCTTATATGTAAGGCTTACCCAGTTGATTTTCATATCTGTTTCTTCCACATCTAGACTTATTCAATTAATTATAGCCTCAAGATTTACTCTACTTTCTACCATCCTGACGTTTTTTTCAATATTTAAATCTTCATCTCTCTTTTTTTATCCATTCCAGACTTTTCTCTATTTCTGTGTAAGTGAGCTACATCCACCCTCCCCTTTGCCTTTGACATAAAGGATTCCAACAGCACTACAGCCCAGTCTCAGTTAAATTACAAAAGCCAAGAATCGTATTTTTATTTTAGTTCCATATACAGTGTTAATAGTAATATTTGTTTTTAATGGAAAAAGGTTTGAAGAAAATTACTTTCTATGATGAAAACTTAATGATTCTATATTTTGGATAATATTTTTATAGCATGATAGTAAAATGCTTCTATTTAAATCACTAACCATATAAGTTGATTTTTCTTATGTTGTACATTTACCTGTCACTTAAAAATGACATCAGTTTATTATTATGCTCTGAAAAGTTCTACCATAGACTGACTTTCGTTACCAAGTGAAAAATTGTCAGACAGGAAAAGTCAAGAACACTGTACATGACTTCATTCATATGTGGGATATAAAACTGAAAGCAACAAAGGAACAAGACAAACAAATAAAGAAACAAAAACTCATAGACACAGACAACAGTTTAGTAGTTACCAGAGGGTAAGTGGAGAGAGGGTAACTAGAGGGTAAAGGGGGTGATGGAAAGAGAACTGACTCTGGGTGGTGTGATATACAGATGATGAATTATAGAATCGTACACTTGAAACCTATGTAATTTTACTAACCATTGTCACACCATTAAATTTAATTTTAAAAAATTAAAAAAAAAGAAAAAGAAATTCCAGTAGTACAGGAATACCTTGGTTTGCAAGCATAATTTGTTCCAGAAACAAACTACTCATATTGCAAGACATCGTTTGTTTACCAAGTTAAAATGTATTAGAAATGTTTGCTTGTCTTGCGGAACACTCACAAACCAAGTTACTCACAGTCCAAGGTTTTACTGTAATTTTATTCAGATGTTTTAAAATACAAATGAGGGCTTGGTCATATGGTCAATAACAAAGCAACTTAAAATTTTCAAAATATATTTTAGACCTTATCTTACTAATTATGTATAAAAAAAACCCCAGTAAAATGTATTATACTAAGAAACATGACAGACAATTCCTGAGAGATACAAGATGGTGGAGTAGATACATACTATGCTTGCCTCATCCTGTGAATACATCAAAATTACAACTAAATTACAGAACGGTCAACCTGGAGAACCATCTGAAGTCTGGCTGAACAGAAGTTTTATAACTAAAGATATAAAAAGGAAGCCACGTCGAGACTGGTAGGAGGGGCAGAGACACAAAACTGGCTGGCCCTAAACCACCGTGTGTTGGATGAAAATGGTGGGATATCTTGGCCACAGAAGTTCCCCAGTGATAAGCAAGCGAGCCCAGCTGAAGGAGTTCATCACCACCAAACCAGTATTACAAGGAATTTAAGAGGGAATTTTTAAAGACAGAAAAGAAAAGATCAACAATAAGAATAATAAAATGGCAATAACTACATACCTATCAACAATTACTTTCAATGTAAATTTATTAAATGCTTCAATAAAAAACATAGGGTGGCTGAATGGATAAGAAAACAAAACCCTTACATATTCCGCTCACAAGAGACTCACTTCAGATTGAAAGACACACAGTGACTGAAAGTAAAGGGATGAAAAAAGTTATTTCATGAAAACGGATTAAAAAAAAAATTGGGGTAGCAATACTTATACCAGACAAAATAGACTTTAAAACAAAAGACAGTGAAGGACCCAGCAATCCCACTTCTGGGTATTTATCTGAAGAAACCCAAAATGCTACTTCGACGGGATGTGTGCATTCATATGTTCAATGCAGCATTATTTACAATGACCAAGATGTGGAGGCAGCTTGGGTGTCCATTGATGGATCAATAAATAAAGAAGAGGTGGTGCAAATATACAATGGAATATTGCTTGGCCGTGGAAGGGAATGGGTTCTTGCCATCTGCAGCAGCATGGATGGACCTGGAGGGTATTGTGCTGAGTGGAGTATGCCAGATAAGAGAAAGACAGATGCAATATGATTTCACTTATGTGTAGAATCTAAAGAACAAAATAAACAAATAAAACAGAAACACACTCATAGATACAGAGAACATTTTGATGGTTTCAAGATGGGAGGGGGGTTGGGGGAAGAGATTAAGAAACACAAATTGGTTGTTACATAGTAGTCATGGGTATGTAGGGTACTGCATAAGGAAATATAGTCAATAATATGGTAATAGCTATATGTAGTGCCAAGTGGGTACTAGACTAGTCAGGGGGAATCACTTCTTAAATTACATATGTCTAACCACTATGCTGCACACCTGAAATTAATATAAAATATTATTGAATGTCAGCTATAATTGAAGCATTAAAAAAGAGGGAAAAAAGATGAAGGGCATAAGAGGTTCAGGTTTCCAGGTGCAAAATAAATAAGTCATGTGGATGTAACATACAGCATAGGGAATATAGTCAATAATATTGTGATAGTGTGGTACAATGTCAGATGGTTGCTGGACTTATGGTGATCACTTCTCTAGGTACATAAGTGTTGAACAACTATGGTGTACACCTGAAACTGATATAATGTTGTATGTTGGCTACATTTTTTAATAAAAATCTTAAAAAAGGAATATGACAAATGCCAAAATTAAAATAAGGAATAAATATTCCTTCCAAGAAACTTCATAGAATCATTTTTTAAAATACTTTATATGGCTTGAAAAAGCAAAATTTCCAGTTTCAGGGCCTGTAGAAGAAAGGGTAAACAGAACATAAAAATGACCAAAGGACACATCTCATTTCTTTTAAATATCTTTTAGTTTCTCTTACTGAGTTCCTGGGCATGCCTCAGAGATGACGAGCACCTGGCAACCCTAAAGCCTTTCTTGGCTGAGGTGGCACTATAGGTGTGAGAAAATCATGGGCAAATTCAGCCTCAATGGCAAGTTTGTGAGCTAAGACTAAAATTAGCCGCGTTTTTCATACTTCCTCTTCAGCTGTGTCCGTCCTGATGTTGACCATTGGCACCCATCTTTATTACTCTAGCTGCGAAGTCATTATGCATTTAACCTAGAATAACAGACCCTGGGGAAGGAAAAGCCATGCTAAAGAGTCAGTGATAAAAGAGACCTTTGAATGTCTAGTCGCTACATATTAAATTTTCTTCAGATTTAATATCACTAGGAATTTAAAGTCTCTTGGTTATCCTTTTCAGAAGAGAAATGTTTTAAGTCTCATTTGTGGTAATCAGTCACTTGAGCCTTTTTGCTGCAATGTTTTTCTGCTCTAACATTTTAACATATCCTTACAGTATTATCCTTCAATTTTAAATCTCTTCAGAGATATTTAACCTAGTTAAGGCTCTCAATTCTTTTAAAAGAGTTTGTCATTTCAGAATTAGGGAAAAACAGCTGTCACTCCTGTGGAGGATTCTACTAAATCAGAGTATAATGTCGGGCTTTAAAATGAAAATTGTTTTCATTTCTATCTTACACTCTGACCTTCACACAATTTTCTGTGATATATAGGGGAGTCATCTAAAATATTTAGTCTCCCATGTGCTCTTGGCAAGTAACCTAACAACCTAAACTCTAAGTCTCCAAATGAGAAAGCCTAAACTCAGTCTTTTCTTTCACAAAGTGGATAAAAATAATACTGCTCACCTCATATGGTGGTTGTGAGGATTAGATGAAGAAATACATCAAAGCATTTAGCACAATGCCTGGCACAGCATACTACTTAATACGTGGTACACAATAGTTCTTACTTGGTGACTATGGCACAATCCAATAGGCTGCAGCAGTGAAAGCAGTGATTTGGTAGGACTCTAAAATACATATACTCCTGAAAGCACTATTGTTTTCAGTCATTGCAAGTTTGTAATAGCAATTCTTAAGTACTGAAGTAGTACTAGAATTTGGGGGGATATTTTTACACAGCTGTGACATGCTCTTCTAGTAGTGATTCCCAGACTTTTGTTGTCTAATTTTATGTGTCTAAACCTCTGGATCCACAGTTGGGAGGGTACCCACATTTGTTCTCCTATAGTACCTGGAGTACTGCTAGCCATCACCCTGAGTATCACCAATAATAGTTCAACTGAAGAGCTATGATAGCCAGAACAGAGAGTCACAAGTTCAATCAATGCCTTTTTAACAGAGAGCCACAAATTCAATCAAAGCCTTTCTAAAAGGGATTTCCCACTGAATCTCTGCAGTGTCACAGTAGTTTCTGATCACAGTAGTATCACAGTACTAGTACTACAGAGCAGTAATATCAGAGTAGCAGCATCACAACAGTATCTCTAGGCACAAAGATACAATTTAAAAAAAATCTTCTGCAGAGACTTTGAGAGATAGACTGAAATGGGGTGCTGGCTAATACTTCTTCACCACTTATTCTTCTTTGATTCTCCATTCTATTTGTAGTTCAATTTCTCATTTTTCACTCTCATCCTGTTTGGCCTAATGACCACTCACTTCACGACAACTGGAAAAGTAACATTGACTTTAACATACATTCATTGCAGAATAAAATAGAAACCCAATAAATAATTTTACAATTTTTATACCTATCTTGGTAAATCCTATAAGCCCAGGCAAATAACTCCATTATCATTTTCATTTCCTTAGGTTAATTCTCACTGAATATTAACTTGATATATTCAAGTAATACATAATACAAAAACTAAATTTGAATATTTAAAACATTCACTATTTTCTCCACTGTGTTTGGTAATAGGTAGACATACATACTTATAGGTTCTAAAATCTCAGAATTTTAGGCAAAAGTGCTATAACATGGGGTAATCAGAAAATGCTTATGATGATAGTAGGAAAAATATAAATATACAAATGAGTTTACACATCAAAGACATGATAAATTTTAAAGACGTATTACATTATTTCACATCTTATAAGAAGTATAAAAGGTTAATAAAGTTTTCAGATAGATTAAATGATTATTTTAGACTTTAATAAGATCAACTAGCTTACAAATGTTTAATCAATTTAGGACGGCATGGGGTTCATAAAGCACATTGAAAAGCAAGCAAATGATCATCATGGTTTGTGTTGACGATATAATTAAACATAATATTATGGACTCTGACAATAGATTTCATGTAAAATGCTTGCATGGATGGATAATGTAAACACCTGTTAGTTCCACTTAGAGTAGTAAATGAATAAGGCTTTTCCTTTCATGGGAAAATTACAGTAGCCTTTTGAAACTATGTAAGTGCATAAGGTTCCCTCCTTTGGTCAGGCAATCTGCCCTAGGCCTGATAGGTACTCCTTTAATTTCCTGCCGTCACTTTCATCTTCTCTTTCCTCATAAAGAAGCAGATTTCTCTCCTTTCCTGCCTGAGATTTTCAACTTCCTCTTCACCAATGGCTTCTTCTCGTCAGCCTGTAAATATGATCAGGTGTCTGCCATCTTACATATTCTTTCTGTCTTCCTTATAGTTCCTTCTAGATTCCACCATAATCCTCTCTTTTCTTTCAAAAGGAAACTGCTTTCTGGAGTTTTCTAGGTTTCTGTCTCTATTTACTCTGTAATGAGGAACCAATTTTAGGGTAAAGCCAACAGTATGAGTGAAAGAAGGGGGAGGGAAAAACCTTAAGTACTTAAAATTACATAACTGAAGACAAAGACTGAGCCTTAGCCTACATGTTGACTGACTCTAATGTTAGTTAAATATTTCCTTAATGTTCAAGGCTGTTTTCCTTGTATATTCTATAACTTGGAATGGAAACAAACCAAAGGATAAAAATCTTTGGTTATTCCTTCTCTTTCTTCTTCCTAGGGACATTTTTGAAATGTTGGCGTTCTGTGGAGTTCTGTGTCATGCATCTGTCTCACTTACGTCTCAAGTGTAACATATGCTTTGATGATTGCTGAGTTTGTATCTCTAGCTAAGATTTCTCTCCTGAACTTCAGATAAATATATACAAACATCCACTAAACGTTGCCACTCAGATGCACTAAAGATACCTCAAATCAACATATTTAAACTTAACCCCCCCCCTCGGGTTTCTACTTCCACTTCCACCTATTCCTCTTTTTGTATTTCGAATTTTATTGCATATCGCCACTCACTTGTCCAAATTAGAAACATGGGTATCAATCTTGGGACTGTTATCTATATCCTATGCCCTATGTCCAGCAAATTACAAGATCATTCTGACTCTACCTTTTAAGAATATTTTGAATCTATGCATTTCTCTCCACCACCCATTGCTTCTATTTATTCTTCCCTGAATTACAATAGACATTTTTTAACTGGTTCAATTGTCTCCAGTTTTCCTCCTCTCCAATTCATTCTCTGAAAAGCTATCAGAGTGCTCTCTTTAAACGAAGACTTAATCATGTCTTTCCCGTGTTGAAGATACTTCAGCGTTCCCCTTCCCATTCCATTCGGAATAAAGCCTAGCATGATCTGGCTTCTGCTTATCCCACCAGCCTCATTTTACATCACTCTTCTTTCTCAGCTTTCTTTATTTTCTCTAGTAAACAGGTGCCCTTTCCAGGTGCTCTAAAAGCTCTGTATCCCATCTTTACAGCACTAATCACACTATATTATATTTATCTGCAATGCTGGATATTGCTTAATAGGCAGATTAACAAATCAGGATGTTAATTATTTTGGGTAAATAATTTGAATAGATATATATGTATTTTAAGGAGCACTGCAGTCATCATCAAGGGGAAAATCATCACCTAGGTTACAAAGAAAGTATATAATTATGTAGTGTATAAGTAAGTTATGAAGCACAATTAGAAAATGAACACTCCTGAAATTAAGAACTAGAATGTAAGAACTACAATTCAACTTAAGAAAGAGAACAGAACCAAAAATGCCAGCTTTCTACCCCAGCCTCCCCTTTAGAGATAACCATAATACCAAATTTTATGTTAACCTTTCCCTTATAAAAATAGCTTTCTCACTCATGTACTTATGCCTACATAATATATTTTTAGCTTTGCTTCTTTTTGAGAATTATAAGTATGGTGTTTTTGATGTGTAGTAGTTTCTGAAAATTGTTTTTCACTAAAATTATGTTTCTAAAGTTTATATACATTATCATAATTACAGTTAACTAATTTTCATTGCTGTAAATTATTCCTTTGTGGGAATAATAGAATTTATGTACATACTTTTCTGGCAATAGACATTGAGTTTTTCCAGCTTTCTACTATTATAAATATTACAAGTATTTTGTATGGCATACACAGGAATTTTTCTAGAATAATATCTTGGGGGAATTGTTGGAAGGTAGGATATGTACATGTTTATAATTTGTGTTTGTGTTTTTTATTCCCACAAGAAGTATTAGAGTTTCCATTGCTCTTCCACTTACAAACAACTTATATTTTTCAGACTTCTTAATTTTTCCAAGTCTAGTAGGTATAAAATAGCATCTTTTCTGCATTTCCCTGATTAACAGGCTCAGTTTTTAAAAAGTTTATTTACTCTTCTGATTTCACTTGTATTTTATGCCCCTCCCTCTTTTTTTGTATTGTGTTGTATGTCTTTTCTTATTGACTTGTAGGAGTTTTAAACAATATATTCTGAAATACCAGTCTCTTGTCCCTCATATATCTTGCAATTATCTTCTCCCAGCGTCTTTTTTACTCTATTTCTGGTGACTTAACATGTGGTAGTATAATTACCTACTTATCACTCAGCCTAACTCACTAGACTAAAAGGCCCTAGAGGTAAGACACCGCATCTTTTCATTTTTGTTCCCCGGTATCCAGCAAGTGCTGCTGCTTTCTCACTATGAGTTTATTGGGAAAATGGGTGAATGAATGGCTACAACTGTAGAAATGGTGAATCAATCTTTTTATAGTCAAATTTCATTTCATGCAAATTGATGATGCTGAAGCCAAGAGAGTCAGAAATATATGTTACACACCTTCCTGTATTTGCACTTCAAAGATGGGTGTCAGGCATGAGTAAGGGGTGCAGAGAGGTGGCAGAATGCTGTTTATACAAATTTATTACCAGCTCTGAACATTTGGCAATGTTCATTTTTCTTTGTTTTCAATGCACTTATAGTTAACTAAACTTCCTATAGTGGGATAATTTTTAGCCTACATTTATCACAAAGTTAGAAATGATGTTAAGACATAAGATATGGATTACATGTTACAATGGATGTGCAAGGTTCATGGTTGGTGTCATTAATTTAAAATTGGTTACCTTTTTAGTAATGGTATCCGGAGGTACATCCCGCCTCCCAAGAGGATAAGGATTCCATTGGCCACTGGGAGATACATCTTCTTGTCCATTGTCTAAAATGTTGCTTTGCTGGGACGGGGTCTATTGCAAAAATGGTATGGCATTCTTTAGTGATGTAATAGAAGTTTATCATAGTTTTCTGAAAAGAGTCCCTAATGATTATGGTAAAATTAACTTTGTTTAATTGCAGATAAAAGTTTATCCTGAACTAGAAGTATTATTACATATTATTTACTCAGTAAAAAATTATTAATTGACAGCATTTTGGAAGCAGCGAGAAATTCAATTAAAATAACAATCAGAGTTATTTACTGCATTTTAAAGAAAAGTTTAGATTAGTTACAGTAGCTGAATAAAAATAATCAGAATAAAATTAACCAATTGTTAAAAACCACAACATTTAAAACTTGCTTAATTTGTTTCTTTCTTACCATTTAGAATATAAATTGAAACCATATACTTCCAATATTCCAACCATAACCTAAAACAAATTTCATGAGGCTGTTCTGATTCTGGGAGCATATATCTCACACTAATTGAAAATAGTGTTAACCCTAGCATAGTGTAAGATTCATGACACTATGACATTATATACAGGTAGTTTTTAGGGAAAAATTAAAATAACATAAAAATATTGTGCTATTAGAATCACACTGTAAATAGACCATGACTATTTTGATTCTAAATTTATTTATATAGATCATTTATGCATTAAACTTTAAACTATATATGCATATAGTTTATTTTTTGCTGACTTACTGCTTATTATTTTCAACAGGTAATAATGCCCATGTCTTTATCATTTTTAATATTAGATATTTAAGCGCTTCTCCATAGTCTGACCTGAGTAATAGCAAGTAATCACACACCATGGAGGGATACAGTAGTGGGGTATTTTTCTTGGAGGAGCAGATTAACTTTTTGCAAAGTCTTTCTCCTCCCCTAACTTACAGGACACACAAATACTACTTGATTTCCTGTGGGAGTCTTATGTGGGTGAGATATTATGTTTAGTGTTTCCTATTCCATTTTCTGTCTGTGTTTTGAAGGATCACCATAGATAAATAAAGCCAGGTTACAGGGTATAAGTGCATCTTACTCTGTGTGAGGTATTGTCTTCCAAACCTAGAATGGGAGAACTGGGCCATTCTCTTTATAACGTGGCAGAGATGGGCTGCGTGCCAGGCTTCAACTAATTATATGGAGTGGTCCTAGTTGTTTTCCTTTAGAAAAAAATTATGTAACAACATGATCTGTATTCTGACTACATGCATTTTTAAAAAGGATTGCTTGGAACTGTTTTGAAATCTAATTGATAATGACACTAGATGAAGTTTTCCTAAGGTCTCATGGATATAGGAAAAAGTAAGGAGATAACTCAGTTTTCTTCTTGTACTTTGGCTATGTGAATTCCTATTTCCTGAGCCTATCAGAACATATGAAAAAAGAGAAAAAACGTATTGAATTGAAGCTCCTTAGCTACGAATGAATTTACTTGTGTCTTTGTACTAAATGCTTATATTAGAAAAGAAGAGGGATCTTGAATCAATAATCTAAGTTTCAATATTAAAATACTAAAAAAGGTCAAGTTAAATTTAAAGCAAAAAATGAAATGATATCTATAAGGAAAAAAATGAAAATCAAAAGTGGATAACACATTTAAAGTTAACCAGATAACTATTCAATGCCCATCTGTCTTTATGCATTAATTTTTTAGTCTTTACCTTTCCAGATTAATATGCCCACACACAATTTTTCTAGATATTAAAATATGACATATAAAATTACTTAAATTAACATAATATTGTAGGGTAAGCATAACTAGCCAGTTTTATTTTTGTTGTTGTTGTTGTTTTAAAAAATTTTTAATACCTACATCTTTTTTGGCTTGGTTTCTTTGCCAGTGAAGCGGGTTAATACATGTGTTCATCTGGCCAGGTCTGTGCAACACAGATTTTTGAGAAGTGGCCAGAATTCAACACAGGTATCCCTTTCTTTTATCCATATCATCCCCATCTCCAGCTCTATTTCCTCCACTAAACTTGATTCAGCTGGCCAGACATGACTCCTAGGCACAAAGAACAACTGAGGATTACAAAATTCTTTCTGATGTCAAAAAAGGCTAAAGCCCTTTAGTTAAAATCCTAATATCATGATGATGTAGGCTCTTCATTAGTTTATAAATTAATCTCTTTCTTTTTAAAATTAGGATCAGCAATTGCACCAATTTCTCTATATTATAGCCAAAGGAAACATAAACATGCAGACACATAAAAAAATACTTTCACTAGACAGCAAAATTAAAGAAATTTCACGGAAGCAATTTCCTTTATTAATTTAAAGAATGTTGTAGCCTTTTTGTTTTTCTTAAGTGAGACACGCTAAGGGTGACTTAAGTTTGCAGGAATAGAAAGACCATGAAAGTAGTTTATTAATGTTTGGGAGGGGATAACCCAAAAGAGAATTATGTGGTAGGTTCACATTTTTTCCCAAAAGGAGAATAGCTATTTACAAAAAAAATGTACTTTTGACAAAGTGCTACTGAACTGTATATAAATGCAGCTGCTCAGTTGTTAAAATTCTATGACAGGTTAAAAGGATCAACTAACAAATGCAAAAACTAGTGAAATCATCACTGTTGAAATTTATTTCAGAGAAAATAACCAAATTGAGGTTAAATTATTTTCAGTACCACATTCTAAATACTCTATTTAGATTTTTTTTAAAGATTAAGAATGAATCTTCTTTTCTTCACCATATATAACCAATTAAATATAAAAGACATGGAAAATCATCACCATGCACCATCATCCCCTCAGCCTCTAAATTCTGTAGCTTTTTAATATTTCAAAACAGTTGGGAAAATGGTCAGTGTGATTTCATGAAAAATAATAAACTTTATTTGTTAGGAAATTCAGAAATGCTAGTAAAAGTTTTGCTGAATAGATGCTGGTCCCAAAGGCTGCTGTGGACATTTGTAGATTTTACATTTATGATTTTGACTACTGTGAATAATCACAAGTGTCTATCACAAGAAGTAATTTCTAATTTCGCTGAGATACAAATGTACGTATATATGTACATATGTCTGTCTGTCTCTCTATATATCGGTGTATGTATGCGCATGTTTATGAGTGTGTGCATGCATGTATGTATATGTGTGCCCATATGTGAGTATATGTGTATGTACAGGATTAAAAAATTAAGAGTAAATGAAATTGATTCATCCAATGGCTTTCCTATTGTCTGCTAATTGATGGGTGCAATGGAAGCTTGGGAAATTCACTTACTGCATTTTGTTAGAGAAATTCTATGATCATGGTATTAGACTTTGGCACTTTGTAGGATCTTAGGATATAGCCCTTAAGAACTTCAAGGATCTATTTTGCTTAGTAATTGGCACATAGCTTACAAAGAACATTACCATAGATTCAAACAGTGTGTTAAACATACTTTTCCCCAAAGTATTTCCAGTGAAATTATTGTTATATTATTCTTTTTCTGAATGTTTTTTGAAAAAAAGTAGACATTATAAAGAAAAATATATTCCAGGTTGGCTCTAAATGATTATGACTTCATGAAGTTCAGTATCAAGGTGGTAATATAACGTCCAGATGAATTTTTAAGCCAGCATTTCATTATAATGGTGAAGAAGCATCTTGGATAAGGACTAACATTATTATTTTGGTAATTTTAGCCACTGTCAGTGAAAATGTATGTGGTTTATAAGCTAAAAGCATTTTTCATAATTACAAAGTTAAGGGAATCCTTTTGAGGGTAGGTGGCCAGTAATAAATGCAGCAAAATCAATAGAGACTATAGGCAGGAGTTGTCCCAGGGTGCCACATAAATCTTGCTTTGCTTTAAGCAGAAAAATAATGACATCAAGTAAGTAACCCTTAGAACTAGGGTGAATAAATGCATATAAAATGTTGGTACTATTTGATTCTCAGTCATTTGCATAGATTCAGTAAGAAAGGACATCAGAAGTTTTAAAATAGTTTAGGTGCAAACACTGCTATCTAAGTTTATCTAATTTAAAAGATGGTGGAATAAGTATCCACAGATAGTGAGAGCACCTTCTTCCAGGCAAATTGCTATGAAAAGATTATTAATACATATATTTCCATAAGTTCCACTTCCCTTTCCCTGAAATTATAATTTATATTAGTGTCTGTTTCAATAAGCCAATAAGCAGTAGGTACTGTGGTATAATATTATGGTGGTAGAAGTTAAAAAAAAATGGAAAAAAATATCAATTTCTCCAGTGCAGAAGAGACCACACTACTTATATTGGCAGCTAGACACCTGCCATTGGGGAGTTAGAAAAGGTCAATGATTTCTTCCCCCCAGACTTTCCTGTCTCTGGGGCTACAGTAGCATGGATGATTAATTTATTATTTTCTTGGGGTCACCACCTTTGGCCTTTCACTGACACTAGTCCTAGTTCTTGGTGATACTGAGTTCTTAGGAAGTGCAAGTGGATCTTAAAGAGTGTACAGTAATTACTAGCGTTTATCAAGTTCAGCTAACTAATGGAGCATGTGTCTGTAGCATATAGGGAATGATTTGGGTCATGATATGTTTTGGATAAATTAATATATTGTACTTGTGTATTTTCTTCTTTATCCCATGATATCTACATTTCTAGACTTTTGTAAAGATGATGTGAGATACTAATGCATATGAAAAATCTTTATCAGATCTTTATCAGCTATTATGAGTGATGTTCTAAGAACATGTCGGGTTTTATAAACATTTGAGAAGGCATCATCATATAGTAGAAACAGCAGGGACTTGGGTGCCCAGCAGAGTCAGATTCAAATTCTACCTGCTACTACACTGGCCACAGGGGTTATAATAGGAAAACAGTAAAAATGCAGGCGAGTTCATTTCTGTGACACATAAATTTTAGATTTCTTATCTCTACAAGGGAGATAAATACTTCCTTTGAAGGTTTTTGTGAGAGTTGTGGGGACAACATATTTAAAGTACCTAATGGGACCAGGTACATAGTAGATACTCAATAAATTCTAGCCTTTATTCTTCTATCAAAATATTTATTCTACCATCAATCTGAATAATAAAAATGGTAGTTTGAACGGACATTTTACAATACAGTTGACCCTTGAACAACATGGGGATTGGGGTGCTGATCCCTGTGCAGTAAAAAATTTACATATAACTTTTGACTCCCCAAAAACTTAACTACGAATAACCTACCATTGACCAAAGCCTTACAGATAACAGAGTCAATTAACACAATATTTTGTATGTTATATATATTATGTACTGTATTCGTACATAAAGTGAACTGGAGTAAATAAAATGTTATTAAGAAAATCATAAGGAAGAGAAAATACATTTTCAGTATTTGTTGAAAAAAATCCACATATAAGTGGACCTGTGCATGTCAAACCCATGCTGTTAAAGGGTCTACTGTATTATATTTCTCTCTGATAACATAAAATTTCAAGACAATAGCAAAGTTCAATTACAACAGAAAACATCCGAAGAAGCACATGGAACCATTAATAACATCATAAAAAGTTGCCTTAAATGCTTTTTGGAGAGGCAGTAAATAAATGATAAATGAGAAAATAAATGAATAAATGAATAAATAGATAGGAAATATGAATAATTTTATAATTCAATAGCTGATTTATGTCTTTAATGTTCTGATCAAAACTACTGTCAATTTTGGGGGAAATTAGAATAAGTATCAATAAATAAAAGCATTAAAGGATATTGAATTTATGAAACTAATTTTGTTGTTTTATTTATTCACAGTCTTTTACTATCTTAAGAGTTTTCATAAAATTACATTAGAAAATGCAATATACGGTTTATAGCACAGAAGCCTATATCTTTTAGTTTACTATAAATTTGTTTAAAAGAGTGTTGAGAAAAAAATAACTAGATATGTTTTGGTAAACTAAAGAAACCCCCCAAGAACTCAGGTTGCACAAATAGTGCTTTTCTGTCAATTACCAAGGTGCGGGGGAAGGGAGGAATCACAAAAAGGTCCCCTTTCTGGATGCACTTAGAAAAGGACAGTCTCAGGGCAACAGAGGAACTACTAAAAGCCCTCCTTTCTTCTACTTGCAAGACGTACAGCTTGGTGAGCAGAATGCGTGGGAAAGGAGCCTGGATTTCAGGCTCCGAATGCTCCCTGAGGAGGACACCACTGCACCGAAGTATGTGGCAACTCTGTCTCCTGTGCTTAACTTGTCATATGTGAAAATGTTAATTTAGATTCCTTAGGATACTTCATTCATTCTTTCTAGGACATGCCAGTCGTTTGCCATAACAACTAACTAGAGATGGCCAGCATTATCCTTCAGGAATTCTATGAATAAAAAGACAGCTCCAGGATTTCCATGAGAGAATGAACAGTTTTGTCAATTTTATCTACTGAAAATGTTTGCTTACAAATTGATCTAATTCTGTATTTTAGTGGAATCTCTAGGCTGAGACACATTTAAGGGCTGTAAAGAAATTGTAATTTTTATTGTCTTGAGCAGCAAGACACAAGTGCTGTAACAGACTTTTATGCACTTGTAAATTAAAGGAAAATAACTTTGCCTATCTCCTTTCCTTTAGAGAAACGGAGCCTCAAGCATGGGACCAGTTAGCAATGGTCAGTGGATCCAAGAAGGGAGACTCTGAGAGGCTGCATCTTAAGAGAGGGTGACATGAAAGCTCAGCAGAAAACAACAAACACGTTTTCCAAATAGAGAAGCTCTGCAGAAGAGGTGTGCCTGAGCACAAACGTAACGGGGGCAGAGGCAGATTGGACTTCGTGGGAGGAAGCAGAGCCTGGAGTAATCTCATATTGAGTAAGCACCACCCAGGGCCCACACATGATAAAGCTCCTACAATGGCGGCAGGGTAGGAAAGTTGTCCCAGAGGCCTACATGACTAAAGTTTATAGGCCTTAAACTGTCCATTTTTGCTCATAAAAACTTTTGGTGGTAATGGACTAGTTGCCCTGCGTGTGTTCCTTTTCCATCCCTGCCTTCTCTCTCTCTTCATGTGGATAATAAAGTATTGATGATAATTCATTTTCAGATGGAGTCTTTCAATACTTCAATCATTCTTGGTTTGCAATTTAATGTAGCTTCCAAAGAGAATCCCTTTCGGTCATCTCTTGTCCAACTGAGAAAGGTTGAAGCATCTCTAAATATTATAACTGTAATATTTCTGTTATAGACCATCTTAGAGCTATAGTAATAGTTAATGAATCCATTCTCTAGGGTACCTCAAACAACATCTGAAAATTAATATAGCAATACAGAGGTACTTAAGTTATATCTGGAGATAATTTAGATATTGAGAAAAAGTGCTTCAAAGTGTTATTACTATTTTTCAGACACTGAATATGTCTGTATTATTCTATAAATTGATGATTAAACAGGGCTAAAAGTTAGTCAAATAAAGAGCTATTCATATGGTGTAGTTTCAAAGGGTTCAAGCAATAGCTTCCTTCATAGCAAAGTCTCTCTAATCTCACAGAATTTTGAAATTCCATTATTTTAGTTGAAGGGTTTGAAATCTATTAATTGGCATGCCCTCTAGGAAAGGAGCCTATTCAAATTTGTGATATCTCATTTATTCCTCAGTGCAAATAAATTTCAAGGCCTCTTGGAAAACTGGTTTGTTAGGGTCAAGGATGACAGCCCTCAGCATCTGAGAGAAGGTGAACAGGTTCCATTAAGTTGGAGCTCCAGCAAAAAGGTTTTTGCTGATAGCTGTGTGCTGGGCACCAACTTGAATTAGCTCATGAGAGCCATCTGTACTCAGGTCCCAGCTCTGAGTTCAGTGATATTAATTCAGTGCTTTGAAACTGGCCGTCGAGTGAAAGTTTATATCACTGACATTGGCAAACAAACACCACAGATCAGGGCCTTGTTTTTCTCCCTGTAGAGATAGTTACCCACACACCACTGGTCCTGCAACAGAAGACTGAGGACAGGACAAACATTCAAATGTTCTTAATTTTGTTAGGTTTTTTTTTTGTTGTTGTTGTACTTGTAGTTTTCAAAGTGATGAAAAGCTGTGAATATAAATGTCCCTTTGATTTTATTACTCTATTCACAGGAGGAAGCAAACAATCTGGAGTGAGGGATTGCTACTAAGACTAATTTGACAATAAAACATGAATTTTAGGCCTTTTGACCCTCAGTTTGCTGGGATGGGCATTTGTTCCATATGTTCATTAATTTTATTAGGAAAGAAGTGCTTTATTAGGAAAGGAGGCTACAGTCGTTCTGTTATCCCCACCTTGCCTTGCTTTTAAAAAAATGACTAGGTTAATGACTATATTAATAATATAGTCACGATGACATATTGAGTGAAAATGACTCGTTAGTCTCCACAAAAATGTAACTCACACAGAAGGCATTAATCAATTTACACAGGAGAAATGTGCATTCTCAATTTTGCCTGAAAAAGACAAGCTGAAGTGTTCTTTTGACAATGGAAAATGTTTCCTCTTACAGTGTATTCCTTTTCAAATGAGCCTACATTACTTTTAAAACTGTGTGGACTCTTTTAAAACTGTAAGCTTAGGAGGAGTAACAATTTGCTAGCTAAGCCATAAACTTGTTTCTCATGTTTTACTTCTGTGTATTATTTCCTGCGAAGACAATGGCCTGAAAAAGCATTTAGTAATGTCGACTCCTTAATTTCCATTCTAATTTAGGATTCTGTCTTTTCCAAAGGAATCAACTGAAATTCAATAATTATTTCTAGCTGCATTCTTAGAATGATTCAGCAAGAGAAGATAGGGCTATGTCAAAAAAAAATATATATATGAAAAAAACACACAAAAAGAATAAAAGAAAAAGAAAATTAATAATGACAAAAATGAGCCTTAAAGCAACACATAAAGCCATGTACCTGCTCAATCCAAAAAGCAAAGCTGTTAAGCAGGAACCTGATAACCAGTCTAGCTACAAATATTCGTTTAGCAGCTACGAGTTCAGGCTCTACATGAGTTGCCATTATCCTTTTTGGACTCACGAGAGTCTCTAAGCCAGGTTGTATGTACAGCCTAAACACATTAAGTGAACAAACAACATTAATTGCCTTTGGTATGCTGACACATGTAGGGCAGTCCATACTTACTTTCTGAAGAGGTAGTTCTTGGAGATCAAATTTAGACTTAGTCTGCAAGTTTAAAGTCATGCTTCTGCCTGCATGCATTGCTGAAATACCTCCATAGGGCAGCATGCCAAGGTTAACTGTGTTGTGTTTGTAAGCAGCATTCTGAGTAGAGGAGATAATCATGTGACAGGGTGTGAACACATGCTCAACAAACCAATTATTACATGAACATGTTTAAATTTATCACATTTAACTTTAAGCGAGCACACAGTACTTCTCTTTTTAAAACATGCACTTGATCAGACAGAAGCATACAATCAACAGTGTTAGTTATGCACATAATGAGTACCATCGAAAGCTACAGAGAAGACAAAAAGCAAAGGTACATTCTGGGTCACATTTGTTGCTAACTCAAACGCGTAAAAATCTATCTCTTATGTATCATGATAGTAGTGGCTCTGGATCAATGTTCATCTGTGGCAATCTACTCATTAAAAGAAAATTCAAACAGTGAAGTCTTAATCAAATTTTGTCAGCTGCAGATCTCATGGTCTCTTTCACATTGTGAGATCATTGCATACAAAAGACAAATACGAGCTTCTAATTCTGGCTTAAAACGAACGCACTGCGATGTTAAAGCCGAAATCAGCCTCCTTTATATCTCAGTCTATAGGCTTAATTACAGCAACTAACGAAAAGAGCTAGTAAAAAAAAAAAATCCTCATTCAATCTGACCGCTGGCTGATTGAATTTACTGATTAATTTAGGTAAAGTAGTCAAATAAGTTGTATGTGGAACCCAAGAGTCTAACTTTTTTTGTTGCTTAAAAATTACATTTTAAACTGGAGGTATTTCATACTGAAGCTAGAGGAATTATGATTTGAACTATTAATGCTATTTCACTAGTATACCCACATACGGATGGAAAACGTGATATTTTCATTGTGGCAGCCCTTTAGGAGGTGCATCTAAAGTTAGTCCAAGTACCTGATATTTAATTTTTTCTATAGAACTTTACTTAAAAATTAAAACATTTTGGATGCCTGGTCATCAAATAGTTTCCATCAGTACGATTTCCACTTTCCACCTATCATGGAAATGTACTAAGCTACAGCATTTGGCTCTTTAAGTAATTCTCATATTTTGGGGAAGAAAACCCCAAATCTACAGAAGTTAACTTAGTATACTTAAAAAAAACTGTATATTATTGAATATTAACAGTAGGTAGCTATTCTATTCTGAGAGCATTATGTGCAAAGTAATGATTTTTAGCATCAAAGTTTTATTTAACTCAACTGAAAGATGATTCTACTCCTGATGGTGTGCTTACCTACCAATCATATTTGTTACAGATCCCTGATTTTTCATTGGCACTGCCAAAATGGAGAAGGACACTGAACATTTCAATCTAGCACTGAAATGATTCCTTAAAGTTTAAAATTACTCCAGGCTAGTGCTCTTTCAGCTCCTATTGAAGAGTTGCAGCCTCAGACACATGGGTTCATGTTCTAAATTCTCAGTGGGGCGCTAAGCCTTGAGGTTAAACTAAAAGAGAACACAAGCATCTTTTTATTGAGGGTAGTACTTGGAGCTGCCTCTCCAAGTACCAAACTAGATCTTTAACCAACATTACGTTGGGCTGTTAAGCTTATCCAATGCCAGGCCTCTAGGCAGTTCTCTTTTATGAGGAATGGACAAAGAGCTTGCAGTGTCTAGTGTAATGATTTGATTTCTAGTGTTCAAGTCGCTCAACTGAATTTCAGTGGGATGGCAGCTCATCCTGTCTCTGGTACTGTCTGACTTTGGACAGAATGCTAAGTACCACAGCTATGTCAAAACTAGTTTTACATAACAACTGCTTCAGTAACCTGGAGTCATCTTGTTGAGTAGCTGGGAAGTTTTAAGTAAGATACAGCTTGAATTGCTCAGTAACTTAACTGAGAGGAAGAAAGAAATGTTTCTTGGAGAAAATAAGAGGAAGAGCTTCCGGGATCCAATGGCTTGAAACAATACTTTAAGGTAATTTAATTTCTTGGAATTAAATGAGAAGCTATTGAATATACATTGAAATTTCTCTGAAAAATGAAAGACAGACTTAGAAAATTACAAACAAACTGGGGATACATGGAGACTAACTAAAAGGGAGGCATTGTTGCAGCAATGGAAAATACACGAGTTGCTTTTGAGTTATCTGGACCTGGGACAGGCAGGGTCTCCAGACTTATGGTGACCCAAATCCCCCTCGCTCAGGCTTATCTTCCTCCCTCCAAAGTCCTGCTCCAACTAGAGGAGTCACCTACTTGTCAGCAGCTCTGATCAAAGCAGAGGAACCTTTATCTGGGAAACCAGGAGATAAATGATGGTACCAAATGTTTGGGATTTTGTCTTTTTTATGTTTTGTTTTCACTCACTCCTCTGTTGCCTCAAATTGCTAGTCATTGTACATTTGCTCAGAAAAGCTTCTTACAACCTTTCTTGACTAGTTCATCTTACCCTGTTACGTATGGTCGTGTCTACACGAGGCCAGAGTTCCCAAACTGTACTGTATTATTTGGCCCCAAATATTTTCGCCCTCCAAGTTATCTGTCTACATGGAGGGTATAACTTGAGGTAAGGCATGGTGACAACCGACCAGGTGTCTCCCACTGACAGCCAGTCATGAGGCTTTGATGAGGCTCCCTTCAATGGGACTGAGCACACCTATTTGAAACAGACATTCTCATGAAATATTTCATAAGGCAGAACCAGTTTCCACATTGAGAAACTAACACCCCACACCCGCATTTATTAGTTCACGCTTTCCCTAAAAGTAATTGTTTTCTTGTCATGTAGACACGACCTACAAACAACATAATTATTTAAAAAGAGTACACCTGAAAACACAAAAATCAATATTAAGGAAATATATAATAAATGCAGTGACCTGTGCTTTTAGCAGGATGCCAAATAAAGTCATAAAAACATTGTGTGAAGCATTCTAATAGTATGTTATTACTCAGATTCCCAATTTACACTGAGCATTTAAACCTAGAAAATGGGAGCAAAAGGACCTGTTTTCACAAAAAGGAGCTTTAAGAGTTTAAGGTCAATGCAGAGCACACAGAGCCCTCTACACCAACGCCACCAAATACAGTCAGTAATGATGGTCAGTGATCATGCTTCTAGGAAATGAAAGAGCAGATTTCTCTTAGAGAGAAATAAACAGGCAACAAAAGTTAATTCTAGGCCTTATACAATTTTTTTTTACTCTTCAATTATTATGCATTCCATGTTTTATTATGACTCAATTTTTACCTGAATTGGGATTAATTTCCTTCTCTTTTGCTGCGACATACACACTAACTTATATAGTCTTCATAAAGACATCTATTTTTTTACTTGAATTTAAACATTTCTTTTGATATAAAGATTAACATTCTAAATGGCAAGATTTTTATTAAATAAAATCATGTGTAGGAGGGCATTTAATCTCTGCTTATTTTATTTTTCTGTTTCTTGCTGGGATGATTATTGCTCATTTGAAGTAATAACTTTAGTACTCCCAAAGCAGTAACTATATGCAAATTTTATAAACAAATTAGGCCTGACATTAATAAAAGTGAGTCTGTGCAGAAAGGGGCAAAATGCTCACTTTTTATAGATTCAATAAAAGTCATACTTTGTAGGTCACTAGAGAACCGTTTTGTGTCCTAGGAGAGGCATTTAGCCTCAATGGCTAGAAGGCAATTGAAGCATCATCCCCTATAATAGAGTGAAATTCTTTCTGACTAACAACATTTAGGTTAGATTTGATAAATCATTCACCTACAGGTTATGGACTCGCAAAAAAGCATTAAACAATATCCACGAACACCTATTGTGATCAAATTCCCCACCATATAACGAGAAATAAAATGCTTATCATCTATTCATTCATGTAGTTCATGCTTCACTACATGTACTTAGAAATGCCAAGAAAGCAAAACTAAAGGCAGGAGGGATATGCTTACAGAGAAATGCCAAACATACCCTGTCTAACCTTCTAGCTTCTATATGTCTAAGCAGCTGTTGTCTCCAGTCTGCAGGCATTTTACCACAGCTCTCCTCTCCCTTCACAGGAGTAGGCCTCGTCTTTATATCACTGTTATCTGATGGCTTGTCACCATAGTTACCCAAGTTATAGTCAGATGGTATTTTCTCCAAAAGAGCTGCCATAGTAGGCCTAGCTGAAACTGGCCTGGTTTGGGAGGCACCGTAACTCTCTGTACTGTAGCTTCTTGCAGACAGTGGCCTCCTCTGGGTAAGGTTTTTAACTGGAAAACTTCCCGCCTGAGCTTTCACTTCTTGATATGAAGGGTGTTCATCTTCATACCTGCCATTCCTTTTCAGGAACTGGGACTCAGTCACTGAAACGCTGCTTTGGCGATCCAGACCTGCCCTATATGGAGGCCGGCCGTACCTATCACTCGGAGGCAGCTCATGAGGTTCACTGACCCTTCTGAACATGGCCATCTCTGTGGAGCTCGCCAGGGAGTCAGCTCGTCTCAAGAAGCCTGCCCTGGCACCTTGGCTTGCAAACTGGGCATTTATCATGGCATCCTCATTCACAGATGGCTGAGAAAATGAAAAGATTTGCTCCATGGGTGGGTATCCCCGGTACGCTCTGGGACTGACCAAATCCTTGGCGAGGTTTTTGCCGGGCTGTTGCATGTACTCAGAATTGTGTTGAAAAGGGGGCTGTATCCTCTTTTCGGCTTTCACTTCCACTGCTCCTTGGGGATTGAAGCTTTGGTCAAACTGATAGACTTTTTTTGTCATGGAAGCTTTTTGTTGTTGAGGCCCTTTACTGCTTCCATAAGTGAGCATCTCGTCATCCAGCATGGGGACCGACTGGCTTCGAGACATGCTGGACATACCGTGCTCTGGTCCCAACATTTTATCTGGCCGTTCATGGCTTCCTAAGTGATCACTTCCAGAAGCGTAGTTTTCTAATGGTATGTTATAAACCTTGTAGGTACCAATGTCAATCTCATCGATACTCTGTGACTTTTTGAATTTATTGGACTTGATATCTTTCATTAGTGGGGAAAGCCTCTCTGTGCTTTTGCTAATGGAAATAACACCTTTAGAAGATTCTGGGCGGCAGTGGATTTGTGAAAAGACATTACTAAGACTCCTATTGGGATTGGAATCGTGATACTCCCATGGCACTCCTGGAGAAAAAGGACTAGGTATCTCAGCAGGTTCTTTTATATGTTCTTTCCTTTCAGGCAATGGGCTGGTGGTGGGGGTTGTCTCTAATTTGGAAGGGAAAGCGGTCCTGTCTTCAAAAGGACTAGGGGTTCTGGTCCAATTCTGCCAAGGATTGGAAGGAGGCACTTCTGTTTCTGGCGTGTGTCTATGTGCAGTCTGCTCAAGTTCCAGGGGAACCCCAACAATCCTATCCTGCCTAATCAAAGGCCTGCGTCCGTGAGAAGATGGGTTTCTAGATTTCGAATTTAAGAGGGCGTTACTGTTGGCATTGTCGCCTGTGGTTTCCTCTGCAACAAACCCCGTGTTATCATAATGTGAGCCATCAGTCCAGTTGTCAGTGAAGGTGTCACTTATTGGCAGCCGGTCAGGACGCTGTGGCAGATTCCCTGGGGGAACAGCCTCCCGCTGGCTGAGTAATGGCTTTGAATCAAGAGGTTGTGGGAAAGATTGTGCAATCCTGTGAAGACAATGAGAAAAAGAAATGTGAAAATGAGGAAGAGCTGGGTCTTTACCACAAAGAGAACAAGCAGCCAAGAATGCCACCATCCTTTGTTTAATGGGTCATTCATGAACACCTCAGTTATGATTAAGATAGCATGATTATTTCATGTCCCCTAAATCTACCTTTTACTCTGCTTTAACTTTTCTTTCTTACTAGTATTCATCACCTTCTAACATATAATTTACTTAGCTATTATATTTATTGTGTATTATCTTGTGTCTGGCACAAAGTAGGTGTTAAAAATATATTTGTTGAATGAATGAATGAATGAAATATATAGGTCTTCAGTAATGGTTCCAAAACCTGTCTGATAATCATTTGACTCCTGGTCCTGATCCCTGGAATTTCTGATTCAGTACATTTCCAAACTATTGGTTTAGAGCACCTATCTTATAAATGCTTTGTGCAACTAAGGAACCCAAACTGCCTTCCAATAAAATTTATTTGAAGGCCAGGTATTGAAGACATTAAATCCATTTTATAAGGAATATACTCATGTATCTTTCTCTAGAATTTAAGTTGTATTATATTATATTACATTATATTATATGATGATTTTTGGTCATTGGAATGTTTATACCAGTAACCACAGTGTGTCTAAAAGATGCTCATTTTTCTAAATTTATTCACAACCATTTGCACACTAATAATATTGAATTATATATTTTCTATCAGTGAAAGACTTTTAAATGCTTTTGCTAATAGAAAAAAAGTATATTTAGAAGGTATCTTCCAGAAGTACCTAAATTAATCTCAGCTTTTATCACCAATAATGAATTATAAATTGTAAGGGTTAAGATTTTTGTCACAAGCATCAATAAGTAGAAATAGTTATTCCTTAATTACCCAAGAATGTATTGCCAACAGTAGTGATATTAGCAGTAAAATATGGGTAAGAGTCACTGACTACGTATATCATATGATAATTTTTTTTTTTGCTATGTGTAGTGTAAAACATAGCAACAAGCTAGAAAACAAGGAGATCACAGCGGGGCAAATACTAACTTACTGAGTCACTTTGTTGTGATCTGTGGCTTTGGTTTTTTTCATCTGTAAAATGGAAGTCATATAGAGCAGTATCCATTTTGAAAAGATCAAATACTTTTCCTTACATCCTAACTTTTCCAGGTAGTGACAAAATGATGGTGATGATGATACCAATGAAAAATTTATTGAATATGTACATTGTATCAGGCATATATGAGTTTTACATGCACCTTACTTTAATCCATACCACCATTTTGAATAGTGAAATGCCCACATGTATATAAGTATTGGGAAAACACAATTTTTTATTAAAATTTTTTTTGTCCTGAGTAAACCTGTTTATCCCTTACCATCACTCCCTTAATCAACAGTTTTGCTTTGTAAAATGGACTCATATGCTCTTGGGAATTCCACGGGACTACATTTGCTTACCTGCCCCTTCTAGAAGTTGTCTGTGCCACTCATGTTCTTAATACAATTCCAAAATTAAGATGATTTCATTTTTAAAAGTTGCTGAAAACAAGCATTTGGGAACAGAAAAGAGGGACTTCTAAACACACCTGTTACCCCACAAAGAGTTATGTACTGCATCTTTAGCTGTTGTCTGCAAGGACCCCATTTTAACCCGGGTGTTGGAGGATCCTGACGAAGCCTGGGAAGGCGAGTAGTCTGAGTAAGTGCCTGAGGAAACACTGTTATTCAGACAGTGAGTTTTGTCAACTTCAGACTCATCAGTTGATTCTGAAATGGAAAGGAGAAAATATTATAATACTCTTAAACATGGACAATTATAAACACAGATAAGTGTGTATGAAAAACAGATAACATGTTGATTAATGTTAGCAATATTATTTATAAAATATTTCTATAGACTATTGTGTATCATAATTTACAACTGGTGATTCGTCATGCACATGCATGTGGGGCATATTTTCCACACCAGGTTCACAGTGTTACCTTTTTTGTCCTTCCCTAGCAGAACAAGTTTGGGTGGGTACAGAGGGGTCTCAGCTAATGAAGGGTGAAGCTCCCCAATCCTCATTTCATTAGCTGGATGAACAAAAGAATCCTGAGAGATATAATAATATAGGACAAGGAAAGTAAACATTTAAACAATGGTTAACCAAGATGACAATATCTTTATCTGGCTCAGAGTTAAATATGGGCCTCTAGACTTTAAATCACTGTGGAGCACTGAGAGAAGTGAATCATATGTATCTCTGAAGTAAGCCCTAATTTTTTTTCTAATTTAAATGAGTCCATTTATTCATCAGACATTTTTCAAATGCTGTTTATATGCCTGACACTGTGCAAAGAACTGTAGAGCTTCCAAAGAAAGACAAAATGTCACCCATGCCCTTAGGGAGTTTACAATCTAGTTGGGGAGATGAGATATAACACATTATAATACACGACTGAATTACAATAAACCATATGTGAGTAACACACGTGTAAGAATTCTAAGGGATGATCTCTCTTAAGAACTCTAAAATGAAAGTGTATCACTATTTTTTTTAATCCTTTGTCATATTAATGCAAAATTGGGCTCTATAAGTCCAGCTTTTACCACCAATCTCCCTGCTGTTTCCCAAGTGATCTCAATTTTAGTTCTACTATAAATTCTTTCTAAGGTTTCTAGTTTTCTTGTGATCAATCTAGCCTGCTAACGCTTCATTCTAATAAATCCATTCATTGAGTGTAATGAACAACACTGGTACAAGAATATAACTATCTTGTTATATTCATGACAAATGAACATGTAAAAACCCATGAATTTTAAACTTCTATAATTCAAGTTATTTTTCACAGGTAACCTGGTAGTGGGAGAGCATTAGGGAAGGTAAAAATACCAAATTCTCACTTCCCTCTACATATAAAAATGGCTCATCTAAAACTATGAGTAAACACTGATGTAAATTTATGCACAGCAATTACCTTTATGTCTTTTTTTTCTCTTAACCTTTAGGTTAATCTGAATTCAAAGAATTTTCAGGGTTTTTTTCATTCATTAGAACTTGTTAGTTTGGAACATTAATGTAACACAATAAGAAATATTTTGTTAAATCAGAGAAAGAATATACTTGAGGACAAAAACATAAAAAATGAAATGGGTCCTACCTTATAACTAATTGGTTGGCAGTGATCAGATAGAAGCTCTTATTGTAAATGTTAAGGCCCCCATAGTGATAGGCTCAGGCCTTTCGTTATTACAGAGAAACATCTATTTCTTTAACTCTTGGCTTACGTTTTACCTTTTGGGATGTTTTTGGTTATGTTTGTTTATGTGGGAATATTTGCTTATGAAAAACCAGGGTATATCTGATACATTTTAGTTTTTGCTTTTACAGAATATTCCAGTGGAAGAAGATTAAAAAATCATCTAGTCCCTTTCATTTCCTAGAGGTGGATTCTGAGACCCAGTGAGGGCCAGGTTCATGTGGATAACTAGACAAAGATCCGACATGGAGGCACGATTCCATTGGTCCAGTGATATTTCCTTATATTATGCTGCCTCCTGGTGAGCTCAGCTGTGAGAGCATTAGAAACTTACATGCAGTATCAGAGTTGAAGAGAGATAGGAAAGAGAGTGGAATTGATGGAAATTCTGGAGATGAAGAGGGAAATCTGTTTTTGTGGGTTTTTAAAATTATTTCAAGGATTTTAGCATAAGAAACAAGATAAAATTTTAGGTTGACAGAATAGAGAATAAAAGCCGTTACAAATCTTTGGAGAAATTTACAAGTAGAAGCAGATGTAAGTTTGATAAATGGTACCATGAAAGGCATAAAAAAAATCAGTTGCAAGGTGGCATATTTCTATTTTATTCCTGCTTTACCATTTATTAATCAGGTTACCTTGGGCAAGTCATGGTACCTCCTTCGATCTTATTCAACTCATTAACAAAATGAAGGTAATAGATAATAAGGAACTAATGCAAATTTCTGTCTAGTACTAATAATATTCTATAAATCTAAATATAACTTATTTGTTGAAATAATATTAAAAATATTCTTATGAAATTTAATATAGAAGTATAGGTATTTTGTTTTAGTCAAAATAACAAACCAAATAGTTATACAACACAGAAATGTAAATATAATTGAGGGTTTTACTATTTTTTTCCCCTATGCCTTAGACAATAAGTACTCAAGTTATCTTGTATGTGTAGATCAAACTTTCATACTTGTATCCCAGGATTGTGAGTGGAACTCAGGACAGTAGCTATGAGCTGCCTCAGGAACAAGTCTCTGGCCCTACTCAAGAATTGCTATTTTGAATCAAAAAGAGCCCTAGCAACTAGGAAGAGTATGATTTCAGCTAATAATGAACTTGCACCTCTTCTTTAGAGTTCTGTGCACCACCACCTACGAGAATAACACTACTGAAGCAAGAATAATGGATTTGCACTGATCCCGTTAGGCTCTCTTATCGTTGTGAGCAAAATGATGATGATGACAATGGTCATGATGTAGATGATGATGGGATCAGTTATCGAGAAACTATTACATGTCCGCTATGGTGCTACTACACTGAACACACTATATTATCCCTGTTAATTATTTAAACAATAATGTTATTATTTATTTTAAAGTTATTTGTTATAATTATCTTTGCTTTACAAATCAGGAAGTGAAGGCTCAGAGAGGTAAAGCCATAAATCCAAGTCACAAACCTAATAAGTGGTAGAGCCAGGCTTTGAACTAGGATCTGTCCTACTAAATTCTTTTATAGAGTCTGGAGGAGTTAAGTTCATGTTGAAAAAGTGGGTAAAACTTTTGGGACAACTTGTAAGGTAGTGGAGGTAAGTGGTGGGGAATCAAACTTAGTGAGGATCCTACTATAAGCAGATTGAACCATATTTTCTTCTGGTGAGGAGACAGAAATAGATGTGAAAGAAAAAGTAAAATACTTTTTTTTCTTCTTTTTTTAACCCAATTGCTCTTTCACCATTCAAACTGAATCTTGGCAGCTGTATCTTGGTGAAAGGGAGCCTAAGGCAGAAGTCAAAGGGGGAAAAAAACCAAAAAAACCCCAAACCAACAACAAAAAAATAGCTTCTGTCTGAGCTTTGAGAGTACAGGTCTAGTATTAATAAAAGCATTTAATGACATATTAAGGGTAATTGACTATTCTCTATTACCAGGAGAAAGATGTTCTTCTATAGAAAAACTTGAGCTGAGTCTCCTAACAGAGGGAAGAGTGCAGAACCTTTATCAGTGTGGACATGGTAAACAGGTATCCAGTGTAAATACAAGGTAGTGACCCACAAAAGGTTTAAAAGAAGATGGAGCAGGATAAGTACATCATCTCTGTGTGAGGCAAGGGGGTAGGGATTATCATTTACTGTGCCAAGGACTGTGCTTGGGGCCATATGTAAATACTTGTTTTTATCTGATTTCATCTCCACAAAAACTGAGTGTTATTATTTTCTGTATTTTCAAAGATTAAAAAAAACAACAACGCTCAGAAAGATTTCAGTGACTTGTCAAAGTCACACAATTGGTAATAAGTTAGATTCAAGATTTGAACTAGTGTCTGCTAGACTTCAAAGATCTTCTCCTTGATACCGAACTGGGCTCTAAGGCACTTGTGGTATGATTGCCAATTCACAGGGATGCATAAGTTATTTTAAATATTTGAAGGAGACAAATCAATACTTGACATCAGTCAGATACTGCATGAACTGCTACCTCCAGGTAGCTCTTAGTTGCAACATTAGATTGTGCATTCCCTTTGATGAAGCTGGGTTTTTCTTTGTGAAGTTGGGTTTTTAGTGGTTGCTGTGATAAAAAACCAAGGGCCACTTGAAAATCAAGGGGAAACAGAAATTAGAGTGGTAGCATCCAGTAGGATTCCAAGGTCTGAGAAGGTAGGTGGTGTCCAACAGGTGCCCACATTCCATTAATATGTAGTTTTGGTTATTTAAGAATTTAAGAATATAAAAATATTTTCTCTTTTACTTTATGCATATTATTTTTCAAATGACCACTAAGTGGGGCATAAATAGTCACTCAGTTGTTTGGACCCAATTACTTAATAAATGAAACTGTTAGGTGTTTCTTTTGGTCTAGGGTGCTTGTACCACAATTATTAAGACACTTAAAGTCATTTGTGTACCAGGAATTCAGGAACCTGTAGCGTTTACTTATTTTGTGTCACAGTTTTATTCACTGTACCATTCTCATTCCTTATTCTTTCTTTCCCTACCACTCTTACTCCACAATATTCTCCATCATAATATTTTACCTTTACTCATATTATTATATCAATGTATTAATATACATAACATAATAGAGTTAACAATTTCATTTTATTGGTCATTTGGTAGATTGTTGTTAAAATAAATTTTATTCAACAATCAGGTGATAAATGTAGATAGGTATGGCAGTCGACACTCACTAATTCAACAAAAACTCGGAGACATTGTCTTTGCTTTCAATGAACTTCTAATTGGATGGAGAGACAGACATCTAACAGAGTTACAATACTACACCATAGAAGTCATTCGCTTATTCAACAGACATTCCTTGTGCCCTTCTCTGCATATAATAAGCACTGTGCTAGACACTGGGAGGACAGTGGTGAACAAGACAAACATGGTCCCTGCCTTCATGAAACTCCCATCAGAAGTTAATAAACAATACAACCATAAATGCTTTTATTATATTTGATGCAAAGAAACAGAGAGATCAGCAGGTCCTACTGATCCGGGTGATCAAGGAAGGCCTTCCAGTTGAGCTAATCTTTAAGCGGAAACTTAAAAGAGGAGGAAGTTCTAGTCATATAAAGAGCTGGTTCTACAGACTGAATGTTTGTGTCCCCTCAACACTGATATGTAAAAACCATCACATTTACATGTGATGGCATTTGGAGGTGGGGGTCTTTGGCTGGTGATTAGGTTGTGAAGGTAGAGCTTTCGTGATGGGGTCAGTGTCTTTATAAAAGTGACCCCAGATTGCTCCCTAGTTCCTTCCACCAGGTGAAGCCACAGAGAGAAGATGGCCATCCATGAGCCAGCCTCTCACTGGACATTGAATCTGCTGATATCTTGACCTTGGACTTTCCAGCCTCAGTACTATGAGAAATAAATCTGTTTCGTTTATAAACCTAGTCTATGGTTTTTTGTTATAGCAGCCTGAATGGACAAAAACTCTGGAAAAAAAGCAAACACAAATCCCACAAGGCATATACAATGGAAAATGGGAAAAGTGGGGAACCTCATATCACCCCATCATCCTTGTTCATATGGCGCTACCAGCTGGATCCTCTGTTTAGCACAACATGTTGAAACTCTTGGTATAGGGTTGGCAAATGGAAATCAGGATACCTCCCATATTTCTAGACTGAGTAGGTAATGGTGGCAGTTGAGTTCAAGATAAGGAATACAGCAGCAGAAGGAAGTTAGGGGAAGAAGCACTAAATTTAATTTTGGATTTGTTAGGCTTGAAGCACTTGTGGGACAATTTAAGATATATTTTCTCTGTGAGGGCTATTACGAAATTCATGGCCAAAGCCATATTTTCCTTGCCTCACCTATCTCATTCCTGTATTAAGCAATTTTAGGATTTCCTTATTTGTAGTAAATGGCTTTCCTTATTTGCAGTTTATGGATTATCATGATCTCACAATTATTTTGATGTTATGCTGTGATTACATGAGGTTTAAATACGGTGTATTGTGTACCTGCTCAATGTTGATTTTCTGGCTTTTTATATTATTGCAGTATCTTAGAAATAAAAGTATTTTACTTTAGTATAACATATCTGTATTATTTCAGGAAGAAAAAAAGTAAATAATGCTGATTTTATCACCAAAAGAAAAAAAAGCAATGAATATGAATTTTTACTTAAATTTTCTTCCCTAGATATCCAGCTGTAAGCCTCTCTTCTGGGGCAGGCTGGTCCTTCCACTGGCAGATGTGCACATCATGCTTAGTTTTGCGCAAGGATTTCCCTTTGCCTGGAATGCCTTCTTCTCTTTTTGACTTTAAAATAATTACCCAATTATTAAAATGCAGTTCCACCTCAAACTGCTTCACATACCTTTTTAACTCATTGGCAATGACTGCTTATCTCTCCAAATTCTTAGTGTATTATATTCTCCATCACACACCGACCATGTGATCATATTGCATTTTCTAATCACTTCATCTTTGTGAAGTTTACCTGACTAGGCTCTAAATTATCTGGGGACTATGCACACATTTTATATTTCTTTTCTCTCTCACAGTGTTTAGCACAGTGCTAAATACATAGTTGGTGTTTAATCAGCACAACAAATGGATGCTCTGAAATGCAGATTTGTAAAAGAGTTTTTCAATCTACATTTTGAGAAGCAAAGGTATAGTAACTTCTAGAGGCATTCATACCAATTATGTTTTTAATGAAGATAAAAAGGTGATAACCAAATTATCTGAAGAGTTGATGAGATAGTGCAGAGGTGGCATAAATGTAGTTGAATTCTTTTCAGACCAAACAAATTAATAACGAATATCCAATTCATCGTAAAATGTAGGAATTAAGATTCATATGCCTAGAATCCAGAAAGTTATATTTCAAAGTTATCTCCCCTTTTTTGTTGTTTATAGTAGTGTTTCCTATAATGGTTATAACACAGCAGAAAAACATAAAAAAAATGGCTCTAAATCTGATCAGGGATTTTACTGAGATTTGCAGGATAAAAAATTTCATTTAGTCTTTTCTAATGACTCATACAATAGAAATATGGAGTAGCCAAAAGGATATCACCAAAATGATATAATGTGCTCACTGGCCAGACCGAGCTAGGTGAGCAAAAATTTCCTTCCATGGGTATTGGAGCTTTTGGAGCTTTATTAATTATTTTTAGGCCATGAGGGTGTCATTTATCTGTGCTTTATTAAATGCAACCCTCACAGTTTGAAAAAGTTAGAGAGACTCATTTATATTTTAGGAAATAAAAAATGCATTTTTTAAAGACGATCTACTCAGTTAAAAACCCCCAAAAAACATATCATTTAGTAATTCCAAAAAATCCAAACCACACTGGCAATTACCAATAACCTTGAAATACCTCCACTGTAATCTCCTTTGGGGCTACAGGCCACTTGTGTTCATATTTTTCTTTCACAGTTTGCTCCGTGTTAGCAGTTGGATTTGAATTCTCAACACGCACTCCATGGCTTGGCTTACCCACCATATTTTGAACAGATTTTACCATATTCTTTAAATCCTCTGGGTAAGGAGTTGGATATCGTTTTAGGTTTATTTCAACCTAGAAGTTTATAAAAAGAAATTTAACATAAAAATACCTTCAGCAAGCATAGTCACAAAACGACTCCATTTTATGTGTAATAGTATAACCAAATGCAGTATAGTGAGTGTTGAGCTGGCTGAGAAACTGTTCTGCAGAGTAGAACACAGAGTGTTCCTCTCCCGTTACGCCTTATGGGACTTTTCCTCATCCCTGCCCACCCTTCTAGATTAAACACAATTTTTTTGGATTATATCCTGTCTTTAGACCTACCCCATAATGATTGAAATGGCCGAGCATCCAGTGCTTGACTGGTAATCTTTGAACACATTAATCATTACTATCAGCTGCTTTTATATTTTAGAGGCTGTTTCCTTCCCTATCTTAGTTATTTTTTAAAGAATTATATTGATATGAAAAACATCTTCAGAATAACAATGGAGGTGCTAGAGGAGACATCTAAAAATTTACAAGTAGAGTGAGTTATCAGGTATAAAAAAATGGAGAAGTGACAGTGTCTGCTACATAAATATGTATCGGTTCTATGCCAATTAGCATGTTATATCGAAAGGTAGGGCATTTAATTCTTGTTACTATTTAAGAAAATATGTTTTGGAGTGGTTTTTATATTTAGTTTTTACCCTAATAAAGTAACATGCTTTGTAGCAACGTCTTACAAGAAAGAGTAATAAAAAATTGAGAATGTTTTCTAAGATAGTCTAGGTAAAGATGTAATATTTATCCAGATCTTTATTTTCATTCTTGAATTCATTTCTGGTGTGTCAACCTGACTTCAGGGAGCATATATATTAATGATTACTTTCTCCATTTAATTGAAGAGAGAAAATAGGAGATATTCCATGTAGAATATCTCACCATCAGGGTACTTATATTTAAATGGAATAGATATAAATTATTCATGCTGATTAAACGGGAGTTGGAGGGAAAACAAGGGGCAGATTTACTTGGCCAGGCTTTTTCCAAAAATCATGATGTTTTGCATCTGAGTAGAACCAACTTTATAAAATGGAATGGTTTATGTGATTGTGGCGAGTATGTGTCTGTGGCAAGTGTGTGTGGGGGTCGGGGAAGAGAAGGTGGAACAGAAGCTGAAAGAGGAAGAAGAGTGGGAATGAGAGAGAAAATAAAGAAATTGAGAAAGGCGTATACATACCCATCCCACACACCCATGTAATTCATGGGATGTAAGAAACTATGATGGCGGTATAGAATTGAGGATTATAAATATGAATTCAAACACTTTTGCCCATCTGCAGTTTTAGCAAATCCACCAACTTTGTTATTCTAGTATTTTGCCTTTCTTGTGGCTCGTTTTCCTTATCAAATACTGGGATTGGACTTCCCTAGATGATTTCTAACATGCCTTTCAGTACTAAAACTATAAAATTATTTTTTCAATGAACTTTTGGAAAGCTGATGAAAAACCAGACAATTTTGCTAATGTTAAGTATTGTTTAAATGTAATTGAATCCTTTATTCTCCCAAATAAATAAGGATGAAATTAATAATATGTAGAAATAAAGCTACAAAAATATAACCCAAGAAAAAGTTAGACTTTACAGAAAAAAAAGTGTAAGTTGTTAGAGTATAATATAAATATATTTTAGGGTACTTAACTTATAATGGATTCATCAATAAACATAAAAAGAATGATATCCATACTAGACAAAGTCAACTGGGATGCATGCATTTTTGGATCTTTTATTTAAATTGTAATAAAAGTGTTAATCACAAATTAAATCTAAATTTTAAATTATATTTTTGAGCTTGTCTAAAAGTACTTGATATCAAAGGGCTAAAACCGAATGCTACATTAAAAAATGTAAATTATAGAATGGTATGACTATTATGCCAATTAAAAGCATCTTTTAATTTTTTATAACCAGTGGTGTATGAATGAAAAAATCATTTTCAAGTAGGGCATTAAATTAAAGTTCTATGTACCTTAAAATATCCTCTATGCTAAAATTACACTTCTAAATTGAGTCAAAGGCAAAAAAAAAATGTGGAGTGTTCTTCTTTAATTCAATTAAATACTTCATTGAATAATGTAACCTATTTAATGTAGATGGTATGTCCCAATGGACACAATTAGACAGCTATTTACTAATGGTCATGGTACCAATATTCTCTGGTTATTTTATAAGCAAGTTAATGTGATATTTTGGTCACATTACCAGAATATGTTTGGGTATTTTATCTCTGCAAAAAATTTTAAATCTAGAAACAGAAGCGTATTTTCCATAAAGCTAATGAAGTTTAAGCTTTAGGGCCTGTCACATGGGTTCTTTCCCTCTCTTTCCTTGAGCGGGCCCCTAGTTAGGTATTCATGTGGTGATTTTATATTCTTTTCCTTAAAGTGGCCCTTCCCCAAATGGTGGGTGCTTCAAATTTCATAAAACTTAGATTTGCTCCACCTAGACAATAAACTCCTTGTTTCCCATTTATGAGTCTACCAGCAGAATTAACTGGACTTTGAGACTAAGTTTAAGCTACAGATTTACCCTAACTAGCTATCAGTTCCTACTCTATGAAAAGGGGAATGATAATATCTCTCTCACATACTTGGGTTAGAGTTAAAATGAGATAATAAATGCGATAATCCTATGAAAATGTATAGGTTCTGTACAGAGATTAAATACTACATCTAATATCATATTCTACTTATGTATTTTTAAAATATGGGTTTCTTTGGCAATCTAGAATCTACTATATATATATATATATATATTTAACCACAATACCTATAACTTTCTGAATTTTTTTTCAGAGTATATGCAGCAAAGATTATCATTTACTCAGTATTTGCCATGTGCCAGGTACCATGTAAAATGTTTTATAAGGATATTTAATTTGTTATTAGTTATTTATATAAAAATAATACTTATTTACCATATGTTTAAATATAAGTAACAAATGATTAACTATATTAATTCATAATTTATATTCAATTATAATTAAATCTCATTTAAATTTCACAACCCATTATAGTATCTGTTTCCATTTTATGGGAAAAAAGAAAAACAAAAACTCGGGGCTCAGACAGTGTAAGCTACTTGCCCAAGGTCTTACAGCTAGTAGGCAGCAACGTCCAAATTCAAACTCAGGTCGCTGACGCAAATTTCATGCTACACAAGTGTTACTTGGCTCAGAGCTATTCTTGGCATAAATGCAGCATATATGTGTACAATCTTATGGAAGAAATACTGTAAGTTTAGAATGTGAATTTTATTCAGTTAAATAACAAAATAATTTCCATTTTTTGAAACATAAAGCTATCACAATATTTTATAATTTCTTTTTAAATGAAACTGTATTTTATAATTTTGTATGTTTATAAGCTCTTCTAAAGAATATTTTGTACCTTTTCAGATTACTTTCCCTTCCTAATTTTCAACTCACATGTGCAGTACTTCAGAAATGAATAAACATGATCATAAACACAATTATATTAAAAGCTCAGTAATGCCCAAATACAAAAGCAGTTTCCTTATATTTCTAAATGTATAGGCTCTAAATATTCCCTTATTACTAACATGGGATGAAAATAGATGTATATTCATTGATTATAACATAGGTGGGGGAAAATCTGTCAATTACGTTTTTACCAAAATGTTTTGTATATCACTCACCATAAAGTATTTGTTCATTTTACATATACATTTTAATAAAATGAGAGATTTTTACTGAAATGCTATTTTATTTTAATTTTGGAAAATAGAAATGCTTCACAACAGTCTATATATGTCAGATCTAAATAAAGTGCAGTAAATGCAAATAGCAGCTGCAAGATGTTGGAGACTCCCAAAAATTTAGCAATGAAGAAAGAATTAATGTTAACAGCTAAGGCATTTAGAAGTGATATCTTCAATTCACACAAAACTCTGATTTTCTTATATAATGATTAAATTCTCATTTGATTTGGTTGTAAATTCCAGTAAGAGAAATAATAGTTAATGCTTTGATTATTGATTATTAAATATCTTATTGTAGGGATTAATTGGAACATTTTAATTACAAAGGAAACCTAAAGCAGTTTTAGTGAGGAAAATGCATTCTCAGCTTGCCTTATATTGTAGAAAGAATATAAGGCAGAATAATAACCTAGCCCATTACATGTGAATGGTAAAGTTTACCAAAATAGCAGTGTTCTTTCACATCCCATTAAGACTTTTTTTTTTTCATTAAATTCTTAAACACCTGACTCATGGAGATAAGGAAGCCCTATTTGCCACAATTCCCAAACCAATCTTCTCTTACAGGAATTCTCATCATTTGTGCCTTTAAATTAAAGGGAAATTGATGCTTTNCTAAATGCAGACAGCATGGCCCCACTTGATTACCTCGCCTCTTGGCCTGTGTCTCTATAGCTGAGGCTACCACTAGGGTGCATTTCAGCCTGCAGATGTGTTTTGTTTGTTTTACATCATATTTTAAAAAGTGATAAACTCTACATAATGACCCAGACCTTTGGTACCGCTTAAAAAAGAGGAAGCTCTGCCAATACTGGGCCTGTATTCTTTCATGACAAGCAATGGGAATAGAGTAATGGTGGCTGCCTCTGAATGGGCACAGTTCACAATCCGCACCACGCCATACTTGGCCCGCTTCACCCCAGATCTGCAGGAAGGAATTGTATGAATGCACATTCAAGTTATCACCAGGGAACAAGACATTTCAATGGCTGGTTTGAGACAGCTGGGAAAGAAAGAGGGCCTGGCACAGAGTAAGCATTAGCTGTATTTAAGTTGTCATTGATTCTGTTGTTAATATTATTACACTGTCATTACCATTAATATTATTGTTATTACTGCAATAGGAAGGAACCCCAAGGGTGAGGATGTCGCCCTTGTACAGGGAAGAATGAATTGGAGTTAGCTGGACTAGGTGGCAGACTTGGCTTCCTTTTTGACATCTTGGAACTAGCTGGCTTGAATGCCATTTACCTCCCAATCATAGAGTTAACAAAGTGAACACAGACATTAAGCATATGGGTTTTAAGTCTGTCAGAATGGATTTATGTTCAGGCTTTGTCACTTATGAGATGTATTATCTTGGGTAGCAAAAATTAAAACAGACCACAGCTCAAAACTCAAAGCTGATATCATTTACCTGCCAGGCAAGGGAACACACTGGGGAAGAAACATGACGAGCAGTGCTCTGAGAGAGTGCTAACAATAAGCTACGCTCATTAAGGATTAAAAATTTGCATTTTGTGCAAATTAAAACCACAATGAGATACCACCTCACCCCGGTCAGAATGGCTATCATCAATAAATCAACAAACAACAAATGCTGATGAGGCTGTGGGGAAAAGGGAACCCTGGTGCACTGCTGGTGGGACTGCAGACTGGTGCAGCCATTATGGAAATCAGTATGGAGGTACCTCAAAAATCTGAAAATGGAACTACCTTACGACCCAGCAATACCACTCTTAGGTATTTATNTATTAGTAGTCCTTTTAGCTGTGGATCATTTTAAATATCTGATAAGGATATTTTTCTATACCACCACACAGATTATTAATGTATAAAAGTTGAGCAGACCAAGAATTTATAAGAGGCTTCTACAGCGCATCTTGAAAACCCTCTGTCCAGGTTGACAATAACGGAGCTCAGTTTCATTGAGAGGCTGTAATTGACTCTCCGAGGCATCCATCTTCCTGTGTTATCTTCATGGCCATATTTCTAATCTTAGTCACAAGGATATAATTAGAAAATGTTGAAAAATGTCTTGCTGAAAGCAAGGCAAAACATTTGATGCATCTTCCTCATCTTCCTGTCTGGTAACCCAGTCAAAACAGGAGATGAGGTTGGTTGGTTTGACATGACTCCTCGTGTTACACCAAGCCATGAAGTTTCCTTGTCAGCATGATTTTAAAAATAAGATGCCAAATCTATTAATAAAACGTTTTATTCTCTTACATGGGAACATGACTGAGCTACCAAGCAAAAGGTTTTTGAAATTCACATTGTTTTTTTTTCTTAAACTAACAAAGAAATAAGAACTCCCACACTTAGTGAAGCTTTCAGACTCTAAACATTCTTCATGATTCCATAGAAGCTAAACTTGACAGTTTTGTTGCAAAGTCTCTCTGTTTCTCATATTATCGCTAGTCTGACTGACACTTGCTGAAAACAGAGAGTTCAAGCATTCAATTTCATAATTACTTTATCTTCTTAGCAGTTATCTTGGGTCAATATTTATTTTTATCCTTTCTTATTTGAGGAAACAATTGTGGTGGAAACAAAGAAGAATTGCAGTTTCACTTTTTCTTTTTACCCATTCACCAGTATAACACGTTTGTCACAAGAAGAGGACCCATCCTTTCTTTGTTCATTCTTCTCTGAACATGATTAAATAGCCATTTGTTGTCCTTACCATAATGTACAAACTTTCTGATTTTTTATTATGAGCTTTTTGGAAATATTTCTGTCAGCACTCTGGTTTTGTTGATGATATACACATTTCCCACTTAATTTACAGAGACATAAAAGTATACATAAATATGTACATATACATGTACATATATACATATCTATGCACATATTTTTATTAATACATTTCATAGGTTTTTATTTAAATTATTTTCCATGTCTTTGTAATAGTATGCTTTCTGCATATGGGAGGGTTTTGGTATATAAATTTGGGTGTATACATTTTATATAATTTTAATNTAAAAATACTTAGTTTAGGCTAAATTCTTTCTCCCAAGACAAACTTGATCATATATTTCCTTGCTTGTTGCAAGGGATTTTGAAAACTTATGTATTACACTTCTGCCTGCAAAACCAGAGGGTGAGTTTCTTAAAGTTCAGGAAAACTTTTCTAATACCAAGTTTTCTTTTCAAAGGAAACTAAACTAAAACAAAACAAGGCTACTTCCTTAACATTACACCTACCTAACTAGATCTACCTCACTCCCTGGAAAAATTAGGGATTTAATCTGTGAAACTGAATCTCAGGAATAACCAGAGAATATAAGGCATTTTTATTTTTCCCTACATCCTTTTGAAATGAAATATTTTGAGAATCTAGGGATATTAAAATGTAAATATAAGTAAAGTCAGATGAATAAAAGATAATGCTTACTTAAGACTTTTCTTATACCATATGTAAACACAGTTGCTTTTCTTTCATAAATCCAAAAGATCAATTTTATTGAAGTCTGAAAAATACATATGAAAACATTTTCCTTCTCCTACTTCTGTAACTCAAAATTTGAAGGAAAATATCCTAAACTACCCCAGAATAATTCATTTACATTTGTAAATCAAAGACTAAAGACAATTATTACAATTATCCCTGAAAATAAGAAATATATAAGCAAATTGTTTCTTTTAAAAGTTGGTCTCATTCAACTAGATTGAGTGAATTTAATTCATGGGTGGATTAAAGTGGGATTACTCTTCCAAGAGAAGAATTACTATGACTGTAAGACTAGAAATGTACATGACAGTCTGTTCTGCCTTGGGCTAAAGAGCTTATACTGAGTTCCAAATGATAAAGAACAAACCTCTTTTAAACATTTTATGAATAATGTTATCTTAAGATACAAGGTTTAATTATTGAAAAAAGGTTTAGATTGTTCGAAAAGTATTCCTCTCATAGCTGCTCACATTGTTTAAGGAAACTCAACTTTGAAAAAGAAAGAATGGTCATTAATTGCAAGTCATCTTTTTATGGTTGACTCTTAACATGAAGTAATTTGGGGCCTGGGATCACTGGGCTCCATGTTTAAATTATGTTCATGAAATTAGTGAACACAGGAAATAACTAGCTCATCAAACGTTCCATAAGGTTTGACTGTTCTTAGTTCATTTCAGTGAGCTGGGTGTCCCATTTGGTTAACTAGTCCTGTGTCTTGCAACCCACTGAAAGAAGGAGTTGATCCTAAAAGTCAACATACTTTTCATGTAAGAGGTAAAGAAGAAGAGTTAAAATTTTAAAATCTTACTTAAAATATTATAGTGTGGAAGATAAGATTCATACTTACAGTTAACCTCCAAATGCTTTATGTGTATCATGTACTTATCTTTATAGCCTTGCCCATGTGCCAGTATTCCTGGCTAGAGATCAGAACACAATTAATCTTTTTTGCCTATAATCATGTAAGTATAGGAGAAATTTCTACTGACAATTTACCTTCATCGCCACGTGGTTGCTGGGGAAACATGTAGTTAGTCAATACCCTTTGCTTTGTTTCTGGATGGGCTTCAGTTTGTAAAGGGATAAGGGCTTTGGACTGCAAGCAAAGAACATACCAATTAGATCAATAAGCTAGCAAATATAAACAATGCTTTTTTACATAAGATAATGGTCAATAGTCTGGATTCAATCAAGCTGAATAAAAAATTAAAAGAAAAGCAAGAAAAAAAGGTATTGAAATAAGAACATAGAACATAAAATACTATTGCTGGGTAATATTTTCAAATTCTAAGGTCTTCATAATGAGATTTTCTTTTTCTCTAGTACACTCTTTTACAACATTTTTCATCCTCGCTGAGCAATGTCACTTTTAATCCTGAAGAGACCAAAATGTGTTAAATTGTTTCAACTAAGTAAGCTTTTGGTATGATTCTATATGCCCATTCATTTTCATGAGCTGTTGCCCTCAAAAGACAAATGCAATTTACTATCAAATTTATGGTATGCACAATCCTCTATGAATTTAATTAGGTTAAAGCATATGCATTTATTTTTAAGAGCTATTTTGGTAACCAAAGACAGGGTCCACATACAGATAAGCAACTATACTTGTATCTGATACATCACAATATATTTACTTACGGATGGTAATATTTCATTCTCTACTAATTAATTTGATTTCAGAAATACTATTTCTGAAGGGATTTTTAGAACTCTGATATTATATACTATATGTGGAAATATATTGGAAATTATCATTTTCTCTAATGTTTTAAAAATTAGCTTATTTCATGACATTTATTAATAGGAGTGAAGCACAAAGGGAATTTGGGATACCAACTTGTCTCATGAAACTGAGTCAGAAACACATTAAATTACTGTTCTAAATAAAAGTTAAATGATGTAGTCACTGCTATATTCATTCTCCCACAAGAATAATAAATCATGATATTAGGGATTTTTTTTTCACAAGGCAAAACTGAAGAGATTGTTCCATTAGCATAATTCACAGTGATTCCATAAATGCTTCATTTATAATGATATACTGATGACTTGAAAAATCTATAGTTTATCGATAAGATTTGAATTTGAATGACAATCTAATTTTTTACTAGTAGATGGAAGCAAGTGCTGTAGTAACCACAGGAACACAAACATTATTCTTACACTTACAATTTACACTTTATAGTTTATTTTAATTTTTCACAGATGTAACTCAATACCTAGAAGTCGGAACCATTTACTAGTAATGCTGCATTTGCTCTTAGAAAACCATGAGGACAAACTGAATTCAACATGCTTTGTTTTCATTTGGCTATTTATATTTGGGGATAGGTGTTTCAAAATTTTAGGATTACAAGAAAAGAGTAAGAGAAGACTATAAACTATGTCAAAATTGTCTATCACCAGTTTTTCTGGTGGCAAATGAGATGTCTTCAACTGTTTCTTGTTATATTTCAGTTAATAAAATTATTCATTAACACTCAATTACTGTATTTATTCAATTGTAACCCATTTTCATGAGGAAAGGAATAATATCAAAACAATTTCACAGGAAATACTAATAATAGTTGCAAAGATAATCTGCAAATTTCTTGAACAGTTTCAGAATGAAGTTGATTATGATTGAAAGTATGAGAATAAAAGGGAACACGGAGGATAATAATTCTTGTGGGGATTGTGGTAAAGATTTCTTATTTTTTACCTTCAGAGGTATAATTAAAGTACATCCTCTAANTCTGAATTCAAATCTCATTTATTTTCAGAATCAAGTTTAGTTATTTAATCTCCCTCAGAATTGATATTTTTTTAAATAAAATGCGTGTATGTATGGGGACAATTTAGATTTTATCAATAACGTCATCAACATTCTGCTTGACTATTGGCATTCCCACACTTTCAATTAAATAAATAATCTTTAAAAAGAAAATAAAAATAAATAAAAATGAATCACCCAACTTAAAAACCATGCCCGATATCCCACCATTAGGCACCTCATATTGATGTCCCCTCCCCTCTGTCTCGATTCTCTCCCCACCCCATTGCCAATGTCAATAAACGAAACCTTAAATTGGGATCAAACACTGGCAATTGTGGGTTTCTATAGGACCAACATTTCTTACCCCAAATCATGCAGAACATACCCCATAAACCACTGTTCCAAGGTTGCCTCTACATGGGGGATTCTCCTACCCCAAACACCTAGGCCTACCTGTCTGCCACTTAGAGAGGGAAGAGTGGTGGATTGTGCTGCAACTGGCAATGGAGTACACATGCTCCTCTCCTGCTGGAGGCCACTTATACAACCCCATGCCAGCTGTGGGTCATTCTGGGGGACAGGCATATCTTGGATCTGCTGATCACACCTGGCCCATGGTGTGCAGCAATCGCCAGACAGTCTGGCAGGTTGGAGAGTAATCCCACGCTGGCCCCTTTCCCAGGGGGCTTGGCAGGAGTGATCCTGTGGGAGAAGGAATCTCCATTTTCTGGGAGAAAGAGGAGCACTGTAGCAATACTTTCACTTTATCATTTTTCTACTCTTGATTTTTTTTTTTCACTCTAGGTAATGCATTTAAAACAATCATCAGAACATTAGTTTTAACTCTATGTAATAAAACATTACCAATATCATAAGAAGCTAACATGTCACAATGTCTTCACACAATGCACTATTCATACTATACTGTACACATAGGGCATTATACTCTAGTCCATTTGGAAGTTGATGGTGTAGGTGACTGGTTCTTTTTTAAATTTTATGTAAATTAAAGGTAAAATGGTGCTAAATTTAACGTACATGTAAATGAACCAGAAAAGTGTGATTAATTTAGTTTAAGATGTCAGTATGTTCCACTCATCATATTTCCATGATGATTTATTTAGAAGTTTGTGTTCTAATTTGTCCAATAGCCAAGGACATTGGAAATATTCAAATTGTCAAAGCCAAGTAGTTTGAGATTTAGGAAACATGGTTTTACAACTATAAATAAACTAAATATAAACAAACATAGAGAAAAATGCCCTTAATACTGAACCTACTCTGATTATAAACAAACTTGATCACATAACACACAAACAGGGCTTCTAAATAATTGTTTGCATTTACTATATTTTATGTTTTCAGTGGTACATATACCAGAGTATATTAAATACACTCTTTGCCTCTTGGGTCCTTTAAATATAGATTTTTAGAATGAAGTATGTAGTTTTTGACATTCAATATTTTCATTGACATTCAAATTTTGACAATGAAATAAAAGAATGAATCCGAGGTCCAGTATAATATGCTTTAACCACTTGTTCTGGATTTACCTATAAAGTCCTCAAAAAAGAACTGAAATGTTCTAAAGTTCTTTATTTTTAGTTTAGCATTATTTTTTCTAGGAATTCACAACAAAATAAAATGTCTCTTTGGTTATTAGATAGCATTAACCGACCATCCAGAAACATTATTTTTTTAATTCAAATCTTTAACAGAATTTTCACTTTGATTTGGGAATCCATTTTTGGTTCTCCACAATGATATAGACAGGTCTTGTCAATTACCTTACTGTATAATTCTAGTAAGGTTCTAGAGTGTCTTGGTTTAAGACAAATATTTAGAAAATGTGGGAATGAGAGAACAGAAAAGAACACATCACACAATCTAGACCTACATATATATATATATATAAATATATATAAAACTACTTAGATAATTAGTCAGGAAGAGTGAGAGCTGTTAGTACCCATGATGGAAAAGTACACAAATAATACCATAAAAATTAATGAGAGCTTCAAGATGTTGCTCTAATGGTAACATGAAGATCTGATATTGATAAAATCTATATCAATTCTGATATTTTCAAATTGAAATAATGAAAAAATATAGATTTTAAAATCCAACCTTGTTACTTGACTTACATTAATTCCAATAAATTTTTAGAAGTATGCTTTGAGCTTAAAAAATTGAAGTTACTTTCCCCCTGGAACATCACCTGCTGTTAGGCAGTCACATCCTTTAAAACTTGTTCTTACACACATTTAAGAAAACTCATAAATTCTTCTCAAATATCCCAGGAACATAGACTCTTTAGAGATTTTTAATGCCAATATAATATATTAACCTGTTGGCTCTTCTATAAATGTGTATTTTGGCTTCATACAGTCTGCATGACGCCTTGCTCAGTGGTTAAAAGGAAACCATTTCAGTATTTCAAAGATGTAATAAGATACTTAGGGAAAGCCAATTACCCAGATTTCTTTGTTTGTTTGTTTGGCTTTCTCTCACCTTGAATCTCTATCATGTTATTCAGTAAGATGAGGCGGACTATCGAATGTGCTCAGTCAGAACGGCGACATTAGTCTTATTCTAAGCACATCAATGCCTCCAAAATTACCCTCTTGCTATAATGAAAAGTGCCACCATGAGACTTGATGTATCTGACCTTCTAGCAGAGGTCACTCAGTTTGTCCCAAAGTCTATCTGAATAACACTGAACAAGCAAAACTAATGAGAAAAAAGAAGAAATAAAAATTAAAAGGTTCACCTTAACTTTCCCAGCATTATCATCATCTTCCTTTTTTTCTTCAAATTCAAAGGCAACAGTCATACGTTGTTGTCTCTGCTCTTCCCACAGGGTAGGGTTAAAGCTGTCACTGTCTGACTGGAAATCTACAGTTAGATTCCAAAGTATTATTGCCTTTTTTAAACATAAAAGTGTTATTATAGAGCTTAGTATACTATGCAAAAAATGGTGATAGGTACTGCAAACAAATACAAAAATTGAAAAGAGGGAAAAATAAAGAGAAATAAAAGTAGGAAATAGAGAAAGGAAGAAAGAAAGAAGGAAAGAGGGAATAAAATTCCCTTGATATTTGTTACATGGTCTTTTAACATCATAAATTCAGCTTTCCTAAGTATACATTAATTACATACTGGGATTGGGAAGCTTTCCAGCATAGAGGATGAGCTCTTCATAGGATAGTAATAATAGAGAGAGCTGAACTAAGCATTTTAAAACATAATCCCTTTTAGTCTTCGCAACAGCACAATGGTAATACTAATATCACCCTCAATTTACTAATGANATATATATATAAAAATTTGCATTTTGGAGAGGGTAGAAGGAGCTCACAAGTCTGTGTACAGTGAGGTAAATTAAGTCCCTTTATGCATGGGTCTGGAAAGGAATGAATTCAGGCAGGTCCAGCCTGACCCTGACCAAAGTAACTCATTTCAGCTGGTTAGAACTAGAAGCAGTGAAACACACAATTCAGCTTTGAATAATATCTCTTCGGCAAGTGCAGCTTAAGTGGACAATTTTCCTTTTACATGGGCAAGTCACGTAACTTTCCTCTAAGCCTTAGTTTCTTTATTTGCATTGAAAATACTAATAATCCCTGTCTCATGTAGTTGCTCTGAGGATTTCATGAAATAGTGTAAGTAAAGAATTTAGGACAGTGCTCGCCATAAAATATATGCTCAGGAAATATTTTCCCTTTGTATTACTGAACCCTGATACATTTGTTTCTAAATCCTTTTTAGGCCCCACATGCAGAGGTCGTCATGCCGCTGGGTGCCAGGTGTGCATGGCTATGTGACGTGTGTGTGTGTGTGTGTGTGTGTGTGTGTGTGTGTGTGTGTGTGTGTGTTGGTGGGGGCAGGACTCAATGTATTTGGGAAACCCAGTAACAGTTTATTAGTTTTTTAAAAGCAAACAGTGTAGCACAGTTTCTTCTACACATAATGCACTTAAATTGATTAAAAGAGTTTTCAAGCAATGGTTCAGGGTTTTATATACATACTCAGCAATTGATTCTTAAAACTAGCACAGATTTTTTTTAAATAAAAATTTCAGATGTATGTTCAGAGGGAGGAGTCAAAGAATTAAACAATTAAAAATATAATTAAGGTTTATTATTTTTTACTTATTTTAAAAAAACATGTTTTGAGGTTAGTTTTTCTTTTCTTTCTTAATCATTTATTTTTTTGTTTTCATTTAAAGTTGACATTCAATATTGTTTTATATTAGCTTCAGGTGTACAGCATAGTGGTTAGACATTTATATAATTTATGCAGTGATCCCACTAATTAGTCTAGTACCCACCTGGCACTATCCATAGTTGTTGCAACATTACTGACTATATTATATATGCTATATTTTACATCCCTGTGACTATTGTATAACTACCAATTTGTATTTCTTAATCCCTTTATGTTTTTCACCCAGCTCCCCTACTCCTCTCCCCTCTGGCAACCATCAGTTTGTTCTCTGTATCTACGAATCTGTTTCTGTTTTCTTTGTTCATTTATTTTGTTTTTCAGATTACACATATAAGTGAGATCATATGGTATTTATCTTTCTTAATCTGACTTATCTCACGTAGTATAATACCCTCTAGGTCCGTCCATGTTGTCACAAATGGTAAGGCTTTATTTGTTTTTATTCCTTTGTATAAATGTACAACATCTTCTTTATCCAATTGTCTATTGATGGGCACTTGGAATGCTTCCACATCTTGGCTCTTGTAAATAGTGCTGTAGTGAACATAGGGGTGCATGTATCTTTCCAAATTAGTGTTTTGGATTTCTTCAGATAAATGCCCAGAAGTGGAATTGCTGTTGTCATGAGGCAAGTTAATTTTACCAAACATGCAAAGAAGCATTAACACCTATCCTTCTCAAAGTATTCTAAAAAATTCAAGAGGGAGGAAAGCTCCCAACTTCATTTTACGAGGCTACTACTACCCCAATTCCAAAACCAAGCAAAGACATTGGAAAAAAAAATGGTAGGCTGATATCCCTGATGAATATAGATGCAAAAATCCTCAACAAAATATTAGCAAACTGAATTCAGCAATACATTAAAAAGATCATACACCGTAATCAAGAAGGATTTGTTCCTGGGGTGCAAGGTTGGTTCGTATCCACAAATCAATTAATGTGACACATCCCATAAAGAAAATGAAAGATAAGAATCATATGATCATATCAGTATATGCAGAAAAAGTGTTTGACAGAATCCAGCATCCATTTGTGATAAAAACTCTAAGCAAAGTGGGATTTGAGGAAATATACTTCAACATAATAAAGGTCATATAAAACAAACCCATAGCTAACATCATACTCAATGGGGAAAAGCTAAAAGCATTCTTCTTAAGAAAAGGAGCCCATTTTCTCCATGTTTATTCAACATGGTATTGGAACTCCTAGCCACAGCAATCAGACAAGAAAAATAAATAAAAATCACCCAAATTAAAAAGAAAGAGGTTAGTTTTGGGTCACAGTAAGGCAGTCCTTACTTTTTATCATTGTGATATGCACCAATTTCAGCTCTCATGGTTTCATTAAATTAGTTCCTCAACAACATGACTTAAATTTTAGCTACTTCAGCACGCTAACTGTAACTGCATAAAGCACAAACTGCACTAACACTTCAGTACACAAATCACAATGTAAATAACAGATGCACATTATGATCAGTGACTAGTCATATTTCTCCTTTCAAAGTCTGTCAGTAACCAGTTACTGCTCATCCATTATTCAGCTCACACACAGATAATTAATCATGTAGTTGTGTTGCTTTCTTGTCAATCAGCAGTAGAGAGATGCTATAGGCACAATAATTTAACATTTAAAGCACTATTACTGTGTGGTCATGTTCTTGGTCATCCTAATTATCTTGGGGATTTAAATTAAAATGTGAAAATTTGCTTTTGATTAATAAGAACAATTTCATCAATCCCATCAATGGATCAAGGAGTGATTTCAACTTAGAAAGCCTATCCTTTTCCATAGAATTTTGAATATGCTATTGATGCTACAACTGGAGAACAAGCATTATCTTTAGCTGAGTTTTGGAAGAAATATGACCTAAAGCATGCAACTGAAAATTCAAGCGTCATGGAAGAAAGCAACAGAAAGTAAAGTGGGTGTAGTACAGTAGAAATGCTTAGCACACTGTGCAAATAACTTTGAAGGATTTGAATAAAACTTAAATGGAGTTATAGGAGAAATAGTTGACTGTTGAAATTTGCCTACCACTATTTAAGAGACTGTAGATAAGCTGACAGCAGCATTTAGTAAAGGCAGACTTCTTGACATAAATGAGGAATGTGGTTGTGATGAAAATGATGAAGATATCACAGAGGAAGTGACACTGGCAATACACTTCACATTAAAGGAAATCTCAGAGATATTTTGTGATATTGAAAGCACAAAGGATAAAAATTGGGAAGCTAATCTAAGTTTAATAAGGAGTATGACAATTCCATGACACATAGAAAAAAAGTTTACTCTGAATTATAATTTACATGATAAAAAGAAAGCAAGCATTGTTTAAACTAATCTTGATAGTTTTTTCTCACAAAATAATTAAAATATTGCAATTTTTGATGTTCCTAATATTTACAATGACAGAATACTAAATAAATATTGGTTTTACTATTTTTCCATTCCCTACACATTTATAACCAACAGTAAACATGCTTAATGTTTTGAAAAAATGTTTTAAAGGCCTTTTGTCAGACAATCATACTTTTCTTCATTGATTAATACTGTTTTGCACACTTTCAGCTTGTATGGTTGTTTTCACATTCTCCCACCACTGTACAAAGCAAGAACTTCCTGCATTAAAAAAACATTTTTACTGCACCATGGGTATACTGAATTAATAATTTATAGCCTGAAGGAATTTTACAACTCTGGGTTCCAGAGAAAAGACATTAAGTGCAAAACACACATCCTTGAATGATCTTTGAAATTCAAAAGATTCAAATTCATAATCTAACATTCCAACTAATGGCTATCTTGTTAGCAATCACCTAAGATATTTGAATATAGCATTTATATGAATACAGTTGTATCACATTCACTCAGGTTATCATTGGCATAGACCAACTAAGTGAAAACAACTCAGACAGAGAAAGACAAATACTATATGATCTCACTTATATGTGCAATCTAAACAAACAACCTGAGCAAACAGATACACGGAACAGATTGCTGGCTGTCAGAGGTGGAGTTTGGGGGGTAGGCAACTGGGTGAAGGTGGCCAAAAGGTACAAATTTCCAGTTATGAAAATTATTGTCATGTGGATGTAATGTACAGCATGGTAACTATAGTTCATCATACTGTATTACAGATTTGAAAGTAGCTAAGAGCATAAATCTTAAATGTTCTCATCACAAGAAAAAAAAAATGTGTAACTATGTGGTGCTGGGTGTTCATTAGACTTGCCATGGTGATCATTTTACAATATATACAAATATTGAATCATGTTGTACACCTGAAGCTAACATAGTATATGTCGGTTATAGCTCAATAAATAAAAAATACAATCATTATACTTCGTGCAAAACAAAAGACAGGCCTAAAGTTAAATTTTTTTGAAGCTTTATAGTTTATAATTGTCCACATCAAAAGTGAAAACAAGTTGCGAGGAAGAGTAAAGTACTTGAAAGCAATGCTCCCCAAACCTCAGTGTGCACGTGAGTCACCAGGAGAAGCTGCTACAGTGCAGATTCAGAGTCAGTGGTGTGGGTTGGGACTGCATTTATAACAAGCTCCTGGGTGATACGGGTGCTGCTGGTGTTATAAGGCTTTACGTAAACCCCTTGCAAACATTTCAGAGTAACATTTACACACACGCACACATACACATGCACACACATGCACACACAAGACAATGTCCATAACAGTTAAAATCCATATAATTATTAAGAGTTGTGTTCAGTAAGGCTTTGCCTTACTTCACATATCAGTACAAGTGGCACTACTGGAGGTAGTAATGCTTGAAATTAAACAACAGTATTGACTTAATTTTCTAAAATTATTCTCTACGTTTTCATCTAATTTAGTCTTCATGAATTAGTCTTGGTTGGGAAGATCTTACTGTATCATTAACCTTCAATTACTTAGTTAATGTGGAATAGGGACTATGAATATGTTACATAGATAATCTATAATTTCTCTTTAACATTTATTTATGATCATTAGAAAGCATTAGATACCATATATTAACGGTATCGTCTATCAAAGTAGATGCTAATAACAAAAATAAATGGTTTGGGGCTTCATTTTATTGATTCACTTTTAACTCTTAACAGAAGTAATGTAATTCTGTGGAAAATATGCAGACAGGCTTGGATTCCAATTTTAATATGTGAGTAAAACTTAGTATTAATCCCTGTTTTCTCATGTATAAAATTGGTGATTAATGCCTAATCTAGAGTTTCATGAGGATTAAATGTATGTTAAGCACCCGTTATAGATATGGCAGCCCATTAAAATGACCTGTTACGAGATAGAGCCTATCAGGAAACAAAATGTTTTTGAACCATCTGTTTCTGAAACATGTAAAAGTTATCCTGCGATACTTCCTTTTTAAAATGATTGTTTTATGCAAATAAAATCTTCCACTTAACCAAATGTAAAATTACCAGCATTTATTAATAAGACATGGAAGCTAGACAAATCTCAGATGACTACAAAGAATTGTAATTGTATTAGCAGAGATTTAGTTGAAAGGGATGTAATCATCAAAGAGAAAGATATAAACTTGTTTGGAAAAGGCGACCTAGTACCTAAAAGTGCCTGGATAGCCCGGGAGTTAAGAGACCAAACTGCAGCCAGCCAACTGGGATAGGAGTCTGGACTCTAGCATTTACTAGTGGTAATATTCTCATCAACTTACTTAATTACTCTGTACCTCAGTGTAATCACTGGGCACAAAGGGGTGATATCAATACTGAACCACGTGTTATAAGGACTAATGTAAAGGAGTTAATACATGTAAAACACTTAGAATGGACACATAGTGAAAACTAAATAACTTTGCCAGTATCCTTATTTTCAGAAATTATAAAATCAATTTCATTTAATTTAGGCTAGGAATCAAGTTTTAGATTACATCCTTAATTTTTTCATTAACATTAAGTTTCTTGGGCTGCTTCTAAACAAATGGAAAAAAATTAACAAAATTTATATTAATTAACTTTTATAGTGTTTACTAACTAAATAAAACTCACTGAGTTTTTATACTAAATCCTACAATCTAAGCAGAATTCAGCCTAATTGTGGTGGAAACAGTGTCTCTTAGGAATACAATCATTTAGAGATTTTACCTGTGAAACATCTATATGGATGGATTTTGAGCAGAGTTACCATCACTGTATAGACAATTTCCAAAGTGATTATTAACCTTTGCCTTTCTTTGGACTCTTTGGGAAGTTAACTAGATTTGTTGAAAAGGAAATCTGTAATCTTTTTTTATTATAGGAGAAAAGTACTACTCAAACGCAAAATACTTTTAAAAAATAATTATTTAGTGAACAGATCTGTAACCTATGAGTAGAAAACTGCTTTGCTCATTGCAAAAAAACCTTTATAAAAAAGATTCTATACGCTTCAAGTTAGGGTACTGAAAGATTTCTTAATCAACTTGTGTTATGGCAGCCTGAGCAGACAATGTATTATTATTACATATTCAATCAGTATAAAACATTTTCTTTTTAAGAACTGGATGTTTCATTCATGTTTTAGTATTAATCCTCACACAGCTGAACATAAGTAACAATCAATCAATACATGTCTTTTTGCTTATTATTATCAATGACTGCTTTAAGTTATTGAAGGCTATCTAACACTAAGTCTCACAACAACCTCTCAAGTGTATCATTATTTCCATTTTACAGATGAGAAAACTGCAGCTTTGGGATGTGAAGGGACAAGCCCAAGGTCAATTAGTTAGTGAGTGGAGAAGCCAGGATTGAAATCAGTCTAGTTCCAAGCCCTGCAAACATCCCCCGTGCCACACTTCCTAGGTACTATGAAAGAGACTCAACCTGTTCAAATGTGATCCCAGCCCTTTGCGAGCCTATATTCTAGTTGGAAAGACATGGCAAAATAATTGAAAAGTTAAATGATGACATAAAGAGAAATAAGAGAGTGATAAAGAAAATGGAAAAATATGACGTTTGAGTGTTCTCTATCTTGTATACAGAGTTCCCAAAACTTATTTGTGAAACTTATTGTTATGCCATATCTACTAAAATCTCAATACTGACTGTTTCAAAGCATACAATTTAGGACATGCTGGTCTGGTTTGTAGGTATACTAAAGCTTTTAATTTAGAGGAGGAAGCTGCAGTGATCTGAGTGGGCAGAAGGGAGGAGAATTAAATTGTAGGAATGCCTAACATATTTCTTGAATCAAAATCCCAGAAATTCAAATGAACTAACTCAATAATTATTTTACTTAAAAAAAAAATTCATTGAATGTGTGAGCACTTTCCATTTAGTAACACATTTAATCCTCACAACATCCTCCTGAGGTTTCCACTTTACTGAGAAGGACCCTGAGTCTCTATGTCACCATACAGCACGGGCCAAGGGCCAGGTATGGAATCCAGGTCGGGCTCCAGAGCCAAAGCAACACACCACTAGAGTTAATCTCTCTACAGAAGCTTCGTTTTAAACCAGCATCGCAGGCAATTCTGATGCAGGCACAATGGAAGAGGGTTTGATAAGACCTGAGCTGACAACCATAAAGTAAGCTGAGTGGTTCTCAAACTTTAGTGTATACCTGAATTCCCGAAGGGCTTGTTAGCACTCAGATGACTGACCCACTATCCAGTTTCTGATTCAGTGGATCTGGGGCTGTCTCTGAGAATTTGCATTTCTAACCAGTTTCCAGTTGAAGCTGACGCTGCTGATCAGGAGACCGCATGTGGAGAGCCACCAGTTTACATTAGACTATGGAGAAATCTGAATATCAGGTGTGAACTAATTTGGGTTTTATCCTGAATGGTGTGTGTGTGTGTGTGTGTGTGTGTGTGTGTGTGTGTGTGTTTTGTTTTTAATTTTTTGACTAGAATAACATTACATGATACAAACTTCAAAAAGTATAGAGTATACATGATAAAAGCAATCTCCCTATTTACTCTGTTCCCCAGCCCCCCAATTCTTTTCCCCAAAGCCATGTGCATGTCTAGTTTCTTGTAGTTTCTTGTGTATCCTTCTACACTTCAGGAAGAGAGGGAAGTACAGTTTTTAGCATTCAGGTACCTAGAATAAAGTTCACTTATTTTCTTATTGGTATAGCAATCTAATAAGTAGATTATTGGAATTTACCATCTAGGGCAGGGGTCGGCAAACTTTTGAGACGGAAGAGCCGCCAGGGGTCAGCAAACTGTGGCTTGCGAGTAAAATTGAAAATGAAAATAAAACTATCATAGTTTCATTTATAAAATTTTTAAAAGATATTATTCACATAATGGTGATTATTTAAAAATATATTTATGGCTCTCGAGTAATTTTTAAACTGTTGTGAGGGACAGGATTCGCTCTTCCAGGGGTCGGCAAACTTTTGAGACAGAACGTACCCAAAGAGCTGCATGTGGCTGGCGAGCTGCAGTTTGCCAACCCCTGGGCTAGGGTCTTGACATTATATAGACTAAACATCTAGATCAAAGAATTGGAAACTTTTAGGTGTAGGTGGAAATTGTAAATGAGAAAGGTAAGCTACAGAGAGTTTAAATAATTTGTACAAACTCATACAGTAAGTGGTGTAGCCAGGGTTCACACCCATGCTCTTTACCCCAAAGCAAGTGCTCCTTGCTGAATTCGCTAGGGGTCTGAGGCCCATTGAGAAGAAGGGACTTACCCAGCTGTGTATAGCTACACAGACTTTCTCATTCCCAGGCCAGCAGTCTTTCTGGTTGACCACACTCTAGGAGGAAATGCTTTTTAAAAATATTTATTAGATTTTTGGGTTTTTATTGATTTTGTCCAAGACCTCATGAAGCTAAGAGAGAGAAGATTCAGCATTAAGTTTCTCTTCCTATAGAAGCTCCTTCGCCTCTAGAACAAAGAGGCCCATTAAATGACTAAATATTACAAAATATGTAACTTGGCTATCACATACATTAAGAGGTTTCATACAATAGTTCGATGAACAGCTTAGCTTTGATATCTGGTAACTTCTCTTAGTTTCTGTATCTCTTGATGGAGACATAATAATACACATTGAATAAATAGTATTAATGGGCCTGTCACTAAATAAGAATGTATGTAAAGCACCAAACATGATGTCTGGTGTAATGTGAACACACACATAAAAAGTTATTTATTATTATTCTCATTGCATATTCAATTCTTAGAACAGCTGGTACTCCTAGGCACAAATTAAGGTTCAACAACAAAAATAAACAATTTTACAAGTCATTTGGCACAAAAGTCATGGAATCTATTTCAATTGTAAAATTTTGAAAAATTAATTCTTTCAGCAGTTTTAATAGTTGGACTAGTAAAAATTACCAAAGATAATTCTAACATATTGAAACATTCTATGTGCAGAATGCAAATATTTTTGGTCACTGCAGCTAGTCTTAACATTTCTAGGATTTTGGTGCTCAGAACTCTAGATAGAGTGTTTCATAATAAAATGCAGACTGTTCCATTATTTACAAAATGCTTTCTGCATGTGATTTGGGGTGCCATTTAACAGAATCATGATCAAATTTCAACTCTAGCCCTTGAACTAAACCTTTGATCTATCAATTCTGAATTACCTAAGGAAAACAAATCCATTCTAATAATAGGTATACTGTTGAGGTATACTATTTATAACATTTTAGAAATTCAGTTTATTTTTTTGCCATATGTGCAAATACAAAACATTTGTATGTAAGTCTATCTTTAAGTGAGAACATAATTTAGATAATGGTTTTTCTAATTTTACTATCCAAGCCATGCTGTGCTATAGAACAGAAATTTTCAAAATTTTTGGTCCTAAGTCCCCTTTACACTCTTAAAATCACTGATAATTCTAAAAAACTTCTGTTTATGTGCCTTATGTCTATTGGTATCTACCATATTATAAATTAAAACAGCAATTTTAAAAATAATTTTTATTATTTCTTTTTAAATAATTAAAAATCATATGTTAATGTAAGTAACACGTTTTTATACAAATAACTATATTTGTAAAACAAGAACATTTAGTGACAAGAGTGAAATTATTTTTATTTTTGCAAATCTTTTCAATGTTTGGCTTAACAAAAGGTAACTGGATTTTCTTATCTGCTTATCTAAGTCAATCTGTTGAAGTTTTGATTGCTTTGATAAATTATGTAAAAAGAAAAAAAAATCCAGCCTCACACAGGTATGTGGTTGGAAAAGGGATAATTTAAAAGCCTTTTTAGAAAATTGTGATTACTTTTTGCTACTACACCAAAACTCAACAAGTGGCAGTTTCTTAGGGGATAATTGCAAGGTGCAACCTGAAACTGTATCAATGAAGTTTTCTTACTCCTTATACTAACACATTAAAATCAACTGGTCCATTTTGCACTTTGAATGGGTTTTTTCTCCATATCTGATTTTGTAACTCATGCATTGGTCGTTTGGAAAATGTTGCTTCACTGAGTTTACGTATTTTCCAAATGTTGATGCATTTCATAAGACAGTATCAACAAGTCATATTCATTAATATCACATCAACCTTATCAGAAAAGCCTTTAAGTACTGGGAAGCTGTCAAGCTCACAGGGGCAGATACATATTTTTAAAAATTCTAAATTTTGCTTAATAGCTCAAATTTTATTATTGGAATCAATTACTGTCAGCTGTTTTCCTTGAACTGTCAAGCTCGCTTTGTTCATTTTTTACAAAATATCTGCCAAATACCCCAGTCTAAATAACCATAGTTTGTTAGTCACCTTCTTCTTTTTAAATAGATTTTATTTTTTAGAGCTGTTTCAGGCTCACAGAAAAATTGAGCAGGAGCTACAGAGATTACCCATATACTTCCTACTGCTCTTAGAAAAATGCCTTTTTTAAAAAATTAGTCCATTCTTCAAATACTTCCTTTTGCTTTCCCTGAAACAATAATCAAAAGATGATAATGGCACTGAAAAATAACTAAAAAATAAGCTTTTATGATAAAATTCTTGACATTTATCCCTCTGAACCAGTCATCAACCTTTGAATTGATTAAGCCCCTTCATCTTTAATAAACATTTTTAATACTTTTAAGGGCAAAAAATTATCAGTTTTTTAAAATTAAAATGAAAAGAAAACTAAGTATGTAATAACCTAGCATAAAATTCACTTGCATACTGAAAAAGTAACTTTTCTTTGTCTATTTTTAGATTATTAAACCTCTCTAATTTGTTTTCACAGAGCTAGGGTAATTAGTTTACACAAACGTATACAAGTAATGTGAACATAAGTGGCAAAATACCAATAACCTTGGTAGGGATAAATTAAATTGAATTCAGTATTGATCTGAAGAAAATGATTAGTGCCTAAGAATACAGTAAGATGGGAAGAACTTTTATAAAGTATCAGACTGATAAGGACAATCACTTTTGTGTACCCCTAAAGAAAATAAATCTATCTCTATAGTTAAGAAAACGGAAGTAACTGCAGAACAAAACAGCATGTTGACATTAAAATATTAAAAATGGTTGAGACTTTTACTACTCTCCAAAGTTTGAACATTGGAATTTTAATTTTGCCAAATTGTTCTACACTTGGAAAGTGAAGTTTTCCATATCAGTGGTTACTTGCCAATTTGGGGTGAGGAAGGGGGTAGGAAAGGGCATAAGAAAACATTTGGGATTGAAGGACATTTTCAACATCTTAATTGTGGTGATGGTTTCAAGGCTTTACATCTATGTCAAAACTTAATGAATTGTATACTTTAAATACATGCAGTTTATTGCACATTAATTATACCCCATAAATCTGTTTTATTTTTAAAGCCAAGTACCTCCATCCCAAGTATACCCAAATCTGTTAAATTATGGGTTTATACAATTCATCACACTGAGATGTGGAGCAAGATTCCTATAAAATGGCCTTACATCATTTTAGAAGGAAGACAGCTTATTGATTTATCACTTTCCATAAGTTGTAAACAAAAGCATTTCAGTGAAAATCTGATAATAAATATATTTCTTAAAGAACTGAGAACCAAATGTTAAAGCCAATATAAAATTAGAAATGCAGTGCTCTCAAATAAATGGAATGTATTTTATGCTTAAAAGGCAACGATGGCCTTTCATCTTGAAGCTTTTAAAAATGCAAGCTAAATCAGATGCTTGTCTCTTTAGCTTCTAAAAATACATTAAACTTCCATAAATAGCCAATGTTACTAATAGTGTAATGGTAACATAGCCATACTGCAGAGACATAAAAATTAATTTGATTTTGTAAGACCTATTCAAGTGAATTTAGAGCTGCTACTCAGTAAAAACATCAAATTAATAAAGTCTGGAAAATTACAGGCAGTAGTATAATTGAAGGTCTGGGTAATCAGTTTACTTATGTAAGAATCATGGTTAAGTATTTCTCATGATATATGGTTGGGTGTCAATGTGATATGCAGATATAAAACTAAATTAAAATATCTACAAACATATAACTAAACAAAATATGGTTTGAAATAAGTTTACATATGAACAAGATTATTAGTATCTCTACTAGAAAATGTTTTGAAGTAAAAAACTCAGCATATCCTTTTGTTCCTGGCTTTAGAAAGGAAGAAATTTTGGCACTTACTTTCCGATTGTATTGGGTAGTATTGTAAGTTGATTGTCATCTACTTTTAGAGTAGTTAGTTTTTTCAACAGTCCTGCAAAAGAGAAGAAGGTTTATTAATACATAAGAACAGATTTCTGATGGGAAATGCAATATAAAAGAAGTAAAGGAATCACTTGTAATAAATGTTTTCTGCTTATATAAACCTACAAACTGATATTTGTGTGTAGTCTAGTTTTGACCTTCCTGTTGCAAAAAATGTACTTACGTCAATGGCAGTTCAAGTACATCAATGCAGACAAGTAAACACAACATAGAGCGCCATAGAAACATGAGTTGACAGTAATCTACCACATTTCCCATTTCTATTACGCAACAAATGGACCAGATGAAAATTTTCAAGCCAGCTGTGATTTAATATTTAATTAACTCCTAAGCACTGATAACTAACTTTCCTGTTGTGATACTAATTGAAAACAAATCTGAATGAAGCCTAATAATTAATGAATGGGTACTGAGCTATTGCAATGCAGTGGTTATAATTACGGGCTTTGAAAATTACAACATATGACCTCATACTCTTTTGGTTTTCATAAATCCTTGACTTGGATCAGCAGTAAGCACAAAAGGTTGAAATTTTTAATATACCAAGTAAAACTGGCCAAGAATTAAAGTTCTAACTACTTATCTTTACCGTCTGATTTATGCCCTCCATACCCTTACTGCTTGTTCTTCTCCCAGGGTTTTAATGAACATTAGCCACAGAGTAAGTGAAGAACAGCTTCCTTTACCCAGTCATAGCAGAACCTTTCATATCAACATAGCCCCAAATCCAAGGGCAAAGCATTATCAGCTGGCTAATTTTTGTTTTACACTGGAAATACGCATATATGCTGTAGACTAGTTTTGCAGAAAACTTGTTCTGATGGCTATAGGAGGTTCCATGGTCAAATGTGTTTGGGAAATTCCAAATTAAAAATAAAAATGAAACAGATTTTTTTTTTAAGATTTTTATTGGGGAGTTGGGGGGATGGGAACAGTGCTGGGGAATTGGGGGAAGGGGAACAGACAAGTTGCTGTCCTTTTGTTCTTCAGTCTAGTTGTGGAGGACGTTGCTTCACTGGTCCAAGTTGGCACCATCGTTGCGCTCTTCCCAGGAGAGGCAGATTAGTCGCTGGCTTCTGGACGGCCGCTCACTGTGGCTGCTGGCTGCTCACTCTGGCTGCTGGCTACACATGGTAGCCCATGGCAACCCACTGCCACAGGGTCTGCAGCCTATGCCGTCGCCGGCGACTCACGGCAGCCCAGCTCCAGGTTGAGCTGTTGTTCAGCATCTTAGCTGTGGAGGACAAGGTCATTGGCCCTCATATGTGGGATCCGAACCGGGGCCCTGTGGCGTCCCAAGCCAGTTCTTAACCATTGCGCCACTTGGCCGGCCCAAAACAGATTTTTTAAAATGAAAGTTTTCCTAGGAGCTTTGGATGTTCTACTGCAGCAATGTGACTCTCCAAAACTACCATGGAATTCATGTGTGTGCCCACAGAGTATCTTGTACAGAGAGTATTTCATGAAGACGCTTTGAGAAGCCCTGCTACAGATCATGCCCACCCATCTGAAGTATTTTAAGGATTCATTAAAGGCATAGAGGAAGTCACAAAAGAACCTGAAATAAAATTGTTGCACTTTAAATTTCAGTATGTTCAGTTTCATATTCTTCAGAGGCACACACCATCTCTATTCCAGTAAAGAGAAATGCTATCACCATGAGAGTGCTGTGAGAAAATACCTACAATATTTGGAGCCTAATACATCAGCTTGTGCCCCCAGGACACACTGCTGAAAACAGCAGCACCTGAAAAAGAGGACAATTCACACTGGGATCATTTATCTCTGAAGTTTGAACAGTCACTGCCATATTTATCTATGTACAAAGGGTGACTGAGTCACTTTAGCTTCTCTGGTGTGTATATTAAAATATCAACCTTGGAAATAGAAAAGAACCCCTGAGCTTGTTGATAAATTACAAAAAAGAAAACAGGGGACTATGAATTATAGCTAAATGTTGTAGGACTCGGTAACCCTGATCGAACTACTGCCCCTGCCCACCGGTGGTGCTAGAGTATTGAAGGTGTCAACATCACTTTACTGGGTCACAAGAAGTTTCGGTGGGGTTACAGACAGCTGATCAAACACCATGAAGCCAGCCAGGTCCCAAAGCGTTCTTTAAGAGCATCACAGTCCCCAGGTCTTGAGGCAGATAAGGGACTAGGACCAAAATGTTGATATAACAGATTTTTCTGAAGAATGGGATGACTCTGACAATTGACAGAAGTTTCTACAGCATTAATAGTTGAAGCAAGTTAGGCTTCCCTGCTTAGTCCTATGTCTATGCATGTAAAGAAACGTCACTCATTTGTAATGTGGCCACTCCGTCACTCACATATTCCGTCCAAGGGGCGGTGCTCTTTGGACAGATGCTGGGGCTTCTGTGGGGATCTGATTGCCTTGGAGTGGAATTAGGCCACTAGCCTCACCACCATTTGCTGTTCATTATTTTCCTCTGGGACATAATTCCTTTATTGCATTTCTATATCATATCTGCTTGGACTCTCTTCGTCTACCCTACAGGAATCAAAAGTGTTTCATCCTGTTCCTTTACACCCTTCTCCAATCCCCACCCCTTTATCTTATACTCCCAACCAGGAAGTACTGGACAGGAAGAAAAAAGAGGCCTTTTGTTATGATTTTAGCTATTTATATATAAATATATAATTAGCAGCAAATATATTAAGCATGAATATAATTCATCATTAAATATACCTAATATAACATGTTATAGAATTTTGAAAGCTAAGTAGCTGTGCATCATTAAATCTAAGATTATAATAATTATTATATTATTATAATAGCTAACATTGATTGAGTGCTTACTACGTGCTAGGTATTCTTCTAAGCAATTCTGCATATATTAATTCATTTATCCCTCAAAGTGGACTTGTCTAAGGTCACACAGCTAGTAAGGTAGAAAAGCCAGAATCTGAACTCAGATAACTTGATTACAAAGTCTGTATCTTTAACCACTAAGTGAATAAGATAAATTATTTGGGAAAGTAAAAAAAAATTATATTCTCCTTCACTGAGTTACTCTGCTATCCAAAGAAGCTGATTATGACAGGTCTATCTAGAAGAGGAAAAGAACCCTCTTCTTTTTCCCTGAAACTGAAACAAGGAAAAGGCTTCTACACACAGGGCTTGCTATTGAGTATATAACTCCATTCGAGTAACCACAGCTGCAGATGAACTCAAACAGGTGTGAAGGAAGTAAAGATTTTATATTAGTGGCTACTTTCCTCTATTGATACTATGACATCTCTTATCTTTTAGTCTTTTTAAATGTCAGTGGTCCAAAAGACAACCTATGCTCAAATACAGAAGACAATATATCTCACACCCAATAAGAACAGTGAATTATTCGAGGGCCTTCGAAGAGGGTTCTCAGCGTCCTATCCCAGACATTACTCTTGACCAAGAAAGTGATGTTTAGAGGAAAGTCAGCCACCCTACCTGTATAATTAGGGGTTCTGGTGACTCTGAAGATGTATAAATACAATTTTCCCTGAAAAGTCAATAGGCTCAAAGGTAGCCTGAGTAGCAAGCTACAATAACAGAGTTACTTTCTTAATCTGAAAACCATTCAGATTCTAAGTGAAGGTGTTAAATATATAATGCTACTTGTCTGCTTAGTTTGTCTTGTGCCAGTCAAGATTCTATAATCTGATGTTTTCTATCATCTATACACGTTGCCCTCCTCAGACCAGCAGGCTAATTTCCTAGTCTACTTTCTTAAAGGAAGGTATTTTCAACAAATAAGTATATCATTTTTGTTTCACGATGTGACATCTATATTTCCAGGATTTCTAATTGGTTCTGTTTTGTTTTTCTTTGTTTGTTTCTTTGTTTTTTTTTTTTTAAATAACCACCTATTCTTAGCTCCTGTTTTTGTTTTATGAGTTATTATTTTTACAAATGTTAGTCTGCCTTTTATCTAATTGAGGATTAATGCATACTTCAAATCTTTATTTTACATTGCTTAATAACTTCAGTTTCCCTTGGAGTAAATTTTTCTACTTGTTTGAATTTTTGGTTGTCATAACAACATTAACTAGTCTTAAAATTTTTTATTTGCACGCTCATTTGTGAGGGTGAATATTTTTTCATTACCTACGCTCACCTCTACCTGTCTGGTGGTTTTATGGTTCTCTCCACCTGATGCCCACGTTTCTGGAGTTCAGAGCCAGGCTTATATCAGCAACCTGGGTTCTTATTCCATGTGGACATTGCAAATCCAGTCTAAACCAGCTTGTGACTTCACAGTTTTCAGCAGTGAATCTGTACATGTTCTCGCCTTCTGTCCTAGCTCCACATATTCGTATTAGTGGCAGGTGTTTTTCAGTCTCTCTTCACAGAAAAAGGGTCCCTTCCTCAATCCCCTGTAAATTTGAGTTCCCTTGTTATGCTTAAGGTCCTATTTCTTTGTTTGTTTATTTGTTTTCACTGCAGGAAAGGAACCTAAGACTGCCACTGCTGTTTGTGGTCTGGAGTTCATCAGTCCTGGCCATGGCTATGTTTTCATTCTATCTTAGGTTCACATAGATGTTCATACTTCTTAAGCATTGCTAAATTATTTTATTTACTGAACCTTTAAGGAGCATTTATTATATACCAGGCATAGTTCTTGGCACTAAGGAGGCAATAACAGACAAAATGTTCTTTGACTATAAGTCATTTTTCTATTCTCATTATGTCTTTCAAGAGGTATGGAGTGGTGGTTGAGTAGGAATGTGAGGTGTGAACCTTAACCAGATGGCTAGCTTGACCAGATGAACATTTCTGTCATCTTCACCAGAGGATGCTATTTTTAAAAAACAATTACACTTCCTTACCTTCTAATGCTAAAGCAGTATTTCCTAAACTTACCTGATCATAAATTTTACCTAGGATACTTAAAAAAGTACAGATAAGAGGGCCTATCACAAACTTACTGAATCAGAATTTTCAGAGAAAGAGCCTGGAAATGTGGAAATGTTTAATAAAGCTTGCAGATATACTTATGATAGAGCAAACTGGGGAAATTCTGTTATAAATTATGTGATTATATAAATTAAAAAGTCATCAAATCTAGAATGAAAAGCTACATAGCCTGTTTTGTTAAAACTAGTGTTCTCTATTAGCCTGAAAATGGAAGCAATAGAATACTGAAGGAAAGTTTCGGCACCTTCCTTGTCTTCTAGCTTCTCTTCACTCAGACTACCTAGGCTGTGACTTAATTTTCAGAAGCATTTAATAAGTTCCAGAACATATGACACATCTAATTCAGAGTGTTAAAAACTATGTCCCAAAGTTAAGTAATTTGATGATTACCTTACTTGCTGAGTACTCTCATAAATAATAATAGCAAGATATCTATACAAAAAGATCTACTTATTATTTAAATCAGACTGTTTCATAATTTTACTCATATAAAATTTAAATAGGATGGATTGAGTGCTTAATATATACTAACAGACAAATTATCAGCCCTCATGTATCTTAATAGCACGTAAAAGGCAATGTGTCTTTTTTAAATAATAGGTCTATTCTGGGTGCTGAACACACAATATGATATATATATGATGTATTACAGATGATGTATTACAGAATTATACACTTGAAACCTATGTAACTTTACTAACCATTGTCACCCCAATAAACTTTAACTAAAAAAAATATATAATATAGATACAGGTAAAAAAAATAAAAAAATAAAAAATAGAACTACAAAGATACTTTACATTTATTATACATCTTTATGTTATACCTAGATGATAGCAATGTTTCAACAGTATTAAAAATAGAATATAGCAAAACTATGTGGATAGAAGCTACTGTGTTCGATAGTAATAAAAGGAGACATACATATATGGTTATTGAATTACTTTAAATCTAAGATATATACTCCTTACAATAACCTTTTTACAACTTACATGTGAAAAAAATTTAAATGTATCAGTTCAGTAGAATCATTTTAATAGGGGAGCCTTCTTGAATTTGACAATTGGAGTTACAATTTCATTTTAAGATATTGGTAAAACAGTATTTTATCTTTTGAAAAATGAACTTGCTAATTTATTAATATCAGGTTAACAGTATATCCCCTACATCTACAGACAAACTGTACTGTCAGGAAAGAAAATGGTATATTTGCATAAACATTCATGACCAAATATATTCTCACCTATAGAGTCAGGCAACTGTTGCAACATATTGGATGACAGTAAGAGGTCCTCAAGGGCTTCACATCCAGAAATGTCCATGTCAACTGTTTCTATTCTGTTTTTCGACATATCCAGGTATACCAGCATCTTTAACTTCCCTATAGACTTGATGACATTGGATAAACTCAGGGTTAGTTGACAAACTTTTGAAAGACATTTTGAAGTTGTAGAAACTACACTATAAAATTAATTTTAAAAGCAACTACAATAATAACAAGTGTTGGGAAGAATGTGGAGAAATCGTAACTCTCATACATTGCTAGTAGAAATTTAAAATTGTGCAACCACTTTGGAAAACAGCTTGGCAGTCTTCAAAATGCTCAACTAGAATTCCCAGATGATCCAGTAATCACTAGGTACATACTCAGTAATGAAACATATGTCTACACAAAAACACAAATGTTCAAAGCAGTATTAGTCTCAATAGCCAAAAAGTACAAACAACCCAAATATCTGTCATTTGATGAATAAAAACATAAAATGTGGTATATCCATATGTAGGAATATCATTTATCAATAAAAAGAAATAAAATACCATATTTCCCCATGTATAAGATGCACACTTTTTAGAAAAATTTGGGGTCTGAAAACTGGGTTCGTTTTATACAGTGGTTGTAATTTTTTTACTTGCATTCCCCGAAAGTGATGAGGAGTTGTATGAATTTTATGATGAATAAAACTTGAGTTCAATAACTTCATGTATTACTTTTTTTTCAAATTTCGGGCCCCAAAATTAAGGTGCGTCTTATACATGCTACAAAGTATATTAACCCTGAAAACATACGCAGTGAAAGATGCCAGTCACAAAAGACTACCTACTGTATGATTCCTTTTTATGACATGTCCAGGAAAATTTGGGAAACTTCCTTGTCTTCTAGCTTCTCTTCACTCGGGCTACCTAGGTTGTGACTTAATTTTCAGAAGCATCTAATAAGTTCCAGAACATATGACACATCTAATTCAGAGTGTTAAAAAGTATGTCCCAAAGTGAAGTAATTTGATGATTACTCTGCTTGCTGGGTACGCTCATAGATAATAATAACAAGATATCAAGGAAATCTATAGAGACAGAGAGTAGATTAGGTCTCTAGAAGCTGCAAGGAAGGGAACATGAAAGTAATTGCTAATGGCGTCAGGGTTTCTTTTAGAAGAAATGTTCTAAAATTAGATTGTGGTGAGGGTAGTACAACTCTGTGTGTTCTAAAAACCATTGAATTGTATACTTTAAATGGGTAAATGTTATGGCATATTAATTATGTCTCAATAAGGAGTTACAAGAAAATGCAACAATAATCTCAAAGTTGCCACTGAATTAAATAAATAAATAAATAAAATTGCCACCAAAACATCCAATGTTGACATATTCATTCTTACAATTTCAAATGCATAAGAAAGTTTTTAAATTGTGATTTGGACTTTGTAACCATACTAAGTGGATTCAATATTTTGTTCATTCAACAGTTTTTTTTTTTTTTTTGAGGATCTGTTGTTATGTATCAGGGCTTGTGTTATATACTGGAGAACAACAATGAATAAGTCAGCCAAATATGGGAGAGACTTGTCATGAGGCAAAGTCTTTCTCATCAAGGAGCTCATGGTAGTGAAGGAAACTGTCAAACAAATAATTATAATACCCTATGATATGTGCAATAAAAAAAGCATGGATGGAGTGCTATAGAAGCACAGTGGCATAGCTACAAATTACCTGGAAGACACTGCTTGTCAAGAAGAGGAGAAATTGTACCTGGAAGAGAGAACAGCACATGCATTCACAGAGAAGTGTGAAAAAGCATGGCGTATCTGAAGGAGAGTGGGAAATTCGAGGTGACAGAATATAATGATGAAGTTAGGATTATAAGAAGCCAGCTGTTATGTGGGGAGAAGTGAACTCTATCTCATAGACAAGAAAAGCTGTTTCAGGCTTTTCAGATGGAGAATGACATGATCAGATTAGTGCTTTGAAATAATAACTTCAGGGGACTGTGAAGAGATTTGTGACTGGAGCCAGAGAGACTCATTAGAAAGACCTGAAAGCAGTTTCGCTGAGGGGATGAGTGGGACCTGAATTAATGTAGCAGAAGTGAGGATGAAGAGGGAATGGGCTCAAGAAAAATTCAGAAGTGGAATGACTGAATTAGTAACTGATTGAGGAGGACGGAGGAAAAATCAAGGGGTGAACAGTGCTTGCGTAGCTGAGACATGGACTACAGGACTTAGAGCAAGATGAAAGTCTTCATTTTCCTTTTCTTTAAGAGTATGGTTTGCAAAGAAATGTCCCCCACATATCAGTGTTCAGTGGTTTATCTGTTTGTCTGGTCTACCTGTGTATACTTTACTATATTGTCTCTACCTATTTGACAAAGTATAACTAAAAAAATAAATAAATGAATTGATTACACACACAAGCACAGTACTTGGTACTGTGTTAGATTCTTTATACATATTATTTGATTTCATACTTCATATTCTTGCTATTCAAAATGTGTTTTGCAGACCAGCAGCACTGGGACCACCTGGGAGCATGTCAGAAATTTCGAATCTCAGATCCACTCCAGTCCTACTGAATCAGAATCTACACTTGAACACACATTAAAGCTTAGAGTTGGAGGGATGCCACACATTGGGTTCCTCCCTGAGAGGCAGAGACAAAGAGACGTTTATGAGAGTGTTCTTAGGATCAATACCAGTGGAAAGAGAGAAGTAAGTAAGAAAGAACTGTGCAGATAAGAAGTTGGGTTGTGATCAAGTCTTGAGGAAGTCCTCAGCAGACCCTTCAAGAAACAGTGAAACCGAGATTGCCCTGCAGTTGTCCTGAGTAGAGGTGAAGGGGCCAGGCCTTTCTATCCCTGCATTAACTGGTCATTGGATGGAAGTCCCCCAAATTAGAGGTGTGACCCTAGGCGAGGAGGTTCTCTTCAGCTGAGATAACTCCTGATGAGGTTGGGGATCTGGAAGCAGCATTCCCAGAAGCTGGGGAGATATAGTCAATGTCTACTACAAGTAACATTCTAACGTTACCCCATTAATAAGGGGTGGGGCTAAAATTTAAACTCACCTTTATCGGATTATACATTATAAAGCCTATTGATTATACTGGCATTTCTTGCTCTCTAACTCCCTAGTAAATTAACCCACATATCTCCAGCTCTGCTCCCTCAGCTCCCCTTATGGACAGAGGGTGTGAGCACAGTTTTGGAGCAGGTGAATAGTTAGACTGGGAACTGGGCACTCTGGGTGAGTCAGGCCAGAGGGCTGAGTTTCTCCCCATGCCTAGAAATATGTCACTTGGAAAAACACTGTCACATTACTTATAGCTTTCTATTCCAAGGAACTATTATGTTGCCTTAGCTCATTCTTCTCTTCTGGTAAGCAAGGAAAAATGATGTTTGTGTTTATGTGTGTGTATGTATTTGCTTTTTTTGTTGTTGTTTTTTATCATGAGGAAATTTCTTTCTTCTCTGAAGCTTCTTTAATTACTCTCTCCAGCACAACTCAATATTTTGGTGTGAAGTTTCTAAACATCTTTTTTTAGAAGGAAAATAACTCTTTGGTGTTTATTTTTTAGTTTTTCTAAACCCTCACTTTCAAACACCTTATAAAGACAATAATAGCCTGGAGAACCAAAGGCCTTTGAGTCCCAATGTCTCAGAGCCCTTGAGGATATTGAATGTTGTCCCAACATCGCTCTGGACATAGTGGAGCCTATAGGCAAACAGTGAAGAGCAAATGAAGAGTAGAAGCTGTCGCAAGCACAAGAAGATATTAAAGTTTTTAAAAAAACAAATGTGGATTCAACACACTGCTTAATCATATTTTGGTTGATTGATTTTAGAGTGATGGTCACAAGACAGGGCAATATAGAAGACTAATTTTTGATCATTATCTATTTGCTTCTCAGAGTTATGAAAAATTGAGTGGATAAATGATAGCCCAGGCTTCTTAATGTACTTAAAAAGAATATTAACTTAATGCATTATGATACATGAACTAATAATAAAATGAAACTGGTTTATTCCCTATGTCTTATGACACTAAATATTTAGGGTTAATCATTGTGTGAAATTGTGAGACATGGGCTGAAGACCACATTGAAGATTAATGACATTCAAGTCATGTGTGTCTAGGTGATTGCTTAATAACTGTCTGCCACCAACACTCAGAAAACGATGCCTGTTTATGGCAGGGGGGTGGGAGGTATTCCCACAAGGAGTACAGCAAAATGTGAAATTCAAGTGTACCAATTAAAGTAAGAAATCTACTTAAATTTGGCAGCATATGAGAAAAATCTACCATTGAAACAGACAAATTAAACAACACTTCTGTTGTATAGATTTCTTGTATACAATACTTCTGTTGTATAATACCTTTCCATTTAAATAATAAGACTACAAAGGAATTTGAGGTCTGAGTTTATTTGCAGGGTTGGATTTGGGGATGTGACGATTGTGAAAAATAAGATGAACCTCTCATTTGTACCTTCTACTGATGCTATAGCAACAGCATTTTGGAGCCTCATAGTGAAATGAACAACAGGGGTTGGTTGGAATTACAGTTCTGCCATTTATTGGCTGCATGACCCTGGGCCAGTTACCAGTTACTTAGTTACTCACTATTTCTGTTTCAGTTTCTTCATCTATAACACAGAGATGGTAAAAACCTAATTTCATAGTTGTTTTGAGGACTCAATGAGTCAGTATTTATAAAACACTTAGATAGTGCCTAGCCTCTGATAAATATTATGTGAGTGGTTTTAAATAAATATATATATTGAAGAAGCATCTATAAACTTTCCCAATGAGACATATATTTTGATTCCTCAGTCTTGCACAGAGGATTGATGAGGATCTTACCTGTGTTGCCCCAGGATTTGCACATACCTTGAATATGACATAAATCAGACTCTACTATGTAGAGTGGGATGCAGATCTTTCTCTCCTGTTATGTTTAAGCCCCTCAAACAAATATATTCAAGGGCATTGAATATATTATCTCTGTAACTCTGACATTAGCATGGTTTCTGGTTCAGACAGGTATAGTTGTAAATGGCTTTTGAATAAATCAATAAATAGAAGATATGCATGCTTTTCTGTTTTGTGTCTCTGATGACAGCAGAATGTATTTTTTTGATAAGAAAAGAAAGCATTTTCCCCCTAGCCTTTTGTCAGATAGTCTCCTTTATGTGGCCTCATGCTTGTTCAAAAGAGAATAAGCTTCTTGTTCTTGTTGCTTTTGCAATCATTTTAATAAGTTTTTAATATCAATTCAAAAGAGGAATAAAATTTGCTTTGGGAAGACACATCTAAATCTCAGTGGCTGAAGAATTATTACAAATCCAGCTGTCCTGGCTGTTTAGCCTAATGCAAGGAGTTTGGAGATGGCTCAACCCTAGTAGTTGCTGTGTGTTTGTGTGTGTGTGTGTGTGTGTGTGTGTGTGTGTGTGTGTACACATGCTTATTTGAGTGCATGTGGTATGAGTGACAAAAGGCAGTGTTTTATGGAAGTCATTCTTTCATGGGATGGAAAAAGCAGGAATAGTCACACTACATGAAATGATTGGTAAACCCATTACTCAAGATACTGGACTGTCCATTAGTTAAGGAAAAATTTTTACTCTAGTTTAACTTTCTGCACCTTATGATGCTTGCCATTTTCAAAAATTCAAATGTTTTACTAAAAATCACCTGAGAGATTTTAATATTTTGGAAGAGATCTAACAATATGAACAGAAACCATTATCTAGTACCTAAAAGATTAAGGTTGATTTTGCAAAACTAAGACTTGATATTATATATAGCATTTCTTGTTTCAAAATATAGCAATATAAAATTTTTAGCTTTTAAAATACAGTAAATGTGGAAAGAGAAAATAAATATCCTTTTAAGAGAACAAGAAAAATCTTTCATACACTTTATATACCTGATAACACTCACAAAAGGTTATATGAACTACTCAAACAAACCAGTGAAAAAAACTTGGTGACTGAATACTCCTAACAAATGTGTTACTTTGAAATACAAATATCAAAATTTAAGATTATCATCAATTACAATTAATATATAACATAGATGCTAGACAACATGGTGTAATAAAAACTTACATACCCCAGGTAGCACTTGCAATGCATTATTATCCATCCACAACTCTCTTAAATTTTGTATTTGATCCATAACTTCAGGCTGCGAGAGAGGTAGAGAGAAAGGAGAGAGGAGAAGAGATCCAAATTAGTCTTTGCTTATCACAATATAAGATGTAATTTCTTGTTCTGGAACTTTTATTTGGGAATCGAGTGTTAATTCTCTAAGAAATTTCAAGTTTAACAGAACTTCAGCAAAACTGGTAGACTCCAAGGTAGCCAATCTGGGAACAATCTGAACAACAAGAATGAAAATTAAAATGTATTTCTCTCCCTTAACACCCTACAGTTATCTTTTGTAACATGTATTACACTCTATTCAATAAGAGTCTGATTTCTTTATTACAGTATAAGATTTTGAAGGGCAGCACAATGTTAGTTTTTTAATCACTCCATCCTCATATCCCATTGTTTGCCATGGTACGTAGCACACTGTAGGTTTTTCTTTTTTAATTATTATTTTTTATTGTGAAATACACGTTTTTTTTAGAATTAGTTTCAGCTGTACAACACAGTGCAATAGTTATACTTTTTACCCCTCGAAGTGACAACCCCCCTCCCCCAATCCG
>NW_017732096.1:150869-155776 GCF_001890085.2 Hipposideros armiger | reverse complement strand
TGCACCAGGGTTCCCTTTTCTCCCCAGCCTCACCAGCACTTGTTGTTTGTTGATTTATTGATGATAACCATTCTGACCGGAGTGAAGTGTTTTTTACCTTGTGTGTGTATTAGCACCTTACACGCTCCCCTCCACTCAAACAAAGCATTACATTACCATGATGTGATCACAGTATGAATAAGCCTCACTCATTTCTTATCCCTTCATTTATTCAACACATAATTATTTGTTGAATAGTGAGGATGTCTACTATGTAAAAGACAAAATGTAGAATCCACAGTTATTCAAACCCATTCCTGCCTTGAAATAGCTGATGATCTAATTGGGGGGACAAATGCATATAAATAACTAAAGCACAATGCAGTATATGGGAGAAAAGAATAATGAATATAGAGAAATTCAGAGAAAGGAGAGAATATGATCATGGTATAACACAGTTCATAAGGAAACACTTTAATTTGCTAACTAGAAGCTCTCTCCTGGGCAGCAGATTATATAACAAGGATAGAGGTTGCTGTTGCTGTCAGCATCATTTCTTGATTTACGATGACCTTTTTCTGACTTCTCTCCAGAAAGTATCCCCCACCCAAATCTAAGGCCACCTGCTTCCCTTTGAAGTCAATTTCTTTCGATCACTCCAGGGGAGTTATTAAGGCCTAAGCTAATTAGTGCATTGTATTCATCTGGCCACAGGGATTGGCTCAAGGGTGGGATCATGATCCTATCATAGCAGATAATTCTTTGAATGGGACTTCTGGGAAAAGATTCTTGCTCTTCCCTGCTAGATTAAAAAATGGGAGGTTACAGCCCTAGGAGCTTCAGGCATGAAGAAAAGGGGAGAGCCTCTTTGAGTTAAAAGGTAGATCCTGATAACATCATATTAGCCTGAAATTAAGCCACACCTTAAGACAGATTTTTTTTTTTTGGTCTCTTCCAAATGAGAGCATTACTACTGAATCAAGACACAGCCATAATTTCTGGTCAATTTACTACATAAGGCCACTCTACTAAGACTGAAAGGCATAACAGCCCTACCTAATACATAGAAACTAAAACAGGGAGGCAGTCAAATAGGGAGACAAAGAAACATGTCCCAAATGAAAGAACAAAGCTCCAGAAAAAGAAGCAAACAAAATGGAGACAAGCAATCTACCAGATGAAGAGTTCTAAACACTGGTTATAAGGATGCCCAATGAACTTAGGGGAAGAGTAGATGAATTCAGTGAGAACTTTAACAAAGGGATAGGGAACATAAAAATGGAGATGAAAAACATAAAAAAGAACCATTCAGAAATGAAGAATGCAATTACTGAAATGAAGATTACATTGGAGGGATCAATAGTAGACTACATTAAGCAAAATATTGAATCAGCGATTTAGATGACAAGGTAGCAGAAAACACTCAATAGTAACAGCAAAAAGAAAAAGAAAAAGGATAAAAAAAGATGAGGACAGTTTAAGGGGCCTCTGGGACAATATCTAGTGTACCAACATTCACATCATAAGGGTACCAGAAGGAGAAGAGAGAGAAATAATGATGGAAAACTTTCCTAATCTGGTAAAGGAAATAGACATACAGCTCAGAGGGCACAGAGATTCCCAACGAGATGAACTCAAAGATGCTCACACGAAGACACACCATAATTAAAATGCCAAAGTTTAAAAACAAAGAAAGAATCTTAAAAGCAGCAAGAGAAAAACAGTTAGTTACCTACAAGGGAGCTCCAATAAGACTGTCAGCTCATTTCTCAACAGAAATTTGGCCAGCCAGAAGGGACTGGCACAAAATATTCAAAGTGATGACAGGCAAGAAAACCAAGATGACTCTATCCAGGAAAGCTATCATTTAGAATTGAAGGACAGATAAAGAGCTTCCCAGACAAGAAAAAGCTAAAGGAGTTCATCACCACCAAACCAGTATTACGAGGAATGTTAGAGGGACTTCTTTAAGATAAATAAATAAATAAATAAATAAATAAATAAATAAATAAATAAATAATAAATAAATAAATAAAACTACATATCTATCAACAATTACTTTAAATGTAAATGGGTTAAATGCTTTAATCAAAAGATAGGGTGACTGAATGGATGAGAAAACAAGACCCTATAAGATACTCACTTCAGACTGAAAGGCACACACAGTCCGAAAGTAAAGGGATGGAAAAAGATATTTCATGAAAATTGAAACAAACAGACAAACAAAAAATCTGGAGTAGCAATACTTATACCCGACAAAACAGACTTTATAACAAAGTCTAGAGACCAAGAAGGACCCAGTAATCTCATTCTGGGTATTTGTTCAAAGAAACCCAAAATGCTACTTCAAGGGTACTTGTGCATCCATATGTTCATTGCAGCATGGCCAAAATGTGGAGATAGCCTTTGTGTCCATTAATGGATGAATGAATAAAGAGGAAGTGGTACATATACACAATGGAATATTGCTCCATGGGTAATAATAAAAAGACATGGAAGGTATGGGTTCTTGCCATTTGCAGAGGCATGGATGGACCTGGTGGGTATTGTGCTGTGTGCAGTGTGTCAGATAGAGAAAGACAGGTGCACTGTGATTTTGCTTATATGTGGAATTTAAATAATAAAATAAAGAAACAAAGAAAATGGAAATAAACTCATAGATACAGAGAACATTTTGATGGTGTCCAGATGGGAGGGGCCATTAGGAGGGTGGGTGAAAAAAGGTGAAGGGGTTAAAAAGTACAAATTGGTTGTTACACAGTAGTCATGGGGATGTGGGGTATATCATAAGGAATATAGTCAGTAATATTGTAATAATTATGCATGGTCTCAGATGGGTACTAGGTTTATCAGGGTGGAAGATGGGATAGAGGTTAGGGGGGTGGGGATAAAAAAGTGAAGGCATTAAGGAGTACAAATTGGTACTTACAAAACAGTCATGGGTGTAAAGTAAAGCATAGGGAATATAGTCAATAATATGGTAATAACTAGTGCCAGATGGGTACTACACTAGACAGGGGAATCACTTCTTAAATTATATAAATGTCTAACCACTGTGCATACACCTGAAATTAATATAAAATAATATTGAATGTCAACTGTAATTGAAAAATGAAAAAGGGTGGGGGAAAGGTGAAGGGGAATAAGAGGTCCAAATTTCCAGATATAAAACAAATATGTCATGGGGATGTAATGTACAGCATGGGGAATATAGTCAATAATATTGTGGTATCATAGTAGAGTGTTAGATGGTTGCTGAACTTATCATGGTGATCACTTCTTTAGTACATAACTGCTGAATAACTATGATGTACGCCTGAAATGAACATAATATTGTATGTTCACTATAATTTAATAAACACCTTAAAAAAAGATACAACCATAGTTCAAAAAATTTGAGACCTAATTAGGAAAGACAATGTATTAATATTTTGTATAATACTAGTGGAAAAGAATAGAACTGTACCAATGTTACAATTAGAATGTTGGTAAACATGCATCAGTAGGAGTTATACATATATGTTTGACACATTAGGAGGGCTTCAGAGACTTCCAGCACAACTGTGGAGATAGGCTCTGATACATTTAGTCTGAAATTGCAGTGGAATGTGGGACTATTCCTGGGATAAGTTTCCATTACAACAAGGATCAAAATCTAAAGTTAGAGCGTGGCATTCTGCTGTGGAATCAGAGGCATGTGTAAATAAGTGTGCGGGGTTTCTCTGTGTTGGAAAATATTCTCACTGTCACTTAGATCACAGAAAGCAGGCAATGAACTAATGTGCATGTATGTTAAGCTCAGCAAAGATGGAGAATGTAAACCAAGTGTAGAAAGTATATTCTGATGTGCAGAGGCTTTGGGGTAGAGGGCTGGCTAGCAAATGGCATGTCAATTGGAAAACATCACTCATGTGGTATAGTTTTTACTAAGCTTAGGCATCATGCAGACTTTAGGAAAAGAGATTGAGTTGCATGTTAGGTAAGGTTGACACAACCTTATATGCATGTAATAAGATGGAGATTGATGTATAAACTTGGAACAATGAACATTATTTAGCATAGACTAGATTGTGCTGTGGTAATATATTAACCCGGAAATCTCCAAGGCTTTACATAACAGGCTCACTTCCCACTCCCACTACATGTCCAGAGTGGGTTTCTGACCCGTAGTCCTGTGTTACCACTGTCTCAAGACTTCCTGAGATGCCAAAGCAGAGAAGTCAGAGTATGAAAAACTAGCTGCTGCTCTTAGAGATCTCAGGCTGAAAAGGACACATATCACTTCTGCTTATAGCTCACAGTCTAGGAGTATTGGCATGGCTTCGACCTAAGCTCAAGGAATGCTGGGAAATGTAGAAGGACTTCATGGACTATTTGGTGAGTGCTACTGTCCCCTACACACAGTGACACCATATAAAAAATGACAAGAACAAATACACAAAGCTTTTCTAACTTAGTTATTCCTTCATTCTGTAAGTACTTATGAAACATCTAATTCCCAGATACTGCACTGCAGTCATAATGCACAGCATGGTCTCTGCCCTGAAGAAAACCAAAAAGCAAATACATGATATTATGGAAACATAAAGGAGGGATGCCTTAGAAATGAGGGGAGCCAGACAAGGCCTCATGAAGCTGAGATGAGAAGAAATTGGTCAGTAGACAGGAGAGGAGAGCAAGCACATTTTAGCCAGCAGCACAGTGGTAAGAAATAGCATGATGTATGGATGGGAACAACAGGCAATTAGCTTTACTGGAGTATTAAGTTTGAAACAAAGTCAGTAGTAGAAAATAAGTCTGATAAAGGAAGATGGGGTCTATGAAGGCCTCATGTTTTCTTAGGGAGATAGGACTTTATTGTATGGGTGAAGGAACATCACTAAAATATTTCTTTATTTTTTAAAGATTTTTATTGGGAATTGGGGGGA
>NW_017732096.1:147350-150624 GCF_001890085.2 Hipposideros armiger | reverse complement strand
TGTTCAGCATCTTAGCTGTGGAGGGCAGTGTCACTGGCCCTCATATGTGGGATCTGAACCAGGGCCCTCTGGCGTCCCAAGCCAGCTCTTAACCAATGCACCACTCGGCTGGCCCTAAAATATTTTCAATGAGAAGTGATTTCAGCAGATCAGTTTTATATATGAACATCTATCTATCTATCTATCTATCTATCTATCTATCTATCTATCTATCTATCTATCTATCTATCACTCTATGCTAGTGGAAAAAGGAAAAGAACAAAAAAAGAAAAACTTGCTCAGGCTAGTAATAAAAAAGATAATGATGAATGAAGAGAGGAAGTTGGATTCAGGAAACAGAAGACGAAAGTGGTAGGACCGGTGACTGGATATGGTGATGCCTGGCTCTAGTCTCTTACCATTGGTGGTGGTGCCACCAATGAAGATGCAGAATACTGAGGTAGAAGCTGATATATGGCAGAGGCTGAATTCAGTTTCGAGCGTGGTTAGTTAGTTTCCTGTGAGACAAGGGTGGAGATGTTCAGGAATGACTTGGTTATTAAAATCTGAAGCTGAGAAACTAGGTCTGAGCTGAGGATATCACTTAGGTATTTTGTGGAATTAGAAACCCACATGGACAAGCTTCCTATGGGGAATGTCAAGACAATCAGAAATGTAGTTGACTAAGGGAGGAACCCTGAGGAACTCCAACACTTGAGAGCTGAAAACAGGAAGAGCAACATACAGAAAAAGGCATGAAGGAATGGAGTCCAGAAGAGTAAGGAGTTACTAGAGTCCAATGAATAGAGTTGTGTTAAGAATAAGGAAATAAACAAGCGTATCATACATGGGAGAGGTGTCCAGTGAAATACAAGACTGGAGGTGTTCACTCAGTTTCATAGCAGGACACTGGTGGCCTTAGTGATAGACATTTCATGTGATAACTATATTATAGAGGGTTGAAGATAAACAAGAGGCAAATAAATGGGGACAATACAGATACAAAGGTGTGTGTAAAGTTTGCATGAGAGGAGAGGAGAGAAGTTGAGGGGCCAGGAAAAAACCGAGCAAGTCAAAGGAAAAGAAAGCTGAGAGAAAGACACAAGCAAAGAGAGACAGATTAAAGGCACATAAAATGGTATACAATTAATTGAGTCAATTCCAAGGGGTAACAAAAAAGATGGGACTGATAGCACAAAAGAAAAGGCTGGGCTTGAATAGAAGTAAGACACTTCACTCACTGAGACTCAAGAGAAGATGATAAGGATGGTGTGGACGTCATTGAGCACTCTGGGGTGGGGGGAGGGGAGGTGGCTGGAAGTTGACAGAGAGCATGTCTAAAGGTCTGAAATTTTTTTTGATGAAATAAGAAGCCAGGTGATCTGTTAAGCAGGAAGGGGCAGCGATTTTGTATACATAGAACACTTGGGGATGATGGTACACACTGAAATTGTGTAGGGGGAATCAAAGAGGAAGTCAAGGACAATCAAAAGAGCTCTATCAATGATAACTATTTTAACTTTTTGTTTTGTTTTGGCCAGTTGGGGGACTGACAGTTGAGGAAAAAACAAAAACAAAACAAAAGAAAACAATAAACAGAAGAAACAAGAGATTTCAGGTTTCCATGAGGTCAGAATAGAGTGCAGTAGGAGTGAGGGATTGAGAGAACTAGAGAAATAAGAAATTAGAATAAGAGAGCAGAGTTTAGGAGTTTAAGATTTCTGAAGTGGTTCCAAGAAATGGTGTGTGGATAGAAGAAGATGCTGTGGGAACATGAGGCCCTGCGTGATTGCTAATGATTGAGTAGCTTGGAAACGCTGTATGACTTGCTCATAGTTGTGTCAGACAAAGTGGCAGATGAAGTAAAACAATTATACCTTTAGAATATCTCTAATGCTGAGCTCTCCTAGGGACCCTAGGCATCTATGACTACTTGGAAAGGGGTAACTAAAGCTAACCTATATTTCCACCTTATTTCAAAGGATCTCATTTTGATTTATTTAATACCATAATCTGGTAATAATAGTCCTACTTTATGGAAAAAGAGTCTGATAATTATTTCCTGGGGAAAATGAGAATGATTTGATGAAGTTTGTATAACTGCAGCTAAGATTGTTTTCAGGTCTTCTGGCTCTAAAGATGCTATCATGTTACAGCTTAAAATTAAAATTCTGAAATAATAAAAAATGACAGTCACAAATGCCCAATAAAGAAAGTAAAGCATATTCTGGCTTTCTAAAAAAAAAAAAAAAGACAATATTTTTTATTACTGGATGTTATAATAAAATGTACCACGGAAGAAACTCAGCAACTTCCTAATAATAGCAGAGAGAAAATATATTTAGCAGATCAATACATAAGCTTTCTGAAACAAAAACCACAACAGAAAGATGATGCAATGACATTTCATAATAAATAGACACTATTAAAGTGGATCTTGGAACTAAACTAAATGGCTTACAACCAACCTAACACGTAATTTGCCTTTTTTCATGCTACTTAATTTCATTCCAAAGTCAATCGTTTCCATTAAAAATTAACAAATTAAGTTAAGAATAGATCGCTGTATTCAATGCTGGTGAAAGCGCTGTGAGCTAGGCACTCACATAAACTTTTTGGGAATATAAATTAGTGTTATCTTTTAGGAGAACATTTTCAAATATGTATTGCATGTCTTGAAAGTGTTCATATCTGCTTTTATGTGACTATCTTACTGAAATAATTTGAAATGTAGAAAACATATTTCTTATTGCAGAAGTATTCCATTGCAGAATAACTAGTAATATAAAACACTTGGTTACAATTTTAATAAAAAGCAGCATAATGAATAGATAACCAAATTATTATAAAATCATATATTGGCATAGTATACAGCAATAAAAATGACATCTATAGTTTCATGTATTAAGATGGATAGATCTTGCAAACAATATTGATTGAAACTTCAGTGATGTGAAATTCATATAGAAAAAATTAATTTACATAACTTTGAATAACAGTGCTATATGTAGGGGCCGGCAGAGTGGCACATTGGTTAAAAGCTGGCTTGGGACGCCAGAGGGCCCCAGTTCGGATCCCACATATGAGGGCCAGTGACACTGCCCTCTACAGCTAAGATGAAGAACAAAAGGACAGCAACTTGTCTGTTCCCCTCCCCCCAATTCCCCAGCACTGTTCCCATCTCCTAATTCCCCAACTAAAACAACAACAACAACAACAAAAAACAATGCTATATGTATTTACAAATACATATACATGCAGTAAAAATGGTGATATATGGAATAGAGGCACACCA
>NW_017732096.1:80340-147315 GCF_001890085.2 Hipposideros armiger | reverse complement strand
TGAAGAACAAAAGGACAGCAACTTGTCTGTTCCCCTCCCCCCAATTCCCCAGCACTGTTCCCATCTCCTAATTCCCCAACTAAAACAACAACAACAACAACAAAAAACAATGCTATATGTATTTACAAATACATATACATGCAGTAAAAATGGTGATATATGGAATAGAGGCACACCAAATTCAAAGCAGTAATTATCCTGAAATTAAAATAGGACTAGTAGGGAGGGATTGGAATAGGACTAGGAGGGATAGTATAGATGACTTCTACTTGAACTTCAGTGTCTTACTTCTCTAAAAAAAATTCTAACTCAAATAGGAAAAATAGTTAACATTTGTTTATTTTGGTTAATAGATATTTGATATATTACTTTAAAATTTTTATATTTTATAAAGATATTTTTACATGTGTTTTCACTTTAAAAAACTATATCAAAATATGAACTTATATAGTGAGATTGTGAATGATTTAATTTTTAATTTTTTGCATTTTTTCTATAATTCCAAAATTTCCTATAGTATGTAGGCATTACATTTAATAATCAGAAAAAATTATAAAAATATGTTAGTGTCTTTTTTTCAAATTTATACTTACCTAACTACTCTAGAATTCTTTCTGAACTGATATACTTCAATTAGTTACATCAGTATTAACAAAAATGGAACATATATTTTGCAAGACTGAAACAAATTCCAATAACTCCTGTCACATATATGCAATATTAGGCTGTTGTATTTATTTGACTATATGCATTACTTTTATTCCACTAATTTTGATAATACAGTTTGATTACATTTATTTACGTATGTATTAAAAATTTTTTTCCAATGACGTTAAGGGAAATGTTAACTATGGAAAACATGACATCTGATTTTTACCTAATTTTGTCAAAATTAAACTAGGGAGCTTTAAAGTTTTAAATTGAGAAGTTGAAGTGTCTTAAAATTGATGACATCATCTGGCAGATATCATAATAACAAAAACTTGCTATTCCCAGAAACAACGCAAAACTAGAAGGCAACAGGATGAAACCTGTTTCAAAATGTAGATCAATAAATGTAAGGTTTTTTTTCCCCTCAAATTGGCACATGTAAAATAGCAAATGCAAATTTAAAAAATTATGTTCTCTAAGTAAAGTGATATAATTATCATACTTCACTGAGATATTCCAGTTACTACATTTTTTTCTAAATTTTGAGATCAATACTTCAAAGTATCATTTTTAGTTTCTCTTTTACTTTTACCATCTTTGTTTAATAACCTTTAGAGTATGCAATTTGTTAAGAAAGCATGGCTACGTTTTAAGAAATGTTCTCCAATTTTTCTTTAAATCTTTCATTTAATAATACACTCGGCTTATTACTAGCCCTTTAGCTCTTACAACTGGGAAATTTTACTCACGAATTTCACGGTAAACAACTGAAACTTTTTCTGATACACAAAATTGGATGACTAAAATTGTTCAGCTCTTGATGACAAGCCTATTTGTTCATTCTCTCAATTGTTCTGTCCTACATGCCTTTAGACTGTTTAACTTCTTTAGTTAACTTCTTTGGGGACAAATAGGTTAGCTCCATTGGGTCTGGGCCTATTTCCAGTTTAGATTAGTTTTATGTTTCTCAATTTTATTTCAGATGTCAATGCCACTGAAATGTTTATAAAATTTTGTTTCAAATTTACTCCAATCAGGTCACATTTAGAAAAAAATAGTTTTATAATTTTAGAAATTATTGAATGAAAAAATAAATAGCTATTCTTAGTGATGCTTAATAATAAAATACACTGCTGAGAAATGTGATTAATTTATAATTAATTAAAACACTTTCAGCCATAAGCTCTTATGAATACTTTATATGAATATGAGTGTAATATATCCTGTTTATGCAGATGATTATATTGATGGTATAAAGGAAAAAATCAACAGATGCCATGAAGTTGAGAGGGAGAGACAATACGTGAAAAGACTGAATTAGTATCCAAAACGATAGAAAAATGTTCGAAGACTCCATAGTTCTAACAGCATGAAGCTTAATAAGGAAAAATGTAAAGTTGTGCCATATGTCCTCCCAACCAAGCATCCAAGTATAAATCAGAAGCAGAAGTAAGTGTGAACAAAATTGGGGATTTAACTCAAAAGTAAGCTCAGAGTTCATTAATTCATTTGTTTATAAGTGCATTCATTCAGTAAAGAAATATGACCTACCCATGCAAAGAAGACATTGTGATGGTCTTTGGGAATTTAATTCAGAATGTGAGACGGCTGTCCCAAAGTATTTTCTGTTACTATCCTGAGCTGTATGCAACCATTAACCCACATATGGACTACAGTATTCTAAGTTCCCAAGTATACAGCTGTCGTCAACAAACCAGAGCTTATTCAGAATACCTGGAAACCATGCCATAGGAGAAATGGCTAAAATGACTCAAACTATTTAGGCTAAACAATGGCAGATGGAGGTGTCAAAGACACCCATCTTTGAATATATGAGGGTTGTAAGGGAGAGAGGGTAGGCTTGTCCTATCTTCATCCCCAGTTCAGAATCAATGAGGAAAGCTGCAGGAAGGTAGATATGAGTAAGCATCACACAAGGATTATTTTATTTTCCCCAATTAGATCTATCTAAAATAAAATAATCTAGTTTCCTGTAGGAGATAGTGACTCTTCCATCAAATGAACATGCAACCCCTTAAGAAGGTATAAATAACAAGAATAAAACAAAATAACAACATAAGCTAAGTTATATTGGGCACTCACTACAGTAAGGTCCTTTCAAAGTGCTTTTACATAAATGATTCTCAGTGAATCTTCACATGAATCTTCACAACTATCCACTGAGGTACATACTATTATTGGACATGCAGTAAGCAGGGTAGAGTGGTTGAGAGCATGGTTTCAGGAGCTAGACTGAGTTCAGATTTGAGTTCTTTTGGTTACTTGCTGAAAGATCTTGGTTTGGGTTCTGCATTTGTAATAGGTGGATGACAGCAGTATTGCTGACATAGGGAGATGAGGGTTAACAATGTGTGACAATGTTCGAAGGGCTTAGAACACTACCTGGTTCTAAGTGCTAGTGCTCAGTTACTACCTTCACCTTACAGACAGGAAATTTTGACATAAAGAAACAATTTACTGTTCCCCACATTATATGGCTCATATATGGGAAAGGCAAGAGCTTGATCTTGAAGTACTGTAGGAAGTGATGAGTAAGGTCTCAAAGGAGAGGAGTATTCCAGAGAAAAGGTATAGCTGGTTCATACCTAGCATGATGCTACCTGAGAATGAAGTGCCAAAGAAGGAGAGCAGATGCCAAAGGCAGACTTTAATTGATTCAACAATTTCATTTAATGAGTGTTTATTGAGAATCTATTATGTACTAGGCACTGGAGAAAGAGTGTGAACAAAACAAACACGCCCTCATGGAGATGACATTCTAGTGTTTTATGCTTCCTAGGCTGGGTCCTACATGTTGACAACTGAACAGAGAAGCAATTCTGGTTTCATGGTTTCCATTTTAATGTACTGCCATCCACCTAGACTGCCAACTCTGATGACAGTGTCTGATCTAAATTTCAGAGAGAAAACTGTGTAACACATAAACTCATCTCATCATTCAAACTGGCCTTTCACCTTCTTTCTCCAAAAGACTGCAGTCACCTCCTTTCTCTACCCTCTGTGTACACAGCAGCTACTGGGCCATTCTTCAAGTCCATTCCTGCTTGAAACAAGGTTTTCCCACTATCCAAAGATTACAAAGTGCAGATGCCTTTACTGTATCATACAAAATTCTCATCTGACACTTGACTGTTCTCAGTCTCTTCTTTCGCTGTACCTCCATTCAAACGAGAGCCTCAAGGAAAACGTGACTGCTGTTCCTAAAGACAGCATGCTTTATCTTGCAATTTGGCCTTTGCAAATGTTCTCTAAGCCTGTTCACCTGATCCTTGACTAGCTAAGGTATCCTTTCTTTTGACTGGGTATCCCTACTGTAGCACTTTCCATATTATACTGTGAGTTCCTTGAAGCAGGGAACTGAATCTTGTTGACCTCTGTATCACCAATTTCTTCCATGGTAACTTGTACATGCTACTGCTTCAAAAGTTTGATCTGATTTGAACAAAATGAATAACCCACATTCATAATCAACCTTTTCCTCTATTCCGTCTCAGTAATTCACTCCCAAGATCCCATTTAAACTTTGTCATCACACATAACCTGTATCGCCTCTGAAATCTCAATTGCAAATATCCCAATGTCTGACCATCACCTCCTATACGTTCAGTTCACTTATCCCAGTACCCTAGAACTCCTCTGCGGGAGTTATCCATGTGACATATCACTGATATGCTAAATTTATCTTTATTTACCTATCTTTCCTGCTTTACTAAGCTGAGATTCATGATACACACTCCATCATTATAAGCAACTTCTCAGAAACATCACTCAGAAAATATACCCCTTTTCCTTACAGTACATTACCTACCTGAACTTAACCTAGGTCAGTTCCATCTTTCTGTCTTTTCTGCTACTGCTTCAAGGTTTGTTGGAAAACAACAACAACAACAACAACAACAACAACAACAACAACAACAACAACAAGACAGTTTGGCTGCCTGGTCTCCTTTTAAATTCCTGACAAATACCTGAAATGGGGACTGCAATACTGTCAGGCAACCTTATTACTTTTCCCCAAGAAGTTGCTTTTCAAATCTCTGAGACAATTTCACAGTTCTTTAATCTTGTCAAAAATATCCTCCTCTTACCCCGGCTCATAACTTACTCTGTTCACTGAAACAAAAAAACAAGCAGAGGTGTATTTACTCTGAAGGTCATTAAATCTAAACTTCAGGCCTCTCTCACATGCATGATTAAAAAAAAATTGCAAAGGAATATATTTTAAAGACAATTGGTTAAGATTGCTGTCATTTGCTACATAGACTTTCTTTCCATCATACTTCCTTGGGCATAATGTGATACATTTGGAACTGGTTTAGTTGAAGTTGAATCAGGGATACATTTAGTTTGGATTTACTACAATACATCTACATGTTTGGTAGTCACTTTTGTGGTCCTCTTTCGCTAACCACCTCTGGCCATCTCAAATTTGCGTCCCCTTCCTGCCCATTTGAGCTCTAGATCACACGTCTTCCATCTCTTCTTGTCTTTTCAGGGATCCAGGCCTGGAGTTATCTCCTTTCCACACACATCACTCAATCCTCAATCTGTGTTTCTACCAGGTTACCTCCAGTAGCATACAAACATGTTTTAGTTTCTCTCATCATTAAAAAATATGTTTCCATTGCCTCTACAGCTACGTTTCCATTTGCTTGCTCTCTTTCCAGAGACACTATAGGAAAAGTTTGGCCAGTATTTATCTTTGCTTCCTTATCTCCCATTCACCCTTCAAGCCACTCTGATGTGTCGCTGAAAACTGTTCTTGTGAAAGTCATCATCACTTCCATTTTGGAGCTGGGTTCCCCCAAATACAGCTATAGAAGTAAACTTAGTACTTAGCTGCTAAAGTCAGGCAAGAAAGTAAATCAAGGAAGATAAAAACAATATTAAATGTATACAAATGAAAAACTTACATTAAAGCCCAACTGATTAAAGGAAATTTTGTGGTTCTAAGTATTTTCAAGATAGAGAAAAAAGTATGTAGTTGCCAATGAAATTTTAAATTCTGGTATCTTTAGGTGATGCATGAGTGTTCATTAGTGCAAATTACAGTAAACTTTATACTTTCTATGTTATACTTAATTCTTTCATTAATATTTAAAATGTTGAAAACACATATACTTTTAGGTACACCATATTCTACAATTTACACATTCCTATGAGCTAATCTCTGAAAATATCTAAAACTGTTTTCTTTCTTCTGTATCAAATAAGTATCTTTTCCCTATATAGGTATTTCACTGAACAAAAAACAAATCTGAGTCACTAGTTTTTATTGACCATGTTAGTCAACGCCCTAATGTAGATTAATTCATAATAGCAGTGAGAAATGTTTTTAATAAAACTGCTAAGATGTACATAAGAATCTGTGTGTAACATTAGTCTTATTTTCTGTAGATACTGGGAAAATTCTCTTTGTATTACAACTTGATAACATTATTGGATTTTACTTACTTAATACAGTAAAAGTTAGTTCATCTGGCAAATCAATAACCTGAAATCTCTTTAAACTCTTAGTTCCACACTCATTATTGTGAACTTCTGGAGCAGAGCTCGCATCTCTGAATCTCTAACACTTAGCAGTGTGTCTGTTGCAACAATACCAGCAATGACCTTTGAAGGTCATAAGGATGTCACGCTAAACTGAAGTACCTTCTGGATCATAAGACCAGTTCTATTCAGGATAATTTCAATGTAATTTAGAATTTGAATTCTTTGAAAATCAATGATCAATATCTGGCATATAAGATAATTAGCTACCTATTAAACTGTATAATGGTCAATTGCTTGAACGGAAAACAACAGAGAAATTAATGTCACCAGTCTGCTAACTAGCAAGAGCTGCATCAAGTAAGAAACTGAAACTCAGATGTGCATGCATTAGCTTTTCTGCCTAAAAGTCAAAACCAATAAGGTAGATCATTATGCCTTGTGAGTATCTTAAATTTGTTTAGTAAAAGTGAGGACTTACATTAAAGATTTTAAATCTTTCCATGTGAAGATCATTTTGTTATGTTTCTGGTAGCAAGAGTAGCTCATTAGTGGCTGGCAAGAACAGAGTCAAGACAAGACCCATTCATATTTATTTGGGTTCCAAAGTCATCCTGCCTTTAATTTGTAGCAGCTAGGAAATGTTAACACTGAACCATTGTATCCCCACCACCTAGCCTAGTGGATCCTTAATAAATACTTGTTAAATTAAAAGAGAAAAAATGTTATACTATCATATATATGATATATATATATATATATATATATATATATATATGATATATCATATATATACGTAGAACTACATTTTGCTGTGCTTCCATTTTCCCATTAGAGAAGCAGAAACCCTTATATTTATCCTACTTTACTTCACTGCGTAGTAATGTTATGTACATCCATAAAATCTTGTGTTACACATCAAGGGCTTTTAAATTGAATTTGAAGGACATAAATACTTTAAACATTATTGGAGTCCCATGGGTTATTTTAATTAGAATTTGAGTTATTGATTTTGCATATTTTTATTTTATTATTCCTTAATATATTCATTTGTTTTATTTATTAATATCCATCTTATACTTTTATAATACATTCTAATATTTATTCCTGTTATACATTTATTCTCAATTAAGGATCAGATCAGAACGCAAATGGTATAAGTGTTGCTGGATATTTATACTTGTTTTACCATATCCCGCATAAATAATATAAATTGATAAAGAAAATGTATAACATTCTACAACATCTATCTCTATACCTGGTTGCTTTAATACTTACTATCTAAATAATAATAATAAGAAGAAGAATAAGAATTAAATCTAGCAACTTATAAAACTTCTCATTTCAAAATTAAAACTTAAAGTATTAATTTATAAACATTCTAACTGGCCACTTCTGAGAATTTAACAAGTCCTTACCAAACACCAAGCTCATGCCTAGCACTGTATTTTGAGATATAGGCTCACGTGCCTATGCAGGAGGGAAAACTCCAGAGTGTTATAATATAATCTCAGACAAAATGTAGATGCAGGTTAATAAAGAGGGATATCAGATCCAGAGCTAAATATGTGTAAAAAGTATAGTAGTCTGCAAGGCCAAAGAAAAAACAAAACAAATTGAGGAAAACATCAGTTTACCTAAGAGAATAAAGTCAATTATTTCTTTGGTCAGGTTTTAACATTTCATTGTTTCCACATTTGCCTTAAAGCTCTTTAAAAGTCTCAGCAGGTGAACACACAGGGCAATATATAGATGACATATTGTATAATTGTACACTTGAAACCTGCATCATTTTACTAACAAATGCCACCCCAATAAATTTAATGAAAGAGAGTCCCAGCTTTATTTTTCTCTCAACAAATTCTGTCATGTGAACTACACTAATAAATTATATATTTTCTATTAGTTTTATACAAGAGTTGAATGAGCTGTTTGTCAGGGTTTATTAATGTGTCAATATAGTTCTACATCAGTACACCCAAATTATTCTTATGATACTGTGTTGATTTCTTTATTAACCCCCACTTGAGGGCTAATTGCTGCTACATAATTTAGCGAATTATATTTATTGGTGCAATCTACAATGATCAAGGTTACATAATTTGAAATTACATGCTCTATTGTTTTGCTTGTCACTGTAAAAGTTTTGGTATGTTTTATCAGACAAAATTTTTTTTTTATATTGCAAATGAGCAATGCATTTGGGGGTTGTAATTTAAGCCAATTTGTATTGTATCAACTTTAAATGAAATATTTCCTTTTCTATATATCCTTGCCTAATGTTTATAATTCTAGAACTCCCTAAGAGTTGTCTTTACATACTTTCACCTCACCTACTAGCTTTCCGCCCACATTTATGTGATTCCCTCTCAATTTGTGTTGCAGTCACTGTGCATTCATTCATCAGGCTCCTTGCTGCTCCCTCTTGTACCCAAAGCGCCCTTCCCTTTTCTTTGTCCAGTTCATTTCCACTCATCCTTTAGATTTCAATTCAAGACCACTCCTTCAGGAAAATATCTGTATGACCAAACTCCATTAGAGGCTCCTCATACTTGTTACGGCTAGAATTTTACATTTCTGAGTGTATTTGATTCATATTTGTTTTCCTCACTAGATTATAAACTCCTTGAGGGGGGAGCCTATCTCAGTTTTCACTTTACTTTTGTATGCTGAGAGCTAACAGAGTGATCAGTAAATGTATTTATCCAACAGATATTGACCACTATTTATAATCAAACACGGTGCTTAGTGTAGGGGGATATAACAGAGAAAAAAACAGTCATAGGGCTACACTCATTCATTCATTCATTCATTCATTCAAGAGTTGAGTGAATAAATGATAATTTGTTTATATTAATAATTCTTTATCAGCCTGTCTTCCAGATAAGAATAAATCTTTCAATTTGTATCATGCACATAGTGCTTTACCAGGAACATTTTGCGTACAGAGTTTTGCAAGTAGTAGGTTGCTAATAACAGTTAGCCAGATTGATGAATGAATTAATGTCCAAGTAGATTAATTATAGTTGCATAGGTTGATGCTGGCTATGTCATAAGACCAAAGGAATACAGTCTATATGCAAATTTACTACGCTTTTGGTAACACAAGGAACCATACAAAATGTGTGATCAGAATGCTTTCTAAAAAAGTTCCCCTTTATCTGTATTATGGCTACTTAATATTCAAATTCACATTAGCAAGTCAACAAGGGATTTTGCTAAAAAATGTGAATTTCTACCAACATGATATGAAAAAGATAAAAAAGTTGCCCAGACTTAAACATGTAACATATGCCTTGTTCTCTTTTCCATTTTCATGTGGAGTTGTGAACAGATGCTTGGGTAGGTTAATTCTGTACTAAATCTTGTACTTCACATGCCACAGAGGTGGATGTTTGCCAAGTCAGCATTGTCGCTCCCTTGTGGGTCATTAATCACATCAAAACCACTTATTTTTGCTTTTATTAAATTAAAATGAAAATGAGAGTTCTGCTAACAAAGGTTTATTTTATACAGTGGGGAGGCAGCCTCATCTCTCATTCCTCTGCCCCAAGAACCTTTGCTCTTGTTAAACTAATCTAATCATCAACCCTCAGCATGCTTGTGTTTCCTCATCTCCATTCACTTCTAGGATCATGTCACTCTCCTGATCATGATACTCTCACCACCCCCCACCTATCCAAATCACACTCACTCTTCAAGGCCCAGCAAATCCTGTGCCTCAGGGAAAGCGTTTTTAAAATTACACCAGTCATGAGTCATCCCATTAATATACATCAATTCCACAGTGTTTGAGAATCGACTATGTTCAAATAGTTAGGCCATATACTTAGTGGAAACGCACAGATTAGGTAGTAACATGTCTTTTGCTTATAATGCTACAGTTGAAGAGAGGGGAAAAAAAGTCAACATTCATTCAGCAAATGCTTATTAACTGGTAACTATTTTCAACTTTACCATGGATAAGAATCATCTGGGGAGTTTAAAAAATGTAGGTTCCTTGGTTCCGTATGAAACCCACTGAATCAAAATTTCTGCGAGTGTGACCCAGAAATCTAAAATTTTAACAAGTGTTGATGGTAATTTGAGGATGTTTCCTTAATATATACTGCTTAGACACAGGGGTTACTAAGATGAATGCACAGATTCTCTGCCCTCAAGGAGCTCACATCCTAGTTAGGGCAGGTGATTAATCACAATAAAAACAAAATATTATGTAATTACATTAAAAAAGAAAACAGGCTTGTGAGACGGTTTTAGGGACCATAGTGGGTGGAAGAGTCAATAGTACTGGGTGCTCTGAAACCACAAGTTAGTTTCATTGGTGTCCAAGGAATGCACATCCCTTTGTGGACAATTTTCCCAAGCTACAGGGGAGAGGGAAGGGAAGGTTGTGTGCTGTGATCATGCATCTACACGGATAGGGACAATGATGAGTATGCCATAAGAAAGTAATGGGTTCAGTGGGGATCTCTTTATAGAGGGATTTATTAGGAGGGGAAGATCATTTTTAGATAGTGACTTCAGGGAATCTTTGAGAAGGTACTGCGTTTGAGTTAGGCCTTGAGGAAATGTAAGATTTACAAACTATAATACAGTATAGAGATGAGGATGAGGGAAAGCAAGAATATTCCAGAAGGAAGCATTAGTCCAAACAAGGACATGTAGGGAGACTAGCAAACAGCTCTGATTGGTTTAGTGAAGGATAATTTTTCTTTTTCTTGTAGTTGTGGATTTAAGAAAATACTTCAGACAGGTAAACTGAGCCAGATCTTAGGAGACCTTGAGAATGAGACCTCAAAGTAGCCTTTATTCCTTGGACAACTCATTTGACACTTTTTTATGCCTTGTCTCCCCAACAATCTCCTACTTTTCTTGAAGGCATGGGTACATTTCATACTTCCTTATAAATTCCTCAGAATGCAGTGCAATGGCTGGCACACAGCAGGAGTCCAAAAAATTTCTGTTGACTGATCTTTAAGAGAGATTGTTTTTGTTCTCAAAAGGAGGGTTTCTGCATCGTACAGGAGGACGATGCACCAGTGGGGTTTCCTCCGTTCTGTTGGAACCATGTTAAGCATATGAGAAAATTGTCACTGTTGACAATTACAGAGGTCATGCTGTGATTATGCTGGAGGTGTCTAAACATGAATAATGCAATTCTAGCCCATTGGGAACTTTACTACAGATGCATGATTCTTTTTCATTTTCTCCATGTTAACTATAAGTATTTTCTTAAATTTGTAATTCTGTGTTATTAATATAACATAAAAAGGTATAGTGGAATGGGAAAAAACTAATACTCTGTAAAATCAATTGTTTGAAAATTTTAAAAGTAATAAATGATTGTTGTAGTTTTATTTGGGCTAAAAAACCTATTTATTTATTTATTTATTTAGAGTTAAAAACTGGTTCTCAAATTCTTTGGATTGTGTGGCTATTGAAAAGGGTTGTTTCATCAAGAAAAGTCATAACCTTGCTTCACCCCTATTGAAATTACATATGTCTAGGACATTCAATAAATACATCCAGAAAAGGAATGGGTAATTATTGAAAACCTACAGAATATCTGAAAATATTCTAGGTTTTGGGATACACTGTTGAACAAAGGGGGGCAAATTCTCTGATTCTGTGAAACTTAAATTCTAATACAATCTAGTAGTTTAGTTCAATTGTTCCAATACCAACAAAACTTTTCCATACTTGTGTTATTTTTTGCACCTCCCTTTCCTTCTGATTCTATACATTTTCCTCTATTATCATCCCTTTCCATAGGGTCAACTACACCAGTGACTATCAAGTGTCTATCTCTATCTCAGACACATTTACTAACTTCCAGATCTGTATTTCTAACTATCCTGTAGGCATTTCCATCTGCATGTTCCAAAAGTAATAGAAACTCAGTTGTGTTCAGAATTTCTATTTTCTCCTATTGAACTTCCTCCTCTTCCTCTGTTTCTCTTATTTCAATTCATAACAACCTTACCCACCAAATCCCAGTTACAACTAAAAGCAACATACTTGATTGTTTCTCCCTTTTCTACACCTCTTCCCTTTTTGTAAGTTCTTTATTTCTTGAATGCATCCTTTTTTTCCCCTCCATTTCTTCTGTCTTCATTTCTTAGTTCTGACTATATAATGTTTCCTAAACTATTATAGTAACTTTCACTTATCACTGCTTTTAATCGGTTCCTACTAACCTCTAACTCCTATCACAATTTCTGACACATTGTAGGTTATCAATAAAAAATGTTGATTGAGTGAATAATTTATCCTTTATATCAGAAGTAAATTTTAAAATGTAGACTTGAATATATTATTCTCCTGCTTAAAATTTTTCAGGCTCTCTGTCATTCACTAGATAAATACCAAATTCTTAGCATGACATTCAAGGCTCTAGTGCTCTTGCTTCAGTTCATTTTTTTCTAATCTCACCTCCCTTAATCCTATAGAAGAATCTACTCAGCCATATGGAACCACTGCAAGCTCTCAAGCATACTCTTCGGTTTCATCCCTCTATAACTTCCATGAGCCATTCTCTCTCCTCTTCTTACCTTTCAAGTCTTTCCTTATCCTGAACCTCTCTGCCTTTCTCCACAAAAGTCACTCTTCAGGTCTCTTATTTTATCTATCTATCTATCTATCTATCTATCTATCTATCATCTATCAATCAATCAATCAATCAATCAATCTATCCATTCATCCACCCAGCTACCTTTTTTATCTGTTAATTGTGGTGATAGCATTTGCATCTTTTATTAGGCTTGAATTTCTAAAAGGTAAAATGCATGTTTTATTCATCTTTGTATCCTCAGTGCTTGCAGAGGACCTGCATAACCACAATGTAAACATATGGTGATAATCAAATCAGCAAGTCGATTCAGAGGTAAAAATGGCTTTAATTCTCTTTGCTCTCTAAGTTCCACTAAAATGACAAAACAAAAACAAAACTATGTGACTTATTTCGCTTTGCATAATAATCTCAAGATCCATCCATTTTGTCGCAAATGGTACTGTTTCACCTTTTCTTAGGTCAGGGTAGTATTCCAACACTTGAAACCTATGTAATTTTACTAACCATTGTCACCTCAATAAATTTTAATAATAATAATAATAATAATAATAATAATAAAAACTGAAAGAAAAATGAAAGGGAAAATTGCTGCTGCTAGTAAACAGGAAAAGGTAAAACTAAGAAGCCAGAGACTTAGAGAATTTTGTAGAAAATACAAAGTAGATTCAATTGTATATATTTTAAAAAATTCAATGCCAATCACTTGTGACTTAATACAAACAAAAAGGGGTCCCTCTGGGAAGCTAGAATTACTTGGTTTCTCTAATGAGTACCAAAAGTTTGTGTAAATTAGTACTGTTTTTCAGAGGAAAGATTTGCAGTATCCATTAAAATAAAATATTCACATCTAATGATCCAGCCATTCTACCTCTAAGAAGCCATTCTTCGCAAATATTTGCATGTATGTGTCACGTATTGGTCATTTGCATCATTAAAATGCCAATCAATTGGTTATAGAGTAAATAAATAATATGATGCCCACTGTAGCAAATCATTTATACATTTTTCAAAATGAATAAAACATATACAGTGTCCATGTATATTCGCAAGTGAAAAAAATGCATATGCATGTACACGTTTGTAAACGCACAGAAAAAGAGGTGGCATGACAGACGTTAAACTGTGTTTACCTATGGGGAATGGGACCGGCAGATTGCTAATGGGATTTTTCTCTTTTTCTTTTTATACTTCCGTATTAAAATCACTTTTATGACTAGAAAGCACTATAAACCGTTTAACATTTAGACAAAGAAAATTTCCAGACTTGGAATAGCAGGGGCTGGGAGCAAAACAGGCCATAGTCAGTCCATAAGGAACAATTGAAAGGACTTCTAGATAGTCAGGAATTAACACTTAGAGTTAATTTACTAACTGGGCTTGCTCATTAAAGCTCTGCTTCTAATTGGCTTCTAACGTGAGTGGTAGGGTCAGACAGAGCAGGAGGCATTATTCCAGCTAACATAAGGTTGGCACAACCAAAAGAGCGGTGAAATTCTATAATGTGTTTATCCTCAGTAGTAATTCTTTCACATCTTGCTGGCAAATACAACTTTAGCCCCTAAGAACCCCCTGCCAATGGCTAGAAGGGATGATGGGTTGAGAAGCACCCTTCAGACTTTGGAACTCAACCAGAGTGCCTCACTACAGGTAGCTGACCACAACAGTGATTATCCAGGCATGGAGAGCAGACTGTGAAATGGAGGTTTGTCACCGAAAGAAGGGCCCTCTGCTGCCACCCACCTTTCTGGAAGGCCCCAAACGAAATCTGCTTGTTCATCTACCTGCTTGCTTATTCACCATAGCCAATATGCAGGATTCTGCTTGGGACTCAGGAAGAGTGAAATAGGGGAAGGGAAACAGATCTGTATGGCATAGAATTATTTTATAGTGGGAGTGGTTCAGCTCTCTGTACTTATCTCTGGGGAGGCCAGTAAGTCTGGCACTGACTCTCAGCCAAGGTAAGGGCAGTGGGCTAATTAAAGATTGATAATGTAATATTCCAAGTTTGAAACTCCCTGGTGGTATCCAGGGTTGGTTTGTTTATTGGGGATATTAGCTGGTATCACCAGTTAAACAGCCTGGCTTGACTATGTGTACAGAGGGCATGAAAGGTTCCACTGGAAACTTTCGGGGAGCTCTCTTAAAACTAAAATTCATCATACAAATCTTGGTGGTTTTATCCAGGGATGAAGTACATCCTTTTTTGAATAAAAAGGACCATGGGAAGCTGTACTTGGAAGGCTCTTTGGCCTCTGATGTTTGTCTGTGTTCTCTTTTAACTGCTCTACTGTATCATTAGCCATTATTGAAAGCCTTATGTGACTATCCTCTTTGGAGTCTTACCAACCCTTTCAATTATCCAGTGTGTTGTAATCTTTGCGAGAACAGTGAATAAAATATATCTGTATTAGTTTTCCAATGCTTCATAACAAATAACCAAAAACGTAGTAGCTTAAACCATCACTTACTTATTAGTTCAGAGCTCTGTAGGTAAAAAATCATGGGATGGTGTGATTCTGGTCTCTATTTAGGGTTTCAAAAGACTAAAATTGTGGTATTGGCTAGACTGCATTATGATCTGGAGCTTGGAGTCCTCTTGCGAGCTCATGTGGGTGTGGCAGGATTCAATTCCCTAGGGTTGTAGGACGGAGGTCCCTGTTTCCTTACTTGCTATAAGGTATTTCTGTGCTGGGGTCACTCTCAGGTCCTAGAGGTCGGCTACATTCTTTGAAATATGGTTCCTTCCATGAGCCCTCTCACACGTCTTATCTTTTTAATTAAGAAGAGCCTATTGCCTTTTAAGGGCTAACCTATTTAGGTCAAATTTACCCAAGATGGTATCTCTATTTAATATTTAAGGTCAGCTGACTTGGGACTTTAATTATATCTGCAAAATCACTTTACAGCAGTACTTATATTAGTGTCTGATTGAATAATTTGGAGATGATATCTGTATTTCAGGGGGTACAGACCTTGGGGCAATCTTGGAATTCTGCTTTCTACCGTATGCCCCAGTTTTTAATTGAGCTTGTTAATACAGATCATAGAATTGTGTTCGGTGGAGCCACAGGCAATAGAAGGAGGCTGTTGGATACCCTCACCCTCATTTTACAAGAATGGTTCTATAATACTTGTATTTATTGTACAAAATTATAGCCTGCATAAACTGTGCTACTATATTTCGTTTATACTCTTTCCTTTGGTAATAACATCTAGTCACATAGTTTTAATTTACACCAATATACTTATATTTATTAAATGTATTTATATGTACTTCTATCCAGACTTATAGTTAACAACTTTGTTGACATCTCCACTTAGATATGTAATAGGCACATCAAACTTAAGATATCCAGAGCAGAATTCCTGATTTTTCTCTTTAAAACTATATCTCTTATGCCCAGAATCTCTATCTAGCAGGGCTGATTGGTAAAAGTCTTCCTCTGTACAGAGCTAGGCTGTAAAATAATGATAAAGGTAATAAGTGTCTTTCAGCTGAGCAGACACCAAAGCAAAGTGTCAAAGAACATTAAGAAACAGGAAAATAGAGCCCAAAAAAAGCAATAAAATAAATCTTCAAAAACCAATGCTAAAGCAATGGAGACATATGAAATACTTGACAATGAATTTAAAATAAGATACACAAAGGAAAATGAGAACAGACACAAAACTTGTCACTCCAAAAAATTAATGAAAACAAAGGAAGATATCTGGAGGAAAAAGACAAGAGAGCTACAAAGCAGACATAAAATATTTAATGAAATGGAAATCGGAAGTTATTTCTGATCAATAATTTCTTCAAAAGTAAATGGATTAAAGTGCTCAATAAAAAAACAGAGTTTTGTCTCTTTTTTTGGTATGAATGGTAAAAGAAAAAAAATCCAACTATAGTCTGTCTGCAAGAGACTCACTTTAGATTTAACAATACACATAACTGAAAGTGAAAGGATGAGAAAAGATATTCCATGCAAATGGTAACCAAAAGAGAATGGGAAGAGCCATACTTATATCAGGCAAAACAGACTTTAAATTAAATACTGTCAAGAGACAAGGAAATTACACAATGATAAAATGGTCAATTAATTGAGAAAATATAATAATTATAAGTAAATATACACCTAATATCAGATAATCCAAATGTAGAAAGTAAACATTGAAAGAACTGAAGGGAGAAATAGACAAAAACATAAAAATATCAAAGGATTTTAAAACCCTACTTTCACTAATGGATGGAACATCCAGACAGAAGAGAGTCCCAGCAAAGTTTTGAAGGTGTGGCCTGGTTTCTACTTGCTGATTATAGTAAAATGCAAGAGGAAAGAGATTAATTAAGAGAACTGTTAAGCAAAATGTAACCAGGACTTAACTTGGGAAATTCTCATCCTTTCAGATGGCAAAAGGTGTTACAATTAGGAGATTCACTGCTAGGAATCTCCTAATTCAGAGATTCCAAAAATGTGTTCTGGAAAGAAAGTCAAGGGTATGTCTGGGCAACCTTTTGTTAGTGCCTTCTAAGGATTAAAAGGTCAGAGTATGCGTTTATTCACATAAAGTGCTCTCTAGAAATTAGGTTATGTGTCTCATGGAATCTATCAGACATTTTAGAAGAATCCAGAAATAGATATGGTATTTATCTAGGAAATATCTGTGGAGCAATCTCTTGTGCAATGGAGAAATCCTCAAGATATACATGGGAGACCCACAAGGCTCTTAAGAATGGTGTATCAACAGAACATTGCCAGCATAGACTGAAAGGGGCAGAGAGAAGAGAGAGAACAACATGAAAGAAGATTGCCAGAGTCAATAAAATTCTATAGGTAGGAAATAGGTCGATAAATGTACTCAGCTGCAAAACCATGCTTTCCTTCCTGGAAAAGCAAGGATGACACAGAGGGTGGAGCCACCGACACGGAATAATGGGTCTTGAGCCACAGATGAAATTCCCAGCCCTGAAACATAATGGAGTTTGCCTGGCTGGCAACCAATTTTGAAATTGGTTCTCAGTGTGGGCTCCTTTAGTCCTTGCATTTTTTTTTCTTCATTTTTTTGGTCTGGGAATGTCTATAACTGTTATTGTATGCCTATTGCACAATTGGATTTTGGAAGCAGATTAACTGTTTTCTAGTTTCACAGGTGTACAGATGGAGAGGGATTTTGCCCCCGGGTAAATTATACCCAGAACTTTACCCATGACTAATTTAGATGCTTTAGATGATGAAATTTGGGACATTTGAGCTGATGAAATTTAGTTGAGATTTCGTACTCGAGCTGATATTGTAATGGGTGAGACTTTTGGGAAAGTGAGGTTGGGGTGAGTGCATTTTTTTGTGGGTCAGAAATGAATCTTTTGGTGCAGAAGCTGTACTGTTTTAGACTGAATAACAGACTTCCAAAGATGTCCATGTCTTGATTGCCAAGACCTGGGAATGTGCTACCTTACATGGTAAAAGAGAATTTGTAGATATGTTTAATTTAAGGATTATGGGATAGAGAGATTATCCTGTATTATTTGGGATCCTGATATAATCACAAAGGTCCTTAAAAAGAGTCAGGAGGGTCAGAAAAGACAGAGACAAAATAAGATGATGGATGTAGAGTCTGAGTAGGAGACATAATGATAGATGTAGACATTGAAATGATGTGAGAAAAAGGCCACTAGCTGAGGAATGTAGGCAGCCTCTAGAAGCTGGAAAAGGCAAGAAACAGATCTTCCCATGAAACCTCTAGAAGGAACTAAGCCATAATGGAACTTCGATTTTAAGATTTCTGACCTCCAGAACTGTAAGATTAAAAAAAAAATTGCTGAGTAAAAGTAAAATATTTTAATTATAATTTCTATCCTGATTCCCCTTATTGTAATATCCCCTATGTTATGTGGTGACGGACTGGCCGCAGGCATCTTGGGGAGCTAGATAAAAGGAAGCTGTATGGGAACACCTTTAACATAGGTTTAGTGGAATTTATTTATATGGTTGGCAATCATGTCTGCATATAGTTAATATGTTGGTAGTCATCTAGTGCAGAAATGGCTTACAGAAATACTCCTACTGCCCATTGTGCCAACTTCCCTGACCATCATGACGTGAGGGTGCAGGGCCAGAGGACATATTGGGACATGAACAGGTTCATTGGTTTCCAGCAGCACAAGTATTAGGTAGAGGAGGAGAAGCAAGAGTTGAAATGGATCGAGCCAGAGGTTTTCCCAAATTTGACAACAATCCTAAAATTTTACAAGGTGTAACAATGAAAAATTGTACAGCTGAAATGAATGTTTCTGAACTATCAGTAACAGAAACCACGGTAGAGAAAAAACTGGATTGTTTTTCTATTATCTCCATAGAAAGTGAAGTTACAAAATATTAGTCATGTGAAAAGACTGTCAAAGAGCATGAATTCAAATACAAGGGGCAAAGGGGATTATAGATGTGTATTATTATGTAACTTTCCTGGATTTAATGATGTTCACAGCATTTATCAGCTTTTCAAAATTGTGTTTTACTAATTTTAATTTGTAACTGAAAAATTCATAGTTTCTTTTTTCATCTTAAGTAAACATTCACTTTTGTACTTATTTATGTAGTCCTCATTTTGTATTACTTTTGGAAAGAGGGTGTCCCTAATTTACAAGTTCCGATCCTACTTCTGGCTATATATTTAAAGTGTACCCAGAAATCGACTCCTTACCATCTCACTGCTATTACCCTAGTCCAGAAGACTGTCATTTCTTGCCTGCATTCCTGCAATAACTTCCTAACAGGTCTCTTTGACTCCACATTGTCCCACTTTCCATCTCTTCTCAGCATAGCAGTCAAAGTGATCCTGGTAATGTAATGTAATATACTGTAACTTAATGCAATATAATGTAACATAATATAATGTAATGTTAACAATGTAAGTCAGATCATGGGTTCTACTTGTTTAAAACCTTCCAAAGGGCTCCAATTTACTCAGAAGAAAAGTCAAAATCCTTAAAATGTCTTACAGGATTTTACCTCTAGCCCCCATCCTTCACCTACTCCCAAATAACTTATTTCCTACTCTTCTCATGTAATCTACTCCAGACATTCTACTTTTCTTGCTGTCCACACGTTAAGCTTGCTTTTTTATCAGGTGTTTGTATGTTTCCTGTTCCCTCTGTCCAGAATAATCTTCCACACAGATATTTGCATGGTTCACTTCCTCGTCTTTATGTTTTTTACTAAAATGTCACCTTCTTCATTTGGGAAAGGGATATGAGGACTATTTTCACAGAAGAAACTAGGAGGAGGTTGGATTCCGAGCCTGCTGCCTACGTGCTGTAAGACACAGAACTCGAGCAGATGTTAATCACACAGAACAAACTATGCAAAGGATGGTCATTATGACCATCCCTGTAGTTAAGCCCACGGCAAATAAAACATAGGTTGTGCTTTACAAGAGTTAAAGACAAACCTGCCCCTATTCTTGCATCTTATGGAAGTTAAAGATAAACTTAACCATTGTTCTTCTTTCCTCCTTTACCCACTTACCAATTAATTTTCCATGGAAACAGAAAACACATAGAAACCCTAGCCTGAGAGATGGAGGGGGTCTCTGTTCTGCTAGTAATTAGAGACCGCAATTCTGTCTGTGCAGTGGCCTTTCCTTTTCTTACTCTCTGCTAAAAAAAACTTATTACAAGGTGATATATGGATGATGTATTACAGAATTATACACTTGAAACCTATGTAACTTTACTAACCACTGTTACCCCAATAAACTTAATAAACAAACAAACAAACAAACAAACAAACAAACAAACTCTATATTGGCTCATATTTGAACTCTTCCTACGTGAAGCCAAGAACCCTCTTTTCCTGTAACTTTTTGAGAGAAGCTTTCTTGGGCACCTTATCTAATTACATCCTCCATATACACATGGACTCTCCTCATACATTTTTCTTTATATTTCTTCTTAGCACTTTCATTCTTTTAGTTTTGGTTTGTTTTGAAATGTGACATCAAATAACTTTTTTCTGGTAATTCAATTTCAGATAATATATCCAGATATTACCAATTCAACATTTAAGTTAGGAAGATTTAAGGTTGAATTTGATTACTTTAAATACAGTTTTTGTAGTTTCTTTTCTTTCTTTCTTTTTTTTTTTGGTAATTCACAATCATTATTCACAATTCAACAATATTCTCTTGGTTTTACTCCACAATTGTGTAATATTCCCATTTTCTTTGTGAAGTCTTGATTTTAAACTTGTACTCTTATTTAATTCAATGCAGTTTACCCTGGTTCAATCATTGAGCATTTCTTTTTCCTTTAATTTCTCTGGCAGAAATTGTTGACAGGATCGCCAGGGCACTTGACTACATTGAGACATATGCCATTCTTAGAAAAATCTATTTGTGGAAAGACAACAGCTAATTAATTTCATTCACAGTGCCCAGTCATGATACTAAAGTAATCAGAAATGACAATGAGGGAAAGACTACTTTCTTTAAAAACAAAGGCAATGATCACTTATTTTATTGCTAGGACAGGGAAAGTTTGAAAGCAAGAAAATGAGTTTCTTTATTTGTATGTGTGACATTGGAGATTGCTTACTAAAACCCTAACGCAACAGAGGTTGCATTTATAAAACAGGAGACCCCAATTCGATCCTCCTATTAAAAAAAGCCTTCACAATTATGTCCAGTTAAAAAATACATTTTCAATGAATGATTAATCAAGAATTCTTTTCAAATTCCCGAGTTAGTGGAAATACAGTTTTATTTATTTACTGATCACAGTTGCAGTTTGTACTTAAAAGTTTCATGGAGAAACTCATTTGGAAATATATCTCAAACTGAATTTAAATTGATTCCTCAAAAGACAGCTAATTATAGAATGATTATTTTTCAGATAAATCTAAGTATTTCTTCCACCTCTATTACTGTTTAGTTGGAATTAAACATTTCCAATTTTTATGATTCTGATGATGAGAATTGTTTGAACTGTTCACTTTTAAAATCAATTCATTCATTCATTCATTCATTCATTCATTCATTCATTCATTCATTCATTCAAAAGCGTTTATGAGGTGCCGGTTGGGAATCTGGTGCTCTATTAGGTACAGGGAAAGCTTCCTGGAGAAAATGATGCTAAAATTGTGTTGGCAAAAATAAACATTTGTTTTATTTTAAGTGTTGACGCTATGGCCTTTCAGCTGAGGGTCCACTTGTCTATATTCTATTTTGTAATTCGGAGGGTTGACATTTCTTTTTGACAGGTGGCTCTGTGTTAAGGACTGACAATTTGAGTGTGCCTGAGAGAGACTGGAAGTCTAGACAGAAGGATGGGACTTGCTCGTTCTATTTGCTTCCTCTCAACAGCAACGTGTCTCCCTGCAGTGACAGCAGTTTGCAGTTTTTCCACACAACTAGAACCAGCCTTAACAGGACCCCCCACCCCCCCAGAGATACCAGCACCAGCTGGCTGGGACCCTTCTTAGGAGGTCTGGGTCTCAGCTTCAAGTTTTCCTAATTCCTTACACTACCTTCTTCCATTTGTTCCCCACGCTGGAGGTGTTAGCTACTTTCTAGAGTTATTACCTCCATGATGTTTCAGCCTCTCCTTTTTGCCCTTTCAGTTCTCTAATGCAAGATTTACCATTCTTTATATTACACTTTCTTTGTTAAATGATACATTTTTCACCTTCTGGCTGGACCTTGACAGATACAGAAATTGATGTGCCTCTAATAATTTAAAAAATAAGTTTCATTTCTCAAGTTTTTCTTGATATATTAATAACCTCTGGCAATGTCTGTGATATATATCTCCAATCTATGTCCTTGGTAGTTTTACAAATGTAAGAAATGGAGGAGTTAATGGGGGTGGCCAATTTTATGATGGCAGACTGTATTTTATTACTATGTTCTTTTTTATAGTTTTACTCGAAGAATAATTGAGAAAATTTGATTAGTAGTTGTAATTACTTGAAAAGGAAATTACTGCATATGTAAATAAAGTGCTTGCCTCAGGTAGACGTACATCCTAGGTAATTAAAAATGAGTACACCTTGGGCAAACTAGGGAGGCGAAACCATTGGTAACTGTGTTTTTAGTAGAATGAGTTTAATTGTTAAATTAAAATTTTAAATTAAATTTCAATCAATTTTGATTACAAGTTAAGACAGTAGCAGAAGTACTCAACTGTTTCACATTTCCATAGAACCTATTCGTATTATTTGTATAGGCCAAACAGATATTCTCTACAACTATTGGCATTTCCTCTCAGAGTTTCTCCATTCTTTACTTATCTATTTGAAATTTTTGCTTGACTCTATGAAATAAAGTGAAAAACGTCAACAGAAATAAGTTCAGTTTGAATACTGAGATTAAAAATTCTTGCTTATTGTGACCTGTAGCCTTGCTGAGCATTTACAATGGTGATTTGTAGAGTGCAGAATATTTCCCAGCTTTTCTATAAAGAAGTTTTATAGACTATAAATTCTCTAAATAGTCCACGAATGGCTGAATTTATGAAATGTTTTTATAAAGACTGTTTGACATACTGTCTCAAAAATTAGACAGTTAAAATACTATTCATTTTCTGGTGAATTCTCTGGACTTTTACATTCAATTTATCTTTGCATTGTGCTTAGAAAATTAAATGCTTTATTTTAATCACATGATATATATATATATAATATATATATATATATATATATATTACTCTTTAAATATTTTTGTTGCTATCACTTAAGTATTTGTTTATTAAAATTTGTTTTGTTTTTTAATCCAGAATTTAAGTGGCCTATAATTTAGAAATATCTCTGTCAATAACTGGTACATTAATTAGTTCAAAGAGTCAAAAATGCTCTTAAAATGATCTCATCATTCTGAAGAATGAATACTTGAAAATTTTAGGGGGGGGTGTGAAAAACTTTCTTTAAGGATACAAAATAAATATTTAAAAATGATCCCTTATCTGATTACTTTTTCAGAAAACATTTACAAAATAATTAACAAAATAACACTTTAAAATTATTTGTGATATCATACTCATATTCATTTTTAATCTAAATTCTAGCAGGAAAGACAGAACATACAGATAAAAGGTAACATGTGAGGAGATAAGAAATGATCATTTCCAAAAATTGATGAAAAATATGAACTCACAGATAGAGAAAGTATACAAGAATAATGTATACAAATCTCATACATGAGTAGATTTTTAAAAATCCTAGACAGGATTGAACCGAATGTAGTTTATGTGGAAGGCCATTGTCATTGTCATATCATGATCATGTTGGATCTATTTCAGAGACACAAAGGTGGTTTTACATTAGAAATTGTCTCTATATAATTCACAGCATTAACAGATTAAAGGAGAAAAATATTATCACCTCAATAAAGGCAGAAAAAGGATTTTATAGAGTGTGGTACCTACTCACGATAAATTTTCTTGGTAATCTAGAAATGGAAAGGTATGTTCTAAATCTAAAAAAGAGTATCCAAACTAATAGTAAGGAATATTGTTAATAACAAAACATTAAATGCATTTCCATTACAATTGGGAATCAGACAATAACATTTGCTTCTATTTAACTATTCACAAAATATTTGATTCTCTATACAGAAATCTCTAAAGAATCTATAGACAATTATTCATATTAAGAGAGTTTAGCAGGTAGCTCGATGTAAGTAAATAAACAAAAATCACATGGATTGCTATATACCTGCAACAAAACAGTTGGAGACTGTTAAAAACCTTTCAAAAAAGTATATTTATAACTGCAACAAAAAGATAAGGTACTTAGTCATAAACTAACTAAAAATGTGTAAAAATTTTTTGAAAAAATTATAAACTCAGTTGAAAGATATTTAAATGGACAAATATGTCATATTGATGCACCAAAAGATTCATTATCATCAAAATATCAATTCTCCATTGTCAACCCAATCAAAATTGATTTATAGAATCAATGCATTTCTAGTCAAATTCCAACAATGTTTTTTTATTTGGGGGGAACTTGATAAAGTAATTCTAAAGTTCATATGAAAAATATATGCCCAGGTGCATAAGTTAAAGAGACTTGTCTTATCAGGTATCAAAAACTTGTTTGTGCTAATTAAGACTGTAGTTTTGGTAGCCAGATAGTAAACTGACCAATGAAGAAAGTAACCTATGAACATATGGAAATCATATTTTGTTAAGAGTTGGCACTCATATTCATGTGAAAAAGATGGACTGCTTAACAAATGTTACTTGAAAAACTGGGTATGTGTTAAGAAAAAATAATAGAAGGAATGTAAAATAATTAAGACCAGATGGAAATAAATTTCATTATGAATAATGAAACTTTCAAACTTTTAGAGGAAAACATGTGAAAAGATCTGTTTGACTTTGGGGAGATAAGAGCTCCTTAAGCAAGACACAAAATGTGCTAGACTAGACATAAAGAAAATACACATTTTATTATATTTTATGAAGAAGTTCTGGTCATCAAAAGACACTATGAAGAAAGTAAAAAGAATGCAGAGACTTGGAGGAGATATCTGTAGTTCATATAACCAACAAAAGATTAGTATCTAGAATATATAAAATATTTCTTATTTTTATTATCCTTATAGAGTTACAAGAAAAATAAGCCAATAGAAAAATGGACAAAAATGCATGATAGGCATTTCATAGAAGAAGAAACAGAAATTGACATGAACATGGAAAAATCCTCAGTCTTCTTAGAAATCAGGGATATGCAAATTAAGATCATAATGAGATGCCATTATATGGGCAAAAATAAGGAATCTGACAATATCAAGTGTAGATGAAGGTGTGAAGCATGGGAACTCTTACACATTGCTGGTAAATGAGTGCAACTATTTTAGGGGAAAAAAGTATTATTTTTCAAGTTGTATATGTGCACAGTTTATGACCAGAAAATTCCAGTTCTACATATATGCCTTAGATAAACTCTTGCACATGTGCACTTAATAGGAATATTTATAGCAGCAACACAATGAAAAAAACTGGACAAAATTGACTGTTCATGAAGAAAAGAAAGGGTAAATAAGTTGTAGTATAGTTATAGTTTTAGAAATCTTGAGAACAAGCACAATGAAATAGTATAATGTTTAGAGATACATACAAAGGTAGGAAATGTCAAACACAATTCAGGATTGTAGTTGCCTCTGGGCATAAGGCAGAATTGGGTAAGAGCTTACAGAGAGCTGTACAGGGCTGGTGATGTTTTAGTTCAGAAGAAGATGATGGTGGATTCACAGGGATACATTTTATTATGTTTTGCAACTTAAATATATATTAGATATAGCATTTTATATGTGTATCAAATTTGATATAATAAAAATTTAAGCCTCTTTGATTATATTATTTTCTCTTAAATTCGAGTTATAGTTCACTATTTTTTTTACCTATTATTTGATAGTCTTCCAAATTCAGCTGCAGAGAAAGCTTATAACATAATGCTTATGAAGAATACAATTATTTGAATTTGATCATCATGCATTAATATAAAATAGAATGCACACTATAATTCCCATTTGGTAATAGAAGTATCTTTATAAAAACACATATAGACAGTATGTGTTACATCGCAGTTATGGTGGAATTTCAAATCTCATTTTTCTGACCTCCCTCCTGCTGGAACAGCAGGAGAACAAGAAATCTGGCCTTTCCTGGGGTCCTCCTCCCCAGATTTTTCTTTTAGGAGTCCTTGTCTATTGGGGAGGAGCGGTGGCGACTAGGGGATCTCTCACAGATGCTGCTCCAGTGCCCCTGTAATCCCTGTCTCACTCCCCTGCTGCCCATTGTCACTGTGTTGCCAGCGGGTTGTTTCTCATGCTGCTGCCAGCCTCCAAGTTGCTGAAATCTAAACTACACACAGACCACACTGCAGTCTGCTATTTGCCTTCTCTGGGATCAGCTGTTTAGTTTTTCTGGCATGCAGAAAACTTTCTAATTTTGCCTCTTATGACTGATTCTTTTGATAAAGGACATAGCAGGGTTGTTGGGGGCTCTCAGTGACACTTTCCTTTATTCCATAGCCTTCTCCTTTTCAGGGCAGGGCAGGGGAGAGAGAGAGAGTGAGAGAGAGACTGGGAACTGGGAGCTGGGGCTAGATTAGGGGGATGGTCAGCTAGGGCCTCACAGTTTCTGGAGCCACCTGTTGATTCCATCATCCTCCAGGCTCTGCTGCTCAGTATTCTCACTCATGGCCATTTGCTTTTGGGGGCTCCATTATTTTCTGTACCAGATCAAGACCATAGGAACTCTTAGCTCATTGGAGAGATCTATAAACATCTGAAATGTATACCTATCCCAGGGCTTCTGGGCCCCATGAGAATCATGCAACCTGTGTTAGCAGACTGGACCATTCTATAACTGGGAAGTTCCTAATACTCTGTGACAGAAGATAGTTCTAACCAAAGTTCCTACAGGATTTTTAAGGATTCATGGGATCCACCTCCACATATTAGCCTAATAAGCGTAGTATCCTATTTCTGACCTGTCCCCAAATAATACTCATTTGACCTCATAAAAAGAAAGTGGGGTGGTAGCAAAGGGTTAAGGGGGTCAAATGTATGGTGATGGAAGGAGAACCAACTCTGGGCGGTGAGCACACAATACAATATATAGATGATGTATTATAGAAATGTACACTTGAATCCTATATAATCTTACTAACCAATGTCACCTCAATAAATTTATTAAAAAATACATAAATAAAAGAAAAATGAGGCGGAGGAAGGCTATACCAAAAATATTAATAATGGTTATATAAGGAGATGATATGGCAGATGATTTTAACTGTCATTTTTATACTCTTTTAACTTCCCAATTTTTGAAAAATGCACATTTGTTAATTTTATATTGATAAAAACAAGCCACAAAACAAACGAAAAGAAAAAAAAAAGAAATCTATTATGTTCCCAAAGGTTTGCTCAGTAGCTTCTCATGTTGTTAAAAACGTAAGATACTTTTGGTGGGATTGCAGATTGGTGTAACCACTATGGAAATCATACAGAGGTATCTCAAAACACTGGAAATGGAACTATCTTATGACCTAGCAATTCCACTCTTAGGCATCTATCCTGAGAAACCCAAAACGCTAATTTGAAAAAATATATGCACCCCTTTTATTGCAGCACTATTCACAATAGCCAAGACATGAAAACAATTGAAGTGCCCACTGGTAGACGACTGGATTAAGAAACTATGGTACATTTATACAATGGAGTATTACTTGGCCATAAAGAAGAGTGATATCTTACCATTTGCAGTGATATGGATGGACCTAGAGAACATTATGCTAAATGAAATAAGTCAGATGGAGAAAGACAAATACCATATGATCTCACTTATATGTAGAATCTAAAGAATAGAATAAATGAACAAACTAATCAGAAACAGTCTCAGAGACATAGAGAAAAAAACTGAAGGTTGCTAGGTGGGAGGAGGGGTGGGGATGAGGGAGAAGGTTAGGGGATTAGAAAGCACAAATTGGTAACCACAAGATTGCCACAGAGATACAAAAGACAGTTTGGGGAACATAATCAATAATGGTGTAAAGATTTTGTAGGATATCCAATGGACACTTGTCTTATTAGGGAGACCACTTCATGGATGGTGTAGGTGCCTCACCACTGCAGTGTACACCTGAAGCTGAAGCTGAATAATACTGAATGTCAACTATAACTATAACTATAACAACTATAACTATAACTATATATATATGGTCACAGAATGTGGAGTACAGCGTAGGGAATAGAGTCAATGGAATTGTAACAGCTATATGATGTCAGAGGTGTAGTAGATTGGGGGAGGAGGGTTATCACTTTGTGAGGGGTGTAAATGTCTAACTATTACGTTGTTTAGTATACCTGAAACTAATAAAAAAAAAATTAAAGACATAAAACACCCTTTACCTATTCAGTGGTGCACCAAATTTACCAATACTTCCTGGGAAGCCACACACGCACACACACAAAGGCAGCAACTGGAAATAATTCCCTTTTAAGTAATAAATAATGGCCACTGTGAATCAAATGCTTTCCAAAGGAAAAGAAAAAACAAGAAGTAAGATAATTCCTATTGTTTAGAATTTTTCGTGATTACAAAGGCTTCCCTAAGTAGATATTTCAACTTCAAACCTCATTTGGGATTTTACATTGATTCTTAAGCATACTTTTGTTTTCTTCATTAGGCTTTCACATTTTAAAGTTTTTTTAAAAAAATCTATTTACTTATTGTCATCTTTTCTCCACATCTGTCTATTTACCATGTCACACAAAATGAATTATCTAACCGTAATCTCCTGGGTGTCAATATCTAGCTACAGAATAGAATTAAATCCCTTTTCCTCCCTATGACATTATTTCTAGAGGCCTCTTATCAGAGCAAATTCTCTTCTTTTCTTATTAAAGGTTGTGCTGTCAGGGAAACAATAGCTAGTCCTACACATGTGACTAATAAAAGCCAGGCATTTGATTAAAAGTGACTAGCATTAGAAATGTGAATTTCCATAATTATACTCTCCCGTCCACCCTTCCAAACAACTGAATGTTATCTAATAAAGGGTGCTATGAGAAATGCAAAAAAAAAAAAAATTAAAAAGATATTATTTTGTGACTAGTATGGAATATTGGGAGTTCAAAAACAAAACATACTTCTGTTTAGATGCATGATAACTTCTTAGATACCATAAAGCATAAGTCAAAATATATATGTTTAAAATTTACTTTTAGTAAATCTACTTTCAAAAAAAATAGACATACTCTATTCATGTCAGTAAAACCATGATTCACAAACTATCCATATGAAAGGCTTCAAAATGAAATGCCTGACAAAATTGAAATCATTGAGCTATATATAGTTTATATAGATTCTCTTGCATGAAATCCTCTCAGAGAGCCTATGAGAAAGATGAGTTTGATACCCTTATTTTATTAAAGAGGAAGCTAAGGATAGAGGGTGAGCTACAGACACAAAGGTACCCAGCTACCCAGTCATGGAGTTGAGAGTCAAACTTCAGATGTCTGAATCCATTGTCCATGTTTTTTCAACTACTAGGCCAAGCTACATCTCTTCATGGAAGCATGGGCAGATCCTAGCTTCTTAATAGCTAATTTAAAGCTACCACTATAAACTAGTTTTGCCACTATCTGTTATTCACCACCCTTACCGTTTCCTCTACCTACATTAATACACATCTACTTTAAAAATGCCGGAAGTGTATTAGACTATGTGCTAGGTCCTCTTGCTCTAATATCCGTTTGAGGCCACCTTGCAGGCTGCCCTGTAACCAAGTTGAGTGCATGCAAACCAAGGCAAACTTGGCAGTGGTGCAATGTAGCAGGCAGAGGGAGGCTCTGAGGTTGATTTTTACTTGGCTTCTCTCAGTTAGAGTGTCATGTGGACTCTTAGAGCCTGTGTATACTGGCTCTGAGGCCTCTATTGGGGCCTTCACAACAGAAATGAGGGGATGGACTTCTAAGCCTGGTGCTTGGAAGGAAGACAGGGCAGAGACTTATGTATCTACAGCCAATGAGAGCTGAGGGGGGGCAATGCCAGCAATAGAGAGATGCCTAGTGCTCCCAGAGAATACTGTGTGAGTCCAAAGAACTGATCACAGGTTCAGGCTGCAACTGTAGGAGGTCGGGTCAGCTTCAGACACCAGCCCCGAGCCCAGCATGTCCTGCCAGCACAATTCTGAACACTAGCCCTGGGCCAGGGAGTCCCTTGCCCTCAGGCAACTAAGACAGGTAGCCTCCTTTGCACACACCCAAATTCCATCTTAAGGAGCGAAGCTGGGAACGTGAGAGGATACATGAGAGCCAGAATTTTTATGCAAGGAAGACAAACACGACTTAAAGGAACCATGTGACTTTTTAAAGCAGACCAAACTTTTAATTACATAGAAAAAAAGTCAGTTTTTTACCTTCAATAAATAGCAAGTAGTGAGTAGGTTAATAATGATTAGTTATGGTCAAAGTAAAACAAGTTATTTTCTTTGCATACTCCAGATGCAGTACAAACTACACCTTGTCACACCTACACATTGGCATTCACTGAGCATCACTTTAGTTTCCCAGTCTCTCTATATGTATTATCTCATTTAATTCTCACGTAAGCCATGTAAGGGAGGAACCATTATAAACTCTATTTTATAGAAAAGGAAAATGAGGCATAGAGAGGTGAAGCAATTTACACAAGTTCACATCACTAGCAACATAGCTGGGACAGAAACGCTGCTGACTTAACTTGAATGTTTTTAATTTAAACATACTTAAAATATATCTTAGATGAATTGGGTTTTTGAAATTTGAAGATGTTCAAGCGGAAAACTGCTTAATAAAGAAAGCAGGGTCTGCTTGTGAAGAAGCATTTGCTTTCTAACTTGCATTTGAGATTTTAGACTTCAGGTAAACTTTAAAAGGAACTTAAGCCTAAAAGGAACAGTCAGAATTCTGTCAATTTTGATGGCAGTGAGGTCATAATACGTGTTCACAAGAAAGATACTTTCAGTACAATTAGAAGTAGAAGACCATTGGCTTCTCCCCTCAACTAAGAAGCCTCCAAGGCAGAAGTCTGCAAGCTATGGCTTTTGAGTTAATCAAGTCTTGGTTTAATTCCTCTTCAGCCACATAAAAGCTATGTAAATCAGTGACCACTCTGAGCTTGTTTCCATAAAGTTAACATGGCAACGTGTCAAATAAGGATTAAATGAGGCAACATTTGTAATATACCGGACATGGTGCCTGCCACACAGTTGGTGCTCAAAACTGTCAATCTGCATCTGCCTGTCCTTTATTTTTAGTGAATCCTAATATTATTCAGTTCTCTGTGGCTTACTACATATATAGTCAAACAATCACTTTAATTCCCAGATTTTGTTTTGATATTTATTGAAAGCAAATGTACACTTGCTGATTTAATACCAGGGGCTACAAAGGCCGAGCAAAAGAAATAATGTCCTGAGGTATATTTATCAAGTTTAGAAAATGCATTCACTTACCAGCTCACTAAATTCATTATTGCCTAGGTCAAGTCTTTCCAGCTGGGTCAGTTTGTGCATTGACCTATAACAGATGGAGAAAAATACCATTGTGAGGCAGTGCATGAAACATTACACCAAGACATTCCACCCATCCGCATGTCAGATTTACCTGGGTGTACAGTGCACAGAAATGGGGGTAGTTTTCAGCAAGACTTAAACTGCACGTATACAGTAATGTATGCAAACTGTCACCTGAAAGCCTTTAGTAGCTTACCATGTTCCCAAATACCAGTTTATAGTTGGAGTACAGCATTGGCTGCTTAAAACCAAAACCAAAACCAAAAACCTGGGAAGCTTGTGACACAGTAGGCGGTATAGGGAGGAGCCCCCACATCTATATTTTTAAGAGTCACCACAGGTATGGGAACCAATGGATGAAACCAATTCTTAGCAAAGCATTCTCAAACCCTACAAAACAGACACAATTTCATCACCAATCTTGTCATTTTGTCCTTCCCTAAATGAAAGTCTGTTATAGACAAACTGTTGTACTCAGTGTTTCCTACACATTGGCCTGGATGCTGCTACAGCTAAGAACAGTTGCAAAACCTTGGACAAGAGTTGCTGCAAAGGTTAGAGGTATCTTAGCACATGCTATGTGCACAAGCATTTCTCAAGCCGCTCTCAAGTACAGCATACAACATGAGAAGAGATAGTGTTTTCGTGAGTGTCAAATTTTTCTCTCTCCACCCACCTGAATGCTGTCCTTAAGTCCTGACTATACAGAAATCCTGGAGCCATAATTAACTCAAATCTTAGATATTTTAGTTCTTTCACCTTTAGAATGGATATAGCAATTTTCTTATGGGGGTTTTATGAAATATTACTATAATCCGATTAGGCACTGTCAGGCACTCAGAAATGCAAAAATGTGTGTGTATCTTCTCTTCACTCAGCAACTGTTATCAAAAGATTATGTACCATATAATCTTCTGGGGTCTGGGGTACAACAGTGAATAAGAGACAAAAACTACTGCCCAAAAGGACTTTGTGTGTGTGTGTGTGTGTGTGTGTGTGTTGGGGGGGTTGGCGGGGAGAGGTGTTATAATAAATAATTAAGTAAAATAAAAGAATATACTAGAAGGTTATATGTGCTATGGAGAGAACTTAAGCAGAGGAGGTAGATAGGAAGAATTCATATGGGGGATTACAATTTTTAATAGCGCGATCAGGTAAGGCCTTAGTCAGAGGATGAAATTTGAGCCAAGACTTAAAAGAAATAAAGGCGTATGCTAGTGCATACACTCGAAAGCAGGGACGTATTGCTTGCTTGAAGACATCCTAGGGGAGCAGTGTAGCCGAGACAGAGAGAGGGACAGAGAAAGAAAGGAGATGATAATGAGGACTTAGATAATATGGGGTCTTAATAGTCCAATATAGAGACTTTGGCTTTGATGAGTAAGATGGAGGGTCACTTAAAGGTTTTGATCAAAGGTATGACAGAAGTGGCTCATTTTAAAAGGATATCTGTGATGGCAGGTTTAGGGGAAATTTCCCAAGTTGTACTCAAACTGACTTCCAAAGGAGGAAAGGGCTGAGAGACCAAAGGAAGAGGCTGACAATTCCAGAATTAAACAGAGTTTATTAAAGGAACGTACAGACAGAAGTAGAGGCTTGGGTAGCAGCAAGGCCGTAGATCTCCACACCTGAAAGGGGCTGGAAAGCCTCAGAAATGGAGAAGTTTGTAGCCAAGTGGCACAGCATTTGTTAAGCGTTGTATACCCCAAGGCAGTAAACAACTTAATGGACAAACTTCTCTATGTAAGAACACTCCTTGCAGGTGATACTGGCCCACCCTCCTGGGTGGAACTGGAAATCATTGAGAGCAGCTTGCTTAAAATGAGGTGGGACATCAAGCACTAGAAACCATTTTGCCTAACAGCAGGCTTATGAATAGACTGAGGAGAATAATTTAGTGGAAGCTGAGAGTTCAAGTAGGAGGTTAATGGAATAAGCCAAATGAGAGGTAATGGCAGTTTGGACCAGGGTGGTCCAAATGGAGATGGTGAAAAGTGGTTGGATTGCAGATATATGTAAGATTAAAGTCAAGCGTTTTGTTGCTGAAATGGCTGTGTGGAATAAGGAAAAGTAGAATCAATTGTGACTAAAACTGCTTGGTCTGAGCAATTGATGGGTTGACAGGGTGGAGCAGGGTTTTGGGTAGATCAGAGGTTTGGTTTTCAACACTCTTCCCAACCTTCAAAAGACAACTATGTGAGGTGGGTTTTGTTAATTAGCCAGATGGGAGGAATCTTTTCACAATGTGCATGTATATCAAGTAATCATGATGTACACTTTAAATATCTGACAATTTTATTCGTCTGTTATGCCTTAATAAAGGTGAAGAAAAGAAATGTTAAATTTGCATTGTCTACTGCAAAGCCACTAGAGATCAAGCAAGAAGCTATCTACACAACTCCAGATTTCAGGGAAGAAGCCTAGGCAAGATAGATAATTTGAGCATGGGCAGCATAGAGATGGCATCAGGTCTAGAGAGTATGATATAAAGAGAATGAGGGTAGATGAGAAGAAAATAGGTCTAAGAGGATGAGCCAACAAAGAAGACTGAGAAGCATTATAGGAGACATAGGGATGTAGGCGAAAACCCAGAAAAGCGTGAAGTCCTGGAAGCCAAGTAAAGAAGGTATTTCCAGGTGGAGGAAGTGACAAATTGTAGCAAAGACAGCTGCTACGTTTGAGAACTGACCACTTGATTTAACAACATGGAGATTAGTGGTGAGTGAGAAAATCAGTCTTCTGTTTTGAGCCTTTTCTATTCAATATGCCTTTTGCCATACATCTCTCAATACTATGTATGCAAAGCCATCAATATAATTGATTTCCTATTATCTTTCAAATCTTAGGGTTATCAAGATGAAAGGCATTGTTCCTGTTTTTGTAAATAAAGCTTTATTGGAATGCAGGCATGCACATTTGTTAACATTTATGATTGTTTTGCACTGAAATAGCAGAATTGAATAGAGACAGAGGCCATATGGATCACAGAACCCGAAACAGTTCCTGTCTCTGAGGACCAGGTGTCACTCAGAGTTGAACACTGTTCTCTAGATGTGGGCTGACGAAGACCATATAGAAAGAAACTATTATTTTTTTATGTTTCTATTAGTGTAGTTTAAGTTTGATTTCTTTTGTGGGGATAGGTAACCTCTAGGTCACTACTAAGCCTTTTTCTTTTTCTAGTAGTTTTAGGCTACTGCTTTTGAAAACTTTAGTTCATAAATTCATACCTAGAAACTATACTGTAAATTTATAACATAGCTCCTCTACCATTCCTTTTCCAGTATTTTGAATGGGCAACATTTTTTTTTTCCTTTTGCTTGTTCTGGAATAAAAATGCTTTCCCATGAGGTTTTGTGAACTATTCCCTGAAGCTTAAGTTCTATTACTTAAAATATCATTTCTTCTATTTTAATTTTTATCTCAGTTTATTTTTATAATCCTAATTTTGATCATTGTTTAATTGTTATCACCAAAGTTTCCTTCCATCATTATATTTTTACTTCTGGTTTCGAAGTTGTCTTTCCAATATGACTTTTTACACCTTATAGCTTTAAAATTATGACATTTTAACTTTTGTTTTTGAAGATGTCATCCAATATTATTTCCTACATTTTACATCTTTCAAAATGACTGTCTTTACATAAAAGATTATAATATAATCTTTTATATTATAGATTTTATATTATATATAAAAGATTATATATAAAATCTTTATATATATATATAAAAAAAGATATAATCATTTTGTCAAATTGTCCAGAAAAAAACAAACAAAACAAAACAAAAACGTTCCTTTTAGATGAATGTATGTAAGAGGTTTGTAATTTCATCAGGATACCAGCAAGTAAAGCTTTGTCAGAAAAATAAAACAAAACTCATGACATTTTTATGTTAGTAGTATTTCTCTTGGGCCTTCATTCACTCACTTAGTTTATGCTTCTTATAGCAGGTCCCATGTGGACACTGGGGCTACAAAGATTGCTGGGGTTCAGGGTCTCTCAACCTCAGAACTACTGACATTTTGGACAGGTCACTTCTTTAATAACAGGCCTACATGAGCCTCGTAGGATATTTACCACATCTTATACAGTCTCTACTCTGAAGACTTATTTTCTAAATGGGAATGACCTTTAAACGACTAATTACTTCATAGGGTGATAAGTGCTAGGATAACAGTATGTACAGATTGCCATAGGGGTTTAAAAGAAGGAACACCTAACAGTTCTGTAATTAGGAAAAACGTTAAGAGAGGTGACATTTCAGCTGGGTTTTGAAGAACCTTGCTATATAAATCACATGGATTTGCACATATGAAAAGAAACAATGAAAATAATAAAAGAGTATAATATTAACATGTCTCCTTAAAGGACGTGAACGATTTTGGTCCAAAGAAACTCTAAAAATTCCCATTAGAGTTTGTTGCAGGACACCCCATTTTCCTACCCTCATGCCTGGCTAAGGGGGTTTCTGGGATGCCGCTCTCTTGTACACTATGGAATGCTGAGCAGCCTCCAAGGCCTCTCTCTACCCACCAGATATCAGTAGCACCCTCTGCAATTCTCACAACTAAAATACCTCCAGATATTTTCAAAATGTGCCTGGGGGCAAAGTCACTTTGAGTTGAGATCCACTTCAGGCCTAGAGAAATATTTCAGGATTTTATCTCCTCACTTTATTGATTGGGAGAGGGGTGAAATTCTTATCTCCATTTGTTTACCTCCTTACTATACGAGGTGGGCTCCCACGTGGTCTGTCCTTATGAATTCAAGCCAGTCTGCTGGACAAATGGACTCATTTGACTTAACACTTTCATCCTTACAGTAAATACATGCAGATCTGGGGCCTATCTTTCTATCCGCACAGGGATCCCACTGGTGTGATTTCCCTTTATGAATGACTGGCCTTGAACACATGATCACCACCACAGGTCAGCGAGCAAATATTAGGATGGATCACAAGTTTGGGCCACGTTCTCAGTCAGGAATGCTGACAATCTGATCTCTATCTAGCTGAACCAAATATTGTGGGATATAAAACTGAAAGCAACAAAAGAACAAGACAAACAAAGAAACAAAAACTCATAGACACCGACAATAGTTTAGTGGTTACCAGAGGGTAAGAGGGGAGGGCGGTGGTAGATGAGGGTAAAGGGGGTCAAATACATGGTGATGGAAGGACAACTGACTCTGGGTGGTAAACACACAATGTGATATACAGATGACGTATTACAGAATTGTACACCTGAAATCTATGTAACTTTACTAACCATTGTCACCCCAATAAACTTTAATTAAAAACAATATTGTGCTGATTATTTAGATTCATTTGTTAAGTTCATCTAGTTATCTAATGGAGCACATTCTAATAAAATGGTTGTATTAAATAATGTTTACCAACCTATGGTCATATTATATATGTAAAAATTGTAGAAATGTATAAAATTGCTATAATCGTTGTTCTTATCATTGCTGTTTCTTCTGCCTATAATATTCTTCCGATAAATCTCAGAGCTGGTACCTCTTTCTCATCTCAGTTCATAAGTTTCCTCCTAAGATAGTCCATCCCCACTACCCAAAATGGTCTTCTTCTTGCCTTCATTCTACATATATTTTTACCCTGTTTCATTTTCTTCTTAGCACTTACTGCTGAAAAATATCATATTTGTATTTGTTTGCGAAGTTTTTCTGCCCTGGTAGAATGAAGCTTCATGAAAGCAAGTCACTTGCCAATCTTATTCACAGCATAAATAGCTCAATCAGTGTTTGTTCAATGAAGATATTCATACATGCATGAATGAATGATTCTTTACCAGTGAGAAGTATGAATTCTAGAATATTTACAAAGACACACCACTCGATTTCTATCAGGCATCTACAATGAACAGTTGCCAGGGAGATATTCTGATAGACCTGCTAAATAAATACTGTCAAGAATATACATTAGCGCACATATTGCAGAATATGCACAATGGAGGAAGGCAGACAAAGCTGAGGTTTGCCAGTTCCTGGGTACCTAAATCTAGGGTAAGTTGACTTTCTGACATTTCCAACAATAATTTTTTTTAATTCAAATAATAAAAGAAACATTGGGTAAGTTTTTCACTTCTCTGAATATCTGAAATATAGCAACAAAACTATGTATGTAGAGTAGTTAAGGGCATGGAGTGTGGATTCAGGCTACCTGGGTTTGGATCCCAATTCTACCGCTAACTAGCTGTTGGAGTTTGAACAAATTTAAGCACATCTTTGCACTTCAGTTTTCTCATCTGTAATATGGGGATGCCAATAAGAATCCCTATATCATAGGGTTATTGTGATGATTAAAAAGTTATCATAGGTAATGCATATAGCTAGTACCTGACACATAGTAAGTGCTGTGGAAGAGTTAGTTATTAAAATACTTAGGAAAGGTTTGCAGAAGTTGGAAATAACTGAATTGTCTACATCAGAGTTTTCTAAAGTTCTCTTAAAGATTTATAGGTGTTGCTTGATTTAAAAAAAAAAAAATCCAGATGGCCAGTGAATTTTGGCAAAGCTCGCTGAAAAAATGTTAAATAGATTTCTTATTGGCAGGACTTCTTGGGTCAAATGTACAAATGTTCATTGTGATTCTCTAACAGATGGAAATAGTTTGGACTATTTCCTGTTTATGTGACCAAGAACATTTTTCTTTTCTTTTCTATAGTACATTTCTTAGACTAGGACCACACATGGAAAAACTTTTTTTTAAAGATGATGAATTTAAATTCTTGTCCATCCCAGTCCATGAAATCACATAGATGCTTAGTTATGAAAACACAGGCCTAGGTGTCTCCAGGTTTCTTATTGTGAGTATTTAAAAGTCTACTTGGAATTCTGATCTGTTAGAATTTTAGGTCACCTCAGCTCCCAATATTCACGTCAGGCTCTCCTTTCAGTTATGGCTGTTTTAGACATGACACCCTGGCCTGCCTTTTACAGTTGTCTTAAAGACCATGTTGTTTTGTGCTCTTTGGCATTATTCACTGAATCCTCAGTGAAGGGAAAAGCTCACTTCTCGGGAGAGGAGAATTGGTGACTTGCTCAAGTTCACACAGAAAGTCAGTGAGAGGGCTTACATAGAATCATTTCCCTTCCCAGCACAGGCCAGGCATCAACACCTGGCCTGATTTGTTTGGCTTGACCATTGTTTAAACCTGATTTTTTTAAAAAAATAAAATGTATGTGGTCTACAGCTCATTCTAGTCCTATAATGGGGGTCAGTAAACTTTTACTGTAAAGGGCCAGATAGAAAGTGTTCCAGGCTCTGCTGCCCATATGTTCTCTGTATGAACTACACAGCTCTGTCATTGTAGTCCAAAACGAGCCACAGATGATATGTGAACAAATGGCCATGGCTGTGTTCTAATAAAGTTTTGTTTACAAAAACATGAATGCCAGATTTGGACTATAAGCCATAGTTTCCCAACCCCTGGTCACACCAGTCCTTACACTCTTACATCTAGATGGCTTTATAGTTTTATGACACAAGCTTGGCCCCTAAAAATCTTTATGTTTTCAAACCCTTAAATACAGATACAAAAGATAAATTAAGGACTGAGGATATTTATTATTAGGGAATTCCCACTAGATAAGTATTTGTTATATACTATTTGAAATACTCATTTCTTTTAGGGCACAGTGTCTGGAATCCAGGAACATTTATTTTTAATATTGTAATTTGCTTGCATTTATGAATATTATTAAGTCCTTACTAGTATGCTATTACTTTATAGCATTTATCCAGTTGTAAAACTGAACAAAGGTTCCAGTTGGAACAGTGATGGAAAATAACGCCATAACCAGGTGCATCTGTCACTTTGATAAAATTATACAATCTATGATTTACTTTTTATCAGATTCAGAGGTTTTATGTATTTAAATGTACAATTACCTCTGAAACCATATAAAGTTGGCAGGACTGTTGTTTGCCCATAAATTCCCAGTGCAGTAACTTCAGTTTGCTGAGTCTCACATGGTTCTACAAATTTTTGGCATGGGCTTAAGCATTATTGGCTCATGCATTCCAGCTTTTAACTTGTCTTTCAAATGTGCTCAAATACTCTCTCTAATTAGTGACTATTCATGACACAAGGATAGAAAACTCATTCCTGCTGCTACTGTCCGATGCATCTTCCTTACTTAAGCTTAGAGTAAGAATACACCATCTTTCCACTTTCCTTCCTCTGTGTCCTATATTGAATGGACATTTGCATTTTAAAATTTAAACCTGCCAATTTTACCACATTATCATGTTATTCTTTTGTTGAGAATCTCTTTTTAAATAAAACTCATAAATTTTTGAAACAAATTGCTCTTTATAGCACAGGTACTAAACATTAGAATGCCCCAAAATTGACATTCTTTAAAATTGCAACTGCTAGCACACCTCATGTTAAAGAAACATCAACCTGTCATCTTTTAAAACTAGGAAAAATTAAAAATCTAGTGTCCAATGGCTGATAAAACATAATTTCTATTATCAAATGTTTTATATAAAAATTATCCCTTGATTATTATTATAGCTTTAACCAATGTCACAGATACGACTTTTATACACCACATCATTTCAAGTCAACTTCCCCCTAAGAACAACAGCATAAAACGCTAAACTGGCTTCCTGGAATCTTCCAGAAGGACATGTAATCAAACTAAACATCTATTATTTTGTCAAAAAATATTGTGAAGACTTGATTTTTTAGACAAGTTTGTTAATGTTTCTCAATTAAGATGTTCCTCCTTGCAGTATTTAAATTATTAGAATAAACATTTCAAATATATAATTTGCATCAAGCTGTCATATATTTTGAGTATTTGCTTTGGAAATACTTTTTTCCTTTTAAGTATTTAAAATTTAAAGGTTTACATTGATTTTGTGATGTCTTATTGGAAATCTTTCCTTTCCTCTAATCACTTATTTCCAACTGAATGCACAGCATGAAGAAAAGTTTCTGTATGAAGAAATACACTCACAAGTAACCTCTCAAGAATACTTCTAGTTGATATAGTAAGGCATACTCGTTCAGGGAGGCAGTTTAAAGTGACAAACAGAATCTTAAGAATAGCAATGGGATCTAAGACAAATTCTGCACTACGTCTTCTCAGCCTGAATTTCATTCCTCTCTATAGTCTTCTTGGGTTTATATCCAGAACCAATCATTCATTTACTCTATACATGAATTTTCCCACTGGCCAAACATTATTGTGCATTCCTAACTCAATAACAATGCAGCAAAGATATAATCTTACTTGTAAGGGTCTTTGAGTTCTTTGTGGTCAAAAGATGCCTTGTAAACAGGAACTATTGTATGACTATATTATCTGGGGATGGCTGTACTATGGGAATTGATAGCTCAATGCTTACACTGCAGCAGTCCAATCAAATGGTTATGAGAAACATAATCAGCTATGAAGATGCTCATTTTCACTAGAATATATTGCCACCTACATTATATGCTCGTGAAGACATTTTACATCTACTTAAAAAAATACTTCAGCAGAGTTAAGCTATTTTAAAACTTCTATAGATAACTGAATAGGGAACAACAACAAGATGTTTCTTTTCTAAGAGACTCCTTTAACACACTGGTACACACACATACACAGGTGTTTCAGGCACAGTGTTTATTCCTATACATTCTATAAAAATATATTACTTGTTACATTGGGATTTTTGAATACTAATTCATGTACTTCTACATAACTTTGAGCTTAGAATGTTGATCCTCTAACTGATGTATAATACAGATGCAACCTTGTGATGAAAATATCAGAGGATTTGAGTTTTAGAGGACAAAGGCCTTTGAAAATAATTGGCAAGGTAGCCATGGCTGGTTTCCCCCAGGCAACTGCAGTTTTCCTCCCCTTTCTTGCTGGACAGTAGTACTTGCCCTGCATCAGAAACTGGAGATGCCAGCTAGTCACTAGGCAAACGTCCATTGCAGCTAGGACATGAGCATGTGACTCGGTTCTGGACACTAGAAGATTCCAGGAAGCAGAATCTTCTGGGGGAGGGTCTCAGAAAGAATTTCTTTCTTGATTTAAAAGAGGGAGGGAGGTATGAGAACTTTATACCTGTCCTCCTTTTTGCTTTTTTCATGGTTGGATGAGAATGTGATGTTTGGAGTTGCAGTGGACACTATGCAACCATGAAGTATTAAGAACAAGTCCAAGGATGAGAGCCAACATACTGGGGATAGCAGTATTTAAAAAAAAGGGGGAAATCCCAGGCTTTTCATAAAATTATTAAGCTACTGAAAACCAACTCTGGAACCATTTACCTTGAAACTGTTATAGGCAACAATATACTTACTATTTAAAAAGTCACTTTTACTAAGAATTCTGTTTCCTATAGTCAAAAACATACTTCCGAACACATCCATTCTACTGCACTGTTAGGTACCTGTAAGAGTGTGTCACGTGGTTTGTTGGTGGCAGAGCTAAAGCAAAAATAGAGGTCTCTTGGGTCTCAGAAGAGCCTGATCTGAAACACCACACTTTTTCAAAGAAATTAATATCTTACTACTTGATAAATTAAGTATAAAGCATTTGTGATAGTGAGAGATAAAGTGCATTTTAAATAATTTTAAAAGAAATAGCAAACATATAGAAAAGTATTTGCATGGTTTTATATGTTAATCATAACATTAAGAAAAACATTTTTACAAATAATTTAGGGTTAAAAGTAGTTTATGTTTTTTTCCTTTCCATATTTGACTTTTCAATCTTCTAGTTTTCCATTTTAACAACTTCATTTGCAAAAACTATTGTGTGGATTTTGGTGTGATTTCTGATGTTTATATTTTCTGCTTTTGAGAAACCATGGCTGTGATTCTATATATATTTTGGTTCTTGTACTTTTTATTACTTTATAGTTTCAGAAATCAGGTAAATATGCTAATAATTTTCAGTCTCTATTCCTCTTCTCTTTTACATTTATTATATCTTCAAAGAAAATTATTTCACAAATCTTTTGCTCTAAGTTCAGTTTCTCTTTAAAATAATATTTCCATCAGACTCAAGTAGGTATTGTTATTTTATATAAAGTTATTGCTACAGATTCTTCCCTTGCCGTTGGAATGCTAAAGACTGCATTACTGGCATATTTTATAGTGTCTATCAATATGTGGAAATATAGTTAGATTTTATTTACTATTTGGAATGGTGTGTGCTTTCAGCTCTATAGGTTCATTTAAAATAGCGATTTAAGAACAATTTTTACTTAGTATAACTTTCTGGTTGGCTTTAACCAAGACTAATTTTTTTCCTGTGGATATAATTTGGCATAAAGATTATCATGCTAAAATATGACTATAACAATCAGCACTTAGGAGTTCTACAATGAAATATAATATGATAGCTATCAGAAATAATGGACTGTACAATAGAAATAACAATGGCAAGAAATCTACTCTAAATGAGATCATTTTGAAATGTGCCTATAATGAAAACTCATTTCAATCAAAGAACTGTAAGAGACACAGAAGTCTAGTTGCATTATTTCTCATGGATTATATTTATATAAAGTAAATCTGTCTTTAAAAGAGTCACATTCAACTATTCCTTCTGAACAGACACTCAAGAAAAATTACATTTCTGAACATGAATTTCCTTGAGGAAAGTTTGACTTTTTGTCAACATGACAAAACACTTAGCTAATTGCCCAAAGAGAAAGAAAAGTCTGTTTCTTCATATCATTGTTCTCATTGTGGACAAAATAGCAAGCTAATGATCTAAACTCTTTACTTTGTACTACACTGATACTTCGCTTTATACATTCTCTGTAAATTAAGCCTTTTAAATTTATTAACCAAGTAATTCTTTCATTAATGTAACTAACAGCTACTGAGCTACTTTGCTAGGCTAAGGGCTGTGACTAAGATGTGTGTGTTGCCTTCAGGTACCTCACAACCTACTGGAGTTGTCATAAAAATTTGTGATTAACAACAATAATAAATACTATGAGGTTTTTATGTGTGTGGCACTGATTCAAGGACTAGCAAAATGAACACAGTCCCTGTTCTGCCCTGAGGAAGCTTACATTCTATAAAAAAAATTAATAATTAAGTGATTATAAAAGTAATGTATTAATTCATTATGGATGGGATTCATACCACCTAGAAGATGGCAGAGTGCTATGAGAACTTGTAATTCAGATTTACAGATGATTTAGAGATGGCTTCATAACAGATAACATTGGAAGTAGGGCTTAAGAGACAAAGGGATCACTAGATGGAGGAGGCAGAAAAAAGAATTCCAAGCAAAGAAAAATGCACCAGTGTTCATCTAGGTATTAAAGTATTTGACATGTTCTGGAAATAGCAAAGTAATTTCTCACAAAGTTTTTGGCAACATAGTAGGGGTCAGAGAAGTTTTTTGCTTCCTTAACCTTAATGTCCCCAAAAGACAGAAAGTTCTTTTTCAAGAGAAATTCACTCATGGAGAAGACTGGTTCAGGGAATTATTTCCGTCAGGCTATAATACGCCCTGCTCCCAAGGTCAAACTGTACTGAACCTTCACACTGTGAGCAGGACCTCATTCTTAGGGACAGAGAGCCATCAGTGCCAAAATAGGGAGATGGAGTCCACTTTCCTTAGAAGGAAAGGAAGGACTGGGTGCCCCCGATAAAGCAATGGTAGAAAGAACTTGCCTCTTGCTTCCCTATTTGCTATTTTGATGAATGTTACTACTATTCTCTCTGTAGCCTAGAACAGAAACTTAGAAGCCATTCTAAATCTTTGTTTTGATCATCCTCCAAATTAGTAAGTTAGAAGCATCTGTTTATTCTGTCTCCAGTATATGTCTTGGATGTATGTTCTCTTTTCATTCCCTCTGCCTGGCTCAAATTTCAGAGATGGCTTCATATAAGGTAACATTGGATTTAGGGCTTAAGAGATGAAAAGTCCCTTAGTCCCTCTCTTAGCTAACTTATTTCTTAGTTTAGTCCCTGTTCCTTTTTTGACTATGGTAACCCAGGTCTTTGTAACAGCCTCTTCACTAGTCTGACTGCTCCCATTTTCATCTCCTTCCAATCCATACTTACCATTGTCATCAGAGTAATCCCCAAAATAACTTGGTCATGTCATTTCTGGGTTCAGATATCAAATTATTTCAGGAAAATGTGCAAGTTCCTCAACATTGCATTCAAGGAAACTTAATTTGACACCAACTTACATTTATGGTTTTATTGCCTGCAAAACTCCTGTACATATTATAATCTAGTCATAATGAGTCATTGATACTATTCTAAATAAGTAAGGAGGCCATGAGACTAAATTTAACTCTTTTAAATATATCTCAGAAGACTCCTCACATTAAAAGAAAATACAATTGAAGAATAATTGTATTTTTGTGAGAAGGGATTGTTAGGGAAAGTATTTGTTATGATTTCACCTCTTGAAAGAATATGATGTTATCAAGAAAATGTCATGTTTTATAGATAAAAAAAACCCAACAATAAATCTATTGATTTGTATGCAACAAATATGAAGTGTCTCATGTGAGCTGACCAGTAGAAAATAATCTTTAATAATCTGTTAGGGATGTGATGTACAACATGATGACTACAGTTAACCCTACTGTATGGTATATATGAAAGTTGTTAAGATAGTAAATTCTAAGTTTTCATCAGAAAGGAAAATTATTTTTAATGTTTTGTTTTCTTCTTTTTATTGCATCTATATGAGCTGATGGAAGCTAACTAAACTTATTGCAGTAATCATTTCACAGTATATAAGTCAAACCATTGTGCTGTACACCTTCAACTTATACAGTGATGTATGTCAATTATTCTCAATAAAACTGGCAAAACACTGAAGAAAAATAAAGCTTTGAAGAAAAAAAGTTTTGTTATAAATATAAAACACAATATATCCAAATAACAGGAAAATAAACTTTAAAATATTTATGTAAAGCAGCTTGTCCTAAAACATTGAAGAAGTAGTAGGTAGGGTCTGTTACTATTTCCCAATGTAAGAACTATTAAATTAGTTGTAGATTCTGAGTTTTACAATAAAGCCCTAGAGGTAATGGACTCTCTACTTGGTGACTTCTCTTCTAAATTTCATGTGATGTGTTCCTCTGAACCAATCAATACCATTGACTGTTCTCTCTCCATACCAGACTTATTAATAATATTGATTCTTAGTTAGAGCAGGGACTTTCAAATCATGATCTGCAGGCCAAATCTGACCCACTGACTGTTTTTATACGGTTTATAAATTAGGAATACTTCTTCTATTTTTAAATAGTTGAAAAAAAACAGAAGAAGGAGAATATGTCATGACATGTAAAAATGATATTAAATTCAAATTGCAGTATTCACGAATAAAGTTTTATTGAAACACAGCCATGCTCATTTGTTTATATATTGCCTTTGGCTGCTTTTGTGCTACAATGGCAGAGCAGTTGTGATGGAGAGCCCATGGCCTGCAAAGCCTAAAATAGTTACTATTTGGCATATTGCAGGAAAAAGTTTGCTGATCCCTGAGTTAAAGTGATACCTGTTATGCACTGAAGGTGTCCGTTCAAATTTATATGTTGAATTATACCACAATGTGATGGTATTAGGAGATGGGGTCTTGAAGAGGTAATTAGGTTTAATGAGGTCATGGGGGTGGAGTCCCCACAAAGGATTAGTGTCCTTATAAAGACAGGAAGAGAGACCAGACCTCCCTCTCTCTCTGCCATGTGAGGACACAGTAAGAAGGTGACATCTGCAAGCCAGGAAGAGGGTCCTTGCTAGGGAACAGAATGGTTGACACCTTAATCTTAGACCTCCCAGCCTCCAAAACTGTGAGAAATAAATTTCTGTTTTTTCAGCCACCCAGCCTGTGGTATTTTGTAATGGCAGCCTGAGTTGACTAATATAATACCTAAGAGTTGAAAACTTTAGGCTTGAGTAATTTTTTTAATTGGCTGCCCAGCGTCTGGCATCTTGGTAATTCCTGCTTTAGGGATCTTGCTAGGAGGCAAACCTTGCCTACTGAGAAAGGAAAAAGTCCCCCTGACAGCTGACAGCTGGTAGCTAGCCTGGTCACTGCCTCTTAGGCCATGGTATTTCCCTACTTATCATAAACAGTTTCACAAAATATCAACCTCAGCTGAGGACTCTTCATGGTCACAATGGAACAAAGCAAAAACAAGACAATTACAAAGTCATCCCTGAATAGAGATAAAAAACAAAGATCTTGTGCTTCTGTAACTGGGAGGGAGGGACTGCTGCTGCTTCTCCAACGGCAGCTCTAGCTCCTTTCCATTCCCCTGCTCTCATAGGTTAAAAATACTAAAATCTCCACTAAACACATGCCCAACTTTCAGAGAATACCCAATCCAGAAAAGACAACCTCATTCTTGAACCTTCTCCAAAAATCACCTACAATAAGGCCCTTCTAACTCCCGCTTTCTGAGATTCTCCATGGCTCTCCATGGTATGCAGCCTCCCTTGCTGCAGCAATGAATAAATATAACATCAGTGAGTAGGCGTACTTGGTGATCTTTGCCTACTGGATATCAATGTCACTTTTAGAAGCCAGATATCCGGTTTTCAAGCCTCTCAGGCATCAGTGAATTCAGCGCCCAGTCTATACTTGTTAAACACATGTTCATACTCGCCACAGTAGCTACCGGCTATGGAGGATTCATTATGGCCTGAGCAGCAGCAACAAAGGCAATAATAACAGAGAGAGCAGGCAGATGGTGCAGTGGCAGTGGTCAGGACCCAGTGCTGGCAGCATGCCAGTTCAAACAGTGGCATTCAGCACTCAGTGGTGGTGACAATGGCATTATACCACACTGTTCTTTTTAAAATCGTTTTTGCCTGTTTTCTAAGTTTTACTTGTTGTCCTATTGCCAATTATTTCACTTATTCAATGTCCTCTCATTAAAGTCTTTTTTTTAGCTTAAATTATTCAGTGTTTATTATTGTGTGATTAGCTAAGTACCCGCTGATACCGGAACAATATTCTATATAATTTCCATATGCAACCTCATGCACTTAGTGACTGAAATATAATTCTCCAGTCACAGATTCACTTCTAAGTCCCAGGTCTAAATATTTTATTGTTTAGTGAACAGCTTCTTTGAATATACCTCATGAACTTCCAATTCATCATGTTGAAAACAGAATTAGTCATCTTCCCAGACCTCATCTATTTCTTGTCTTTGTAGCTGATACTACCTAAATCAGAAACCCATGACTAATTGTTCACCAAGCTTTACGTATCCTACTCTCTCTGAAATCTATTTCCTCACATCTCTAGAACCATCTTTACAGCTCTATTTCAAAGCCTTGTTTCCCCCATGGATTATTGCCATGGCTTTGTTAACTGGTTACAGCATCTTCCATTGTACCCTCTACAATCTACTCTTCATATATAAGCCAGAGAAATCTTGATGGTACTGGCAGGAAAACAGACATGGTATCAGCAGAAAAACAGATACACAGACCAATGGAACAGAATTGAAAGCCCAGAAATAAACCCACTTACATAAGGGCAAATAATTTTTGGCAAAGGAGCCAAAAACAAATGGAGAAAAGACAAAGGAGAAAAGAAAGTCACTTCAATAAATGATGCTGGGAAAATTGGAAAGCCACATGCAAAAGAATGAAACTAGACTACTATTTGTCACCATAAACGAAAATTAATTCAATGGATCAAACACCTAAATATAAGGCCTGAAACAATAAAATACATGGAAACACAGAAACAATTAAGTTCTGACAAGTAAGTTCACCAACTTGTTGCAATGATATTTCTAAGCTTTTTTTGATATCAGAGGTATTATTGATTATGAATTTGTACCAACTGGACAAACAGTTAACCAAGTTTAGTATTTGCAAGTGCTGAAAAGGCTGCATGAAAAAGATAGATGACCTGAGCTTTTTGCCAACAATTCATGGCTCTTGCATCATGACAATGTTCCAGCTCTCATGACGCTGTCATTGAGGGAGTGTTTAGCCAGTAAGCAAATAACTATATTGAAACACCCTCCCTACTCACCTGATCTGGCCCCCAAAGACTTCTGTCTTTACCTGAAGATAAAGGAAATATTGAAAAGAAGACATTTTGATGCCATTCAGGACGTCAAGGGTAATAAGATGACAGCTCTGATGGCCATTCCATAAAAGAGTTCCAAAATTGCTTTGAAGGATGGATTAGGCATTGGCATGGGTGCATAGCTTCCCAAAGGGAGTACTTCGAAGGTGAGTATAGTGATATTCAGCAATGAGGTATGTAACGCTTTTTCTAGGATGAGTTCGTGAACTTAATTGTCTGATTGCAGGTACTAAACTTATGGACCTTAGGATCAGAGAGATTTTATGAATTTGACTTTAAAGGCAATGGAAGTAAAAAACAAAATAAATAAATGGAACTATATCAAACTAAAAAGCTTCTGTACAGCAAAAGAAACCATCAGCAAAACAAAGAAGCAACCAACTGAATGGGAGAAGATATTTGCAAACAATACCTCTAATAAGGAGTTAGTATCCAAAATATATAAGAACTCATACAACTCAACAACAAGAAAACCAAACAATCCAATTAAAAAAGTGGGCAGAGGACCTGAACAGATACTTCTCTCAAGAAGACATACAAATGGCCAAAAGATATATTGAAAGATACTCAACTTCACTCATTTGCATTAGAGAAATGCAAATCAAAACCACAATGAGATATCACCTCACACCTGTTAGAATGGCTATTGTCAACAAGATAAGTAATAACAAGTGTTAGAAAGGCTGTGGAGAAAAAGGAACTCACATACACTGCTGGTGGGAATGTAAATTGGTAGAGACAATATAGAAAACAGCATGGAGATGCCTCAAAAAATAAGAATAGAGTTACCTTTACCCAACAATCTCTTTTTTGGGTATCCACCCCTAAAATCTGAAAACATTTATCTGTAAAGATATATGTACCCCTCTGTTCATTGCAGCATTATTCACGGTGGCCAAGACATGGAAACAACCAAAGTGTCCTTTGATTGATGATTGGATAAAGAAGATGTGGTACATATATACAATGGAACATTAGTAAGCCATAAGAAATGATGAAATACTGCTATTTGCGATAACATAGATGAATTTTAAGAATATCATGCTAAGTGAAATAAGTCAAGATGGAAAAAGTCAAGAACTACATGATTTCACACATATGTGCTATAAAAAACTGAAAGCAACAAATGAACAACTTAAACAAACAAAAACTCAGAGAGAGACAAAAGTATGTGGTTACTAGAGAGAAGAGGTGATGTGGGGGGAGGTAGAGGAGGGTAAATGGGGTCAAATATATGGTGACAGAGGAGATTTGACTGTGGGCGGTGAACACACAATGAAATAAACATGATATATTATAGAATTGTACACTTGAAACCTACAAAATTTTGTTAACTAATGTCACCCTAGTAAATTTAATACAATTTAAAAAAGAAGTCAGGGAAATTTTTTTAAACTGCAAGCCATATGATGTCATATAGAAACTGATTTAAGGCTCCCCTTTGTCAGCACAAAGTTGCTTCTAGAATAAAAATTCACACAGTACTGAAATGTTTAGAAATTCTCTTAAAATTTCCAAGGCATGTCCAATTGTGCTGGAATGGACTGCGTAATGGTGTCCATGTTTCTGTCTAATAGAGATCCTGTTTTTGGCCTCTATTCTAAGCAGGGAGTGACTCTGCTAAAAATGATTTTTAAAAACCTTTGCCACCCCTATAATACCACAGTGCCACAACGTAAGTCGATTCTATGAAGCATTTATTCATTTATTCAGCAAATATTTATTAAGCATCTACTATGTACCAGGCCTTATTCTAAGATATAAGAATATAGCAGAAAGTAAAACAGATAAAGTCTCTGCCATCGTCGAGTTACCATTTTAGTGGAGAGGGATGTCCTAGAGGGAAATAAACACAAATATACAGTATATCATGTGGTGGCAAGTGCTATGGAGAAAATATGGCAGGGTGAGAATGGCTGAGAGTATAAGGTGGTCAGAGAAAGCCACTCTGAAAAGTCCCTATTTTATCAAAGTTCTGAAGGAAGTGAGGTAAGGTAATGATGTAATGTAGTATATATAAAAACAGGAGACTCTATTGGATAAAACCATGCGTTTAGGAGTTAGACTATCTGGGATAAAATTCGAGCTCTGTCACTTACAAGCTTTATAATCTCGGGCAAGATATTTAATTTCTCATTGCCTCAGTTTCCTTGTTTTAAAAAGGGAGCAATATGCGTACCTACCTCGTTGGGTTGTGCATCTTAAATAAGTTAGTAAAAAGCACTAAGCGGTACATTCTCAGAAATAGAAATTATTGTCATTTTGAAAAATATATGCTAAAACAAAGCATTGAGGTTGGAAGAAAAACTTTCAATACCACACAATCTAATCAATACTTTGTAGACAATAGGAGAAGCAAACTTTTAGTAGAAACCAAATAATGATGACTCAGAGGCTAAACTTTGAGCAAGTTCATAAGCAACCACCAAGGAAAGTTTCATATCATCCATCCAAATATTTATTGACTATCTAGTATGTACCAAGCCCCATGCCAGACAATGGAAACAAAGGTGAGAAAATTAGGCATTATTTTTTTATTCAGATAGCTTATAGTGTAACAAGGAAGATATATAGTAAAACAGCCAATTACACTATTGTCTGACAATAGTTTAGTGGTTACCAGAGGGTAAGGGGAGACAGGGGTGGTAAATGAGGGTAAAGGGGGTCAAATATACGGTGATGGAAAGAGAACTGACTCTGGGTGGTGAACACACAATGTGATATATAGATGATGTATTACAGAATTGTACACCTCAAATTTATGTAACTTTTCTAACAACTGTCACTCCAATAAATTTTAATTAAAAACAACAAAACAAAAACAAAACAAAAAAAACAATCAATTACAGTTAAAGGTGTAAAGGTAATGGTATAGGACCACAAGGAGGGTCCTATAGGTGCATATAACTGGAATAGTAATAAGGGCTATGAAATAAAAGGCAGACATGCCAGACAACATGCAGAAAATCATTGAGACTGAACCGAACCAATTCATTCACCTCACTTTTATTTTAACTTTTAATAAAAGTAAAAGATAACTATAAAATAATATATACCCAAAGTATAAGGCTCACTGAACTTTTATATACTGAACTGGTTACCCGTATAATCACTAACCGGATAAAGAAACAAAACATTTTCAGAGTCCAAAAGCAGCTTCCCTCATGCATCCTTCAAGTAACTACCTTACCTCCCAAAAGATAACCACTATTATAATTTCTCAGATCATAGATTAGTTTTTCCTCCTGTTGAATTCTACATAAATGAAAACATTCCTTGTGCCTGACTTCTTTTCCTAAACATTCGTACGGAGAATCGTACGTGAATATGCATGGCAGTTTATTCAATAATAGCCAAAAACTGGGAGAAAACAATTCAAATATCCACCGAGAGGTGAAAAGATAAAGCAATAACATTGATAAACATTACAACATGGACAAATCTCAAAACGATTATGCTCTGTGAAAGAAGCCAGACAAAAAAAGAAAATATACTAAACGATTACATTTATACAAAATTCTGGAAAATTTAAACTAAGCTGTAGTGACAGCAAGCAGAATAGTAATATGTCTGGGTGGGGAATAGGTGAGCAGTGCCAGGGAAAACTTTTTTGGGGGGATGGATATGTTCATTATTTTGATTATGATTATGCTTTCATTGGTGTATATTTCAAAGTTGATCAAAATGTACTCTTTACATGCAGTTTATTAGATTTCAATTATACTTCTTTTTTTGTTATTAGTTTTAGGTGTGCAAACAATGTAATAGACATTTACATCCCTCACAAAGTGATAATCCCCCTCCCCCAATCTACTACCCCTCTGATATTGTATATAGCTATTACAGTTCCACTGACTCTACTCCTTATGCTTTACTCCACATCCTGTGACTATATATATATATATATATATATATATATATATATATATATATATATATATATNTATATATATATATATATATATATATATATATATATATATATATATATATAAAATTATGGTTGACAGTATTATTCAGCTTCAGTTTTAGGTGTACACTGCAGTGGTCAGGCATCTACACCATCCATGAAGTGGTCTCCTTAATAAGACAAGTGCCCATCTGACACCCTACAAAATCTTTACAACATTATTGATTATATTCTCTAAACTGTCTTTCGCGTCCCGTGGCAATCTTGTGGTTACCAATTTGTGCCTTCTAATCCCATCGTCTTCTCCATCATCTCCACCCCCGTCCCAACTAGCAACCATCAGTTTTTCCTCTATATCTCTGTAACTATTTCGGTTTAGTTTACTCATTTATTCAGTTCTTGCAGACTGGTGCAGCCACTATGGAAATCAGCATGGAGGTATCTCAAAAAACTGGAAATGGAACACCTTACGACCCACAATTCCACTCTTAGGCATCTATCCAGAGAAATCCAAATCAATTAAACTTCAGTAAAGTTGTTTTATTTTAAAGAAAGGCTTGAGTATTTTACTAATAAATGTTAGCAAGATTTTCCTGAATTCGTCATGTATTCAAATCTATACAAAGTATCATCACATATCCTAAAGACTTCAGTTTAGATGGACTCTATTCAGCTGTGCCATGGTAATTAAGAACAAGGCTTCTGAGTCTGACTGCCAGGGTTCAAATCCTTCCTCCTTACCTTATCAGCTTTGTGACATTGGGAAGTTATTCCTTTATGTTTCAGTTTCCTTATTTGTAAAATGGAGATAACAATATTATTACTTCAAAGAGTTAATGTGTGGGCTATATGAACTACTATATGTAAAGAATTTAGAACTTATTAAATATTAGCAATTATGTTACCTATTAGAGTTAAGATTCAGGTGACCATATTAGCTAAAATCAAATAGGCAATATTCCTTGCAGAATTGACTGAATCAGTCTTATTTCTCTTTATCACTCTAATCATTATACTGGCATACAAAACCCTACTTGAATAGGCTCTGTTCTGCTTTTCAAACCTCATCACTTTACATGCACAGCCAATACATCCAGCACAAACGGATCTCCTAGTACTTTCGACATAACTCATCAGTCTCTCATTCATCTCTCCACTTCTGCACATGACTTTCCTTGGCTTAGAATGTCTCCCCCACAGAAACAAAAAAATTATTGAAAGGACCAAAGACATCTTTAAAATTTTCAACAGACAACACAATGCTTAGCATATTGTAAGTTTTCAACAAATGTTGGGCAAGTCTTCCTGGATTCTACTTTTCATTCTGTTATTGAGTTTTCTGTCACTAATGTTAAGTACATTTATTTCTTATCCTGTCCTTTGTGTTAACAGAATATATTGTTTTGCTCTTCTGTTAAAATTACTAAATGACAAAACTAGGATGACAGTTTATGGATCTCCATCTCAATGTATCCATATTTTTAATCCTCTTTATTTCCAAGTTTTCCTTTACAATTATAGATACCCACATAAAACTGTTGATCCAGAGAAAACTGATGAGAATGATATTCTTTTGCTTTTTCCTAAAAGTTTCTCTAGTTTCTTTGTTCTTTTTTTACTAAAGAGCAAAATGTATATGTTATGTACATCAGAGAAAAAAATGTTTGAATTTCAAGTATATTCAATTTTGCATTAAAAAGTAAATTTAGAAATCTCTTAGAATAACAAATGCTTTGATATTACAAGCTACATCATTTCTATACTTACTTATATTAAGGAATACTGAAAGTACATTGTCCAGTAATTACTGTATAGAAACATCCTGAACTGCTTCACTGTATTTTATGGTAATTACTATATAAAATGATTTATATTTCAAAGTTTTACCAGTTTGTGTAAAATCCTTCTGCAAAACATCAACTTATAATGAAAATTACAGTTCTAAACATTTGTCCTCAAGGAGAAGTATAACATAGAATTAATATATATATATCAATACATAGCATATGCTGACTCAAAAAATCAGTGAATTGCCTGTGGCACTAAGGATATTGTTTATATGATAGTGGATAAACATTAGAATTCTTATTATCTGAATGGGAAATATCTTTTATGCATTCCTTGCCAGGTTAATATGCAGACCAAAAAAAAAATACTGTTGTAGACACTCTTTGATGGGCTTTGAAAAACTTAATGCATGTGAGCTGTATGAGGTATTGTTACCTTTACAATCTCATATCTTATGAAGTGCAAAAGAAAAAACCATCTTGATTTTAAAAACTTGGAAAAATAAAACTGATAGTTAATGACACTGAGCCATAAATTAAAGGCATCCATGAATGCTTTACAGTATTACAAATAAACTGACACTCTCAAAACCTTATCAAATGCATTGATCATGTCAACTTATCATTAGAAGACTAAATCATTAACATGTAATTCCAGAACTGAAAATGCAACCTGACATATCTTTTTTTAATGAAAAGGTTTGTGGAATCACAAAAGACCCCAAATAGCCAAAACAATCCTAAGAAAAAGAACAACACTGGAAGTGTCACACTCTCTGACTTCAATTTATGCTACAAAGTGACAATTATAAAAGCATGGTATTGGCAGAAAAACAGACACACAGACCAATGGAAAAGAAATGAGAACCCAGAAATAAACCCACATATATATGGGCAAATAATTTTTGAGAAAGAAGCCAAAAAAAAATACAATGGAGAAAAGAAAGCCTCTTCAATAAGTGATGCTGGGAAAACTGGAAAGCCATGTGCAAAAGAATGAAACTAGACTGCTGTCTGTCACCATGTACCAAAATTAACTCAAAATGGATCAAAAACCTAAACATAAGACCTGAAACAATAAATTGCACAGAAGATAGTATAGATACTAAACTTATGGATCTTGGGTTCAAAGAGGATTTTACGACTTTTACCTCCAGGCAAGAAAAGTAAAAGCAAAAATAAATGAATGGGACTATATCAAACTAAAAAGCTTCTGCACAGCAAAAGAAACCATCAACAAAACAAACAGGCGACCAACCGAATGGGAGAAGATATTTGTAAACAACACCTCTGATAAAGGGTAAATATCCAAAATATATAAAAGTTCATACAACTCAACAATGAAAACCAAACAATCCAATTAAAAAATGGTCAGATGGCCTGAATAGATAACTTCTTCCAAGAAGACAAAGGACCAAACAGATATATGAAAAGATGCTCAACTTCACTAGCTATGAGGGAAATGCAAATCAAAACCACAATGAGATATCACCTCACACCTGTTAGAATGGCTCTTATCAACAAGACAAGTAATAACAAATGTTGGCGAGGCCGTGGAGAGAAAAAACCCTCAGAGCCTGTTGGTGGGAATGTAAATTGGTACAGCCAATATGGAAAACAGTATGGAGGTTCCTCAAAAAAAAAAAAGAATAAAATTACCATATGACACAGTAATTCCTCTCCAGGGTATATACCCCAAAAATCCAAAAACATTTATTTATAAAGATATGTTTACTCTGATGTTCATTGCAGTTTTGTTTATGGTGGCCAAGACATGGAAACAACCAAAGGATCTTTTGATAGATGATTGGATAAAGAAGATGTGGAATACAACTAGACTGAAGGACAAAAGGACAGCAACTTGTCTCTTCCCTTCCCTGATTCCCCAATGCTGTGTCCTTCCAATTCCCCAATTAAAAAAAAAATCTAAAAAAAAAGAAGATATGGTATATATACACAATGGAATACTACTCTGCTATAAGAAAAGATGAAATATTGCAATTTGTGACAACATGGATAGATTTTGGGATTATTACGCTAAGTGAAATAAGTCAGACAGAAAACATCGAGAACCATATGACTTCACTCATATGTGAGATATAAAACTGAAAGCAACAAAGAAACAAGACAAAGAAACAAAGAAACAAAAACTCATAGACACAGACAGCAGTTTAGTGGTTGCCAGACAGTAAGACGGGGGAGGAGGGATAGTGGAAGAGGGCAAAGGGGGTCAAATATATAGTGATAGAAAGAGAACTAACTCTGAGTGGTGAGCATACAATGTGATATATAGATGATGTAGTACACAATTATACACTTGAAAGCAATGGAATTGTACTAACCATTGTCACCCCAATAAATTTAATTAGAAAATCTCTTATTCCTGCCATTACGTTCACCCAACATCTCTTTCCAACATCTCTTTCCTCAGTGCTGGATAAAGTCCCACAATATGTGCTCCTGATGCGTCATGTCCCCTCACCTCCCTTTTCCACGTGAAGCCCACAGGGAAGTACAATTCTACTCCTTTAACAACTTTCCTTTGAAAGAGCCTCCTAGTGACTGTTGTCATTTCTTCTCAGATAACAGAGGTGGGGGAAGGAGCTAAGTGGGCACAGTGGAAGGAAAAATACAAAATCTCCATCTAATCCCGTTCCATTTTAATGTGCTTCTTTACTCCCAACCCTGGAGTATGCAAATACTTGTCTGATGTCCGTAGACATTTTACAGAGGAATAGCAAATTTTTGTGGTTTAAGTACATTAGTATTAGTAGTTAATCTCTCTCTTTTTTAATACCAGAGTCTCAATGTTACAGCTGGTGGATGTCCCTTATTCCTCTCACAGAAGCAAGCAGACCACACCAACGTCCAGGGTTCTGGATTTGTCCTATCCACCCTGGGCTAAGCCATGGGACCCTAAGTCTGTGGCTTAGGAACTGAGTTCCATTCCTTCCCCTGGCATGCATCCAGAGGGTTGCTAATCACCCCAAGAAGTCTGTCATCACCCCAGTGGTGAGGCATGGCAGGGCTACTTTCCGCTGCTGGGTGCACGAGGACAGGCCTGCCTCGGCTGCTTTGTTCTGAGGCTCCAACCTTGGTTCACCTGGTTCTTGGCCAGATTTAACTGTAAGCCTGGAGATTTTTGTCAGGCTCTCTTACTTAGTGCTTCTTTGTTTCTGAGCTTGTCTTTCCTGCTACACCCAAGTGGCAGTTATATTCAGGCCAGCACTCAGTTTCTTTATTCCATCAGCTGCACTGTAATCTTGTGATCTTTCTAGTAACTAGCAGCCCATACAAGCAACTCCAAAACTAGCTTCACCTTCAGTCCTACAGAAGCAACCAGATCAGAAGGGCAGCCCTTCTCAACTAGTGCAGTGGAATTTGAAAGTAGACCCAGAGAAACTGCCAGCAGTCTTGTCCTCCTTCACAGAAAGAATTTTAATTTTTTTTTGAGTTGGGTGGCCTCATAAAGCCACTTAAGTGTTTCTTCAACTGAACAAGAGTTCTTGCACCAACCCTGTATTCTCTAAAACATTGCAATTCCAATCTCAGTGTGACCCCAATATTGTCCCAAGTGGTTTTCCAGGGAAAATATTGTTTGTTCTAGAGTCACCTTTGCCCTTCTGTATTTTAAATGCAGATGTCTGTCATAATTTACTGGCTTTTTTAAATGCATTCTTTGGAGAAGTAATTTTAACCAAAGAGGTTAACAAATCTTGTGGTACCACAAACAGGAAGTTCAATGTTTACAAATACCCTTTACAAACCTTTAAGGCAGGGAGGAAATAGAAATTCCAGATTTAGTTCGTAGCAAAGTTTACTAAAATATCTTGACATGTTAGCTTCTACGTTCACTTGACTGTGCACTGCTGATTCTTCTACCCTAACTGAACTCTTTTCCCATGCCATTTTGTCCTCACTATTTTGGTCCCTCAGTCCCTTGGGCCAGTCCCAAGGTCCCACACCTTGGCCAGGCTCACATGACATTGTTCTTCTGTCTTGTTTTCCCAGTATTCACAGTCTCTTTGGGAATGAAATACTCCGGTTCCATTTGCCTCATGATCAGACAGAAACCTCAAAAACATCATGCTAAGTGAAAGAAGGCAGGCACAAAAGACTACATATTGTATGATTCCCTTTACATAAAATGTTCAGAAAAGGCAGATTTATAAAGATAGAAAGCAGATTAGTGTTTGCCTGGGGCTAGAGTGGGAACTAAGATTGAGCGAGGATTGATTGTGAATGAACATGAGGGATTTTGGCGAGGGTGATGGAAATATTCAAAACTGCACTGTAGTGATTGAAAAACTCCACAAATTTGCCAAAAAATTACTGCATTGTACACGTAATATGGGTGGATTTTACATTGTGTAATAATCACCTCAATGAAGCTGTTAAAAAAAAAATCTACTGAGTGGCATTTGTTCTTTGCTTCCTTAGAGGGGAAGAGTACTTGTGAATCCTCACTAAATAAATTTTATGCCCTCACTCACAAATCTAATTTATCATTTTTCTGCTTAAAATCCTTTCGTTAAAACCTCATCATTGCCCACAAAATGAAGCCTATCCATGGTGCACGAACCCCTTCATGATACCTCCTCTATTTACCTCATGATGGCTCCTTCCTCATATATACTATTTTGCACATTTAATCTCTGTCACATTTCCTCCTTTAAGCAACACTCATTCTTCTGCCCACTGGTTCAATTTCAATTTATTATTCGAAAGACTGTGCAGGCTTTACTTCCTTTGCAAAGTTTTACTTAAACTTTGCCAACAGGCTTATGTATTTCTCTGTACTATTTCTGTTTATTTATCACATTTCCATAATTCCATCTAACATGCTGTAATGCATGTAATGCTTTATTTGTCTGCCTTCCTCCCAGACTGTAATCTGCCTAACAGCAGGGGCTCTGTTGTACTTGGTGTCTTTGATGTTAATGCTTGACAAACAGTGGACCTTCAACAAGTGTTCACTGAACAGAGCTTAATTAAACGTTTCCATTCTCTACACAATTTGCCCAAGCAAAAGAGGTGACTAAGAGTTTGGATTTCAAATATTATGTCCATATGTACTACACAGCTGAGGAAGGCAGGGCAATGACTGGTTTGATGGGAGACTTTTACTTCAATGAGATTTGGAGGAACTATGTTGTTTCCATATCCTCAGGCTATTCTAGCCCACCCTCTAGCTCTTCTGAAACTGTTATTTTGACTGTATTGACATCCAGACGCTATAACTTTGCCCTACTAATATTGTTTGCTTTTGATGCCAGTAAATAAATATAAACTATCAGTTTTTATCCAATTTATATTGATTGCTAGTGGTAGAAGCCAGCAATATAAAATAAAACTTACAACATCTAACATGAGTTCTTCAAATTTTGTTTTTCACTAAAAATTGATAGAAAAATCATATTATTTTGGTAACAATATTTAGGTCTGCCAGTTTTGCTGTAGGAAGAATTGACTTGGTTCAAAAGAAAATACAAAATGGTAGAAACCTTAGTTGGTAAAATTTGATATGAACAAGAAAGTAGGGATGGGAAAGTGTAGGAAACGCTGAATAAACTTGCAGGAACTTGCAACTTCTGAGGAACATAAGGAAGATGTGTCCTGTTTTCTGAGGTAATCTTAAGAGCCATAAAAACTGACTTCTCTTAATGAGACGTTGGTAAGGTGTTAAAGGGCAATTCAGTATGCTGCACACATGGTGGCCCAGGTCCCTGGGAGTGACACTCACTTGTAAGGGAGGAAAAGGCTCTGTTGTACTTGGCATTCTGGAGAAAGGATAAGCTGTATGGTGCTGCCTTCTTCTTAAGGGGTGTTTTGAGTTTTGCTTATTATTAATTATATTTAGTCAAATTCTGGTTTCATATGTATATCCCACTGCTCATAAATGTATAATCAATAGACTATAGTTCTAAAAGACGGCTCAATAGAGAATTATTATTTCAATAACTACAAATGCATAAAAACACATTTTGTCCTTTTACTATTTTATCTAGTTTTAAAAAATTATAGAGGCTAAAATAGTAACTTTATAAAATGAAAACATTTCTTATTTTTGTTAAATTGGTATGTGTTACTCCTTTTAGGATAAAAGAGTAGAGCAACATAAACATTATAAAGTAAATGATTTACACTTGGAAAACTTACAGTGACATATAGCATTAACTGTGGGCAAAAGTGAATCGAGTATTATATTCAATGGTATTTAGTTTAATTTTTTGCTTTCATAGTCACTTCTGCTGATGCTTTTTAAAACCATTCCAGCTTTGACAACAGTTATTCAAGTTTCTTGTTAATTTTTTGTCATTAAGAAAAGTTTCCTTTACCCTACACATACAAGCTATAATTATGATATTTTATCATAAGACCAGAAATGCAACATGGCTTACGGCAGGAAGGTCACGCCAACAACATAATTATTCAACAGAAATTACTGCTTATTGCTGCAAGCTTTACTTGCAGCTCTAGAAGACTCTCAAACTTTAAAAATGGAAAGCCCAGTTTCTTACTTGGAACACGATAAAGGGAGAACAGCAGTATATCTTTAATCTTTAAAGCGACTTTCATGCAGACTATTTTAAATAATCTCTAAAATGTATTTGAAGGACATGGTGAGAACACATTAGAAAACTACACTAAAATAGCACAATTTATTTTAAAGCAGAGTCAGAGATATACTTTTGTGTTCTTAGAATATCAATATAGGTTTCAATTTATAGTTGCTAGACATATGCAATATATGTGAAAATGACAAATAAATTACCATACAGCACACACAACTAAAAACATGTAGAAACTTCAATTAAGTAGATTTATTAATTTTTACATACAGATCTTCATTAGTGTTCATGGAAGTCAGAATTTGCACAATTTTCACTAAAGAACCCAACATCCACTCTCATATGATATGTGCTTTTTACAAAGGGCTATGCATTTTAGGACGCAATTTCATTATTTTATATATTTCACATAAAACAAATGTATTAAAACATAATAGAAATATTCAGAAATGTACATTTTAACTCCATAGTGTAGATTTTGCAAAAAACAACAGGTTGTAAATTTCATAAATAACAAAATAAATCAGAAACAAAGCCAAAAAAAAAAAGAAAATATTAAGCTCGTTATATCCTGCTCATATCTGGTTTATGAAAAGAACCTTCAAATTATATTTAATCAAGCAGTAGTTCCAACAGAACTAGTATAAATTCTTTGTATCTTGTCTTGTTCCAAAAAAGAGTTAAGACGGGATGAGCGATGAATATACCGTACTATGTCAAGATGAACACCTCTGTATGTTGAATTTCAAACTCTTCAAAATTTCAGTATGAAATATATCTTACTTCTAAGTCATACATATAAAGTGTTAAAAGTAAATGCACCCATTATGTTGATTGTTATTTATTTTGCAAAATCGTCATTACAGAGACTCATTTTACATGCACATTGAAATGCTGTAAATCATGAAACTGTACAGATAAAGCTGATGTGATTAATTAACAAATGTGTTTTATAGTTACAAAATAACTCTTTCACATTAAATTATAATACATAATATGAAAGGATACACAAAACCAATCAATCTACTGGCCTTCCATATTCTGACTTGGGGCCATCTGGGAATAATCTTTTACTTTGCAAAATAAGTTCACAGTGAAATATTATTAGGTAGTACGATAGAAAAGTTGGGCAGCTGTACTGACCAGAGAAAGTCTCTTCTTTACTGCATTAGTATAACTTTTAACATGATGGGTTATTCTGATCTATTTTTAAAATAATTATACAAGAATTATATGTGACAGCTGCTTTACATAACAGTAAAATACATTTGACAAACATATGGGTATTAATATTTTCCTGAGACTGATAATATTTCATATTCATTAAAAGTTAAGGCAACTGAACACACTTGGGGAAAAAAAACCACCTCAGGTTTCTCTATATTAGTTAGAAATGTCATTGTTAACCTTTAACAAAAACCAAACATTTTGCATAACACTGGGCAGTGAGAAGGCAGCCCTGATCAGCAGGTCGCACATCAAAAATGTTTGGTTTCATAATAGAGTTTGGGAGAACTACCTCTACAAAGTCTATTCGTGCTGATGCTCCTGGTGCTGCCATTTCTGATGCCCGAAAAGCTGCTGCCTCCACATCCTCTGCTGTAGGTGTCACTGTATAGTCTCAGGCGATTGGGCAAGGGGCACACTCAGGGTCTTCAGATGCTAAGATGAAAAAAATCAATTTCAATGCCCAAAAGATGGAACGCCTAGTGCAGAAGGTGACTAAAATAATTACCAATTGGACTACAGTACAGAGAAGTGGGATGTGCGTTTTAACATAATTCAATAACACTAGGTTTTAAACAAGATTTCTGTAAAGGGGTACAGCTTTAGGATTAGGAAAAAATATTAGATAAGCTAGAAACAGAAAGTTAAACTGACAGGAATTGGACCAGATGACTAAAAACATGCATACTTCCTGAAAGGAGAAAGTAAAATATTCACATTAAGATCACTGAGGGGTAAACCATTCTCATGAAAATAACTTGCTTAAACTTTCATTTGCAAGGTTATTTCTGCTCATTTAAATTCACTCTCTGCAATAACAAGCATTACTGATGTTTAAGGAAGAATGTAAGTGGATACTTTGATATTTTACTTAGTTTCAGTGTCCCTTTTTCCTCTCTGACAATAACAAAATTTGGTTTATGAATGTCCTCTGTTATATAAAATTTTCTTCTCAAAACTATCAGCTTTCATCATATGTAGAATAATTCAGTTTGATCTACCATATTTCCCCATGAATAAGATGCACCTTAATTTGGGGGCCCGAAATTTGAAAAAAATGTATTACATAAAGTTATTGAACTCCAGTTTTATTCATCATAAAATTCATACAACTCCTCATCACTTGCAGGAAACGCAAGTAAAAAAATCTACAACCATGGTATAAGATGCACCCAGTTTTTAGACCCCAAATATTTCAAAAAAGGGTGCGTCTTATACATGGGGAAATACGGTATATAGTGTTTGAAAAAAAGCTCTTATATGTGAAAATATCACTGAAAAACACCAGTGAGAGATATAGATGTAAATGGACATGCCATAGAAGAATACATTCTATTATATTAAAAAAATTTTGATTGGAAGAATGTTTTGGGTTGTGAAAAATCATTCCTTCCATTTCTTTTTTATTAAACATTTAAACTGCAACTTTTGCCCAGAATCTTCACGTTTTAATAAAAAATATGTGCAATTTGTATTGAAACATATTTTTAAAAAACCATCGACTTGAATGCAAAATGATAAATGCACATATATTAGAACAAAATTATATACAAAATATTTATCATTTCTGGAAACAAAGCAGTAGCTCAAATTAATATACCATGACTATTTTGAATTAAATCAGTTAAGTAACCATCTTTTTTATTTAAAACATTGGCATTTTTATGACAGTCATTTATACAGCCTGTGCACCTGAATTCATTATATTTGATATACTGTAAAGTGACAAATGATCACAAATTATAATGACAGATTCATATTGAACATAATTTTTCAGCAGGAGCCATCCTGAATCAATTAATCATGCTATTACTCTACTTTAGTTTTGCTCTCCATTTTTTCCAGGAAAGCTACAAATCACGTTTCAATTAATGACTTATACATATTTTATTTACAAATTTTGATGTACTACATTTTATTCAAATTAATTAAATGCTACAATTTTACTAACATATAATGATTTAAAAATTGGATATGCTTAATAGGAAAACAAAGCAAATTATGGTTTCTCAGATAAATGCAATTATGATTACACATAACATTAAATGATGATTGAATACCTTATCTGCTGCATTAGACATTTCTCTTTGAGAAATCTAAAGAGAGTTTTATATTTTTAATTAAAAATGAAAACATAATTTTACATTACAATATTTTTACATACAACTGAAATTAGTGTACATTAATCTTAAAGTATTTTTTCAGTAGAAGGTAAGGAGTCTTCAAATCCAAGATTATTAATTACATTAGAAGAACTTGGTAAATGCTCTAAAAGCTGAACAACTCAATGCTTCCAGCAGGTAGATTAGGAATGCACATCGACTATTTGAACAAAAATTGGCTATCTGCATATTTAATTGACAGGAAACACATATACAGATTCTTTATGAGGATATTTTGTCTCATAGATTTTGTTAGAATTGTAGTTTTATTTATTTATTTGTGGGTATATTATTAAATAGTCTTTTAAAAGAGGTGCTTATTTACAAATCAATATAGCTATTTCACATCATTATCATAGCTCTCCCAATATATGTTCATTTTATTCACAGTCTTATTTTAGTAATACAAGAAAAATAACAGCATGTGCAAAATATTACAAAGAATATTATATTTTATATATACTACTATATTGTGTAAATTAGATAGAGATAATGCTATGTAGCTCAAGTTCAGGCTCAAGTTGAATATCATTGTGCACTTTGTGTATTTTTCTTGGAGAATTTGAAATATGCAACTGGATAGCTGGCAAGCTCAAAATAATTAAATCTTAGTGTTTTGTCTCAGATCTCTCTGCCTTATCATTTGACCTTTTCATAGGGCATACAGATTATTTAAGAATGGATCTGTCTAACAGAATAGTAACATAACAGTCAGTATTCACATTCCATTGTCTAACTGGCCAAAATTCAGCACCACCTGTAAACTGAAAGTATTACAGCATATAATTTGGTTTTAAAGATAGGGCCCAAGTACAAATCACTTTCTTCGAACACCAAGGTCATCAAGAGAAAATTTTTATAATTGCAAGTAACAATGTATTCTTTAAATCCATTGTATAAATTGTCCCAATTGATGTGTCATTTTCAGTATGAGGCTTCTAAAATGCAATGAATTAAGATGTGCTTTTATTATAAAATGAGATATCTGACAGAACAGTCTTTAGCTGATCAGTAAGAAAATTTCCACCATATATATTATTTTGTATATAAAGGTTGAACTAAATAAATGCAATTGTGTCCAAACTCAGTCAACTTTGAAATTCCTTTGCTCTAAAATATACCCTATAACATTTCAAAAAATGTTGATATGCTAAAGTATTTCAAAAGAACTTAATAAGTGGAAAGGTATTTTATCTGTGGCTTCCAAGTAACTACAGAAAGAGAGTGTTAAGAGATTTAAAAGGGAGGGAGTGACAGGTACTGCTTGGAGAATTCAAAAAATAATTCTAAGAGATAATCTGTGATCTGAGTCTTCACTTTTCAATAAGAGATTACCATACAGTAATAGACAAAACATTTCAGGCATAGGAAATTACATGTATACATTTATTAAAATTTTAAAGCAAATAACTTATGGGGAACGGTGAAATATTCTTTCAAGAGGAAGCTTAACATGGAGGGGATTGTTGTAAGATAAAGCAACTTGTCATATCTCCTTACACATTTATTTCTACACCTCACTCTTTTTGTCCAGCCTTAAAGAAAGTGTTTCTTCAGGTTAAATTCTTACTTGTGCACTTGATCCCAGGCCTTAGCAACCTTTTCTAGGAATGACCTAGCTTCTTAAGTTTTCCCCTCTTTCATCTGCACTGTTATCCTCTTGATGTGTTCCTTACTCTTGGGCGGTGTACAATCTGCACCTCTGCTACCTTCTTTTCCACCCCTCGTATATATACCGGCGGTGCCAAAAAAATGTATACACATGACTTGTATTCATCTTTTGTTGTCGGTATATATTGAGTACTACAATTTTAATACAGTTTTTTCCTTTCTTAAAATGTGTATACATTTTTTGGCACCCTCAGTATATATCTTATGCTTAGCTCATGTTAAAATTTATTTTTTGTTCATTGAACTAAAATTTACTGAGGCTGTACTGTGTGCCAGGCAATGTACTAAACAATGAAGAGCAGGCTGAGTTGGTCTCTGAGCTTCTTTCTTGTCTTCTGAAAATGGCAGTCTATCTTACTTCCTCATCATTCACTCATAAACCCACTTCCCTCTGGGTTTGTAGCCCATCCAATTGAATCAAACCACCTCACTCTTAGGGCGTTAGTATTACTCGCTGTTAGCCATGCCAGTTTTGATGACACAGAAACCTGGAGTGGATTCCCACATGCGCTTCTGTCTGCTGACCTTAAACGAGTAATTTGACTCTCCTGAGCCATCATTTTTCTTAATATGTACAACAGACATAATGACACTTGCCTTAGTCTATTGAATGAAGTTCAAAATGAAATTTAGTGCATGCTTTACAGCAGGTGACCTAGAGTGTTGCACATAAAAGTTCAAAGAATTGTTGTTAAGTATCAGTGTTCAAAATTCTTTCTATTCCCAAATCCAACTATCATTTTTCAGTCTTTATTTTTGGAATCTCTTTAACTATTGCTTATTCCC
>NW_017732096.1:67859-74460 GCF_001890085.2 Hipposideros armiger | reverse complement strand
AAAATGAGCTTCACCAGCTTTTTCTTCTGGTCAATGTGTTTTTACACATATTCTTAATAGTATATGTTTGAGACTGTGTTAAATGTCAGCGTAGACTTTTATTTTTAATTTTGTCAAACAAACTCATCCATCTATTCATCCATCCATCCTTCCATTTATTCTACAAACATGTTACTGCTCTAGTCAGTGGAGATACAAATATGAAAGACATTCTGCCCTAAAGGAAATCATAGGCAAGTAAATAAACAATTATAGCATAATGGGATTTTTTTTCCTAAGAAAACACAGAAAAGGAATGGCTGAGACAGTATGAGTGGGTTCAGAAAAGAATTTCTTGAGGAGCTTATCTCCACTGAGTTATAAAGGATAATTAGGTAATCAAAAAGTAGGAAAAGATGTACCAAGCAGAAGGAAAAACATACACAAAGGCCAGAGACAAGAGTGTAAATGAGTCAGGGTGACTGGAACATACAGTGTGACAACGGGGTGTAAGTGGTCAGGAAAGAAGGAGAGACAGTTGAGGGACAGGTCGTGAAAGGCCATTATCTTATGGAGTGTAGATATTTTTTTCTTGAAGGTTATTGCATTTATTAAGGATTTTAGGATAGAAAATGACTTAATTTGCCTTTAATTTTGGAAAAGCTGAGTGAAGGGTGGTAAGGGTGGAGGCAGAGAAGTAGATAATTTTAATAGCTGAGGCATGAGATAATGATAACCTGAACTAAAGCAATGGTATCAAAGACTAAGAAAAGGAAAGCAGATATGAAAGTAACTACTCATAGTTGTAATTTTACATTTAGTTATGGGATTCTTTGACTAATGTCCATGTCTTTTATCAAATCCAAGCTTTGGGAGTACAAAGATAGGGCTGGTTTTGGCCCACTGTGGAATCTCCTATGCATAATACAGTGCCTGGCATGCAAGTGCTTAATGAGCAATTGTTGAATGAATTCTATAATGAGTGAATGTAAACAATGCATTAATATTAAATGTATGCTATGGACCAGACAGTATACTAGGTGGCGAGAATACTGTGGTGAACAAGTTAGGCAAGATTCCTGTTCTCGTGGAGAAATGTTGGAAAGAAGAGAGACAAGTAATAAGAGAATTTGCGACAATCAGTGTTACAAAGAAATTAAAATATGGTTTTTTTTGGTAGTGCTGGAGTAGGAGTGGCTAGGTCATCAAAGACTTTTAGGACAAGTGACATGTGATTTAAGATGTGGATGATAAAAGAGGAGGCAGCCACAGATAGATCTGGGAGCAGAGAGTTCCAGACAGAAGAAAATGAATAAGCAAATTAGACAGATTTGACAGAATTTATTGACTGATTGGATGTGGGAGTAAGAAATAGGCCTAGGATGATTCACAGGATCCAGAAAATATTATTTCTAAATGAACTTGAAGATACTGGAAAAAGTACAGATAGTGACATAAACTGAGTTTAGCATTGGAACTGTTAACTTTAAGGTACCTGTGATGCCCTACAATATGTAGATGATAATTCACCTCTGAGATACTTTCTAAGAACAGAGAGGGCATGGACCCCAACTCTAAAGAATTGTTATAATAGTGTTCTCCAGGTGAGACTTCTTCACTGACAATAGCTTCAGTTCACTACATTTGCTGAAAGTCTTCTCAATACCTCCTGTTATGCAGAGCCAGTAGACTCTGTTCTGTTTCATAATTTTCTATTAATGTGGTCATAGAAATATAAAGTGACTCTTAGTTATCAGTAGGCTTTAGACTGGATTATTTCCATGAAGAAATCTGGAAATCTGGACTCTTCAACTGCATTCTTCACTATCATGTTTCAACACTGTTTTAATTTCTGCTGTCTTGTAAAAATAAATTCACTTCTGTTGAAAGAGGCCCAATTTGGGGGGCTCTCACCCACTTCTTTTGCCCAGCAAAACAATGTATATGTTATATATAAGAACCTCCAACCAGTTTTCCATACTCAACCCAGACTTGGGGGTCNTTAAGTATCAGTGTTCAAAATTCTTTCTATTCCCAAATCCAACTATCATTTTTCAGTCTTTATTTTTGGAATCTCTTTAACTATTGCTTATTCCCTTCATCAAACCTCTCTACTTCATTAGATTCTGTGACAAGACATTTCTTGTTTCACCTTGCAGTTTCTTCTTCATGGGCTTATTTTCTGCCTATTCTATAACTGTTGGTTTTTTTGTTGTAGGTACAGGTACATTCCCCTCATCACTCCATACACAAAGATGTGCTCACAGAGTTTCAGAGAGCTTATGTACTAATGATGGCCAAATTAGACTTCCAGCCCAATTATCTATCTTTGAGCTTCAGGTTCTTATATTTAACTGTATTTTAGGTATAGAATTGGATCTTCCCAAATTGAATTCATTGTTTCCCATCTACACCAGCTCCTCTCTTGGGACTTAAAAATTTTTTTTTTTATTTTACACTCATTTTAAATTCATTGATTTCTACTCATAGTTCTAAAGAACATTGTGATTTTTTTTTTGCCTAGATCATTACAGTAGACTGTCACTCCATCTCTTCTCCCTCAAATCCATATTCTATGTGGTTATCAAAGGAAATTTAACCACATAATTCTCTGTTGTGGGCTGAATTGAGTCTCCTCCACCCCTCCAAATTTATATGTTGAAGTCTTAACCCCCAGTACCTAAGAATGTGACTGTATTTGGAAATACAGTCTTTAAGTGAATAATTAAGTTAAAATGAGGTCATCAGAGTGAATCTTTATCCAATATAGCCAGTGTTTTTAGAAGAATAGGCGATTAAGAAACAAATTCACAGAGGAAGGACCATGTAAAGACACAGGGAGAAGATAGCTATCCACGAGACAGAGAGATCTCAGAGTACACCAACTTTGCTGAAAGTTTGATCTTCTAGCTTCCAAAATTGTTAGAAAATAAATTTCTATTGTTTAAGCCAACTACTCTGTGATATGTTGTTATGGTTGCCCTAGTCAGTGAACACACTACCCTGTGTATATTTCTTTAAGAGTTCAGAGTTCACAGGATAGAATCTCAACATAACAAGTGGCCATATCACACCTTCCTAACTAGCTACCTTTCTGACCACTCTCTGCCATCATGCTATGCTTCAGCAACCCTCAACTGCTTACAATTCCCTGTACACACTGGATTTGTCACCTTTGTATTTCTGCTATTGCTGTCCTCTTCACCTGGCTGATTTCTATTCAGCCCTTTAGCTTCAACTTGACATTATCTTTCTAGGAAACCATCCTTTACCCTAAATTGAATTTTAAGTAACCCAAGAACAAAAAGTTGTAATACATAGATACACAGAAGGGTAAAGAATAACCATAAACATTTAACCCTAAGATGACCATTGTAACTCTTTAATGCTTTTCCTTCCAGACTTTTAAGACTGATTTTTACATGATTGAAATTTTACTGTACAAGCAATTTTGTATTCAGTGTTTATTTGACTTGACATTATTGTTTGAACATTTTTCATAATTTAAAACATAATTTTAATGACGTTATAATATATTTCACATGTTGGCTTATCTCAGTTAAACTAATCCTTCTTCTATAGAAACTCAGAAGCTCTCATTTATTGATTGCCCTGGGCTTAATTGTACAGTATGATGCCCAACCTTATAATTCTAGACTTCTCTCCTGGTCTTTGTATCTGTATATTAGTTGGACCTACCTACTAGAGCATCTCATGAAAACTTAGTTGGTCCAAAACAAAACTCAATATTTCCCCCTGGTACCTGTCCCGTCCCTCCCATATCTTCCAAGCCTTCTTCTGTATCTGTTGAGAGCACAGTGATTCACCAGATCTTCCAAACTAGCAACCAGAGGGTCATCCTGACTTATCTTTTCCTTCAACTTTCCTAATTCTGTTTCAGTCATTTACTACAGTGTTTTGACTGTCTCTCCTAAGAATACTTTGTGTCTTTACTCTCAACTCCTCTCTCATGGATCTAAACTGATTCACATGATCTCTAGGCTATAAATCATTCCTCCAGACTCCTCAATTCCATCTTCCTCAAATTTGCTTCATAACTGTCACGGTAACTGTTAAAGATGCAAATCTGATCATGTTACCCTTTAGCTTAATGTTATTCTGTGGATCACTGGATTCTTCAAAACCACGTCCCAACCTTTTCTCATAGCTTTGTAATATGTATTTAATACATATTATTTTATCCAGTCTTCCTCAGAACTCTGTAAGGGAATCAGCCTGACATTTCCATTTTATATCAGTGCTTCTTGAAGATCTGCTGTGACTATTTACTATATGGCTGTGTGGCTGACTGCATCCCCAGACTAGAAACTTAGAAGAACAAACTATAAAAACTAAAAATTACTGAAGGGTCTAAATATCTATGTTAGCAAATCTTCACTGTAAATTCAAGGTAGGCAGAATATTAAAAGAGAAAGAGGAGACTACAAAACAAAAAATATGTAACCTGTAATATAATCGCAATCTAAACTGAAACAATTTTTTTGAACATTTCTGAATTCCTTTGGCATGGAAATGTATGATAATTTTTTAAAGTTCTCTATAATAGAGGCTTGACTAGTTTATTTATACCAGTGTCCCAAAGAGCTTTAAAAAATGTGACTTAGTACTCCTATTGTGAGTTTAAATACGTGTACACTTTTCAAGGTTTAGTTCATTCACAAATGTTGGAAAACAATAAACATATTGCTAAAAGCGTTATTATTCTAAGAATAACCCATTAAATCACAAATACTGATCAACAGAGGTTCACATTCATCATTTCAAACATGGAAACTTAATGGAGCCTTGACAGTATAAGCAGTAATTACCAATGCAGCACGAATGCAGAATTGATATTCAGTTCTAACAGATTGATTCTGAAGCTAATTGAAAAGAAACTTTGCTTTGAATCACACCACTGCAAGGAATCGTTATTATTATTATTATTTTTTATCATTTTTAAGAATGTTCTCATGCATTGTTTATATAGGACACCCGGTAATTCATATGTTCTTAAGGCCGGATTATAGTAAGAAGCTTTATGAGTAGAAAATGTAACCCTAAGAACCAGAAGGAAGGCCCATGTCTGAAAAGCCTGGATGCCACTAGATCCTAACCTTCAAAAGTTTTTAAAATTTACTTTGGGAGGATGAAAGGATGTACTTTCCCACCACCTAGGTTGCTGCGGTGTGTCCCCATTGCCGGTGGTCCACCTTCTCTCCAGTTTTTGCTCCACTTACAGACCCCATTTCATAATAGAGCTACAGCAAAAGCATCCTGTTGAATTTATCTTGAGTTTCATTCTTTTGCCATTTGAGAATTTGCCATCTTGACAACTGCAAACCTACTCACAAATAAAAGTTAGATGAGGTACATTTAGGCACAGTTATTCCTTTCCAAACATTCCATTTGCCACTAAATGTTCTTTTCCACTTGGCAGGAGCACCTAGGAGCTATGTCTTCACTCATTACTGCTAGTGAATCTGAAGTTATTTTGGTCACAGGCTGATTTTCAGGTCATTTTTTAAGTGACTGGTATTTTGTTCAGCAGCTCTCTCTCTCTCTGTGTCATCTATATAAAAGGAACTCTCTTCAGTGGCTTACTTATTCTGATGCTTTTTATTTTAATGTTAATAAATCAGATTTTAATTTTCTAATAGATCTTGAACATAATGTCCCCCTCCCCGACACACACACACACACACACACACACACTCACACTTTGTTTGCTTTATTTATAATGATACCTGAATAGACCTTTACAATCCTTATGATTTCTTTTCTTTTTTATTTTATTTTTTATATTAGTTTCAGGTGTACAAAACAACATTATGATTAGACATTTACACCCATCACGATGCTCTTGAGGGCTTTTAATTTCTTCACTATCAGAATCTGGTGGCTATTTGTATTGACTCCTAAAAGATTACTATGACTTCATTCTATCAGTAACTTTTAGCTTTTCTGTCTGATAATTAGGCTTCATGCAGCCTAGTGACTGAAACACAGCAGGTATTTCAAGAATATTTGCTGAATATTAGACAGATATTATGCAGATGCTCAACTGACACGTCCACTAGGAAAATAGCTAGCATGTAAGTACTTGCTAAGGTTACCCTTTCAGGCCAGGGAAATTATTTTATCCAGTTTGTTGGGATAAGGTGGGAGGAGTTCTTTGTGCTAGGATGTTCTCAGGTAGACTAACTAGAACCAGCTTATTTTTATACTTTTGGTTTATACTCTTCTGTCCCTACTGAATAACTGCAGCAAGTAACTTTCTCATTACAAATAGATCCAGAAAGTTTCTCAAGAACCAGCGTATCTTTATGCCCTCATGCTCTTCTTCTCTAGGGAAAAAAAAAAAGTCACCTTTCCTTGGACATCAATGGTTTCCATACATCCATTAGTAAGTTTTAGTCTGCACTGTATTTTATTTATTAGTTCAAATATTCAAGTTTCCCTATTGCGATTTGGTACTACCTCCATGATTCCATGTGTCCAGTGACAAAAAGATTGTAACCACAGCTTTTCTTCTTTGGTTACAAAGTTCCTCACTGAAGGCTAGAGAATGTTAACATCCTTTGTTTTAAGCAGTGTTTCATCATGTTGCCTTATCTTCCAA
>NW_017732096.1:63435-65739 GCF_001890085.2 Hipposideros armiger | reverse complement strand
ATTTTTTTTGAAAGGTATTGTACTGACTAAAAACCTTCCAAGATAGAAAGAGCTCTATCTGTACAGATGTGCCAGAGACTGCCCTGCCACATAAATACAAAGTTACTGCAACTTCATAATGAAATATCATCTCAATAAAGAAGGCTCAGCTACTAGGAATTTGACCTGATAAACCTGTCTTTCCTGTCAGACAACTTTCAAAAGGTGCCAGAAAGCTAGACTTTAGTAACTGATTTCATCAAGTAACTGATAGCCGCTTGTCTTCAAACTGCGAGAACACCTGTAATTCCTAGCTGCACTACACAGAGACACTATATGATATAGGGCATAAGCAAAGTGTCTCTGGTCTAGAATTCCTTCTCAGTTAGCTTCTGACGCCATGGCTACTTAAACTAAAAGCTGGATCCTGTCTGCTTTCTTCAGTTAGATGGTACCAATTTAACACTTACTTCCTTGAACTGGATTTTCTATCTCCTTCGATGTACTTAGCTTTTATCAAGCCTGTTTGCTAGGGCTCCTCCTCTTGGATCTGATTCCCATTCTTAGCTCTCTGTAAAATTGACTGGTTAAATCGCTTGTTATGTTCAGCAGGACTCATCATGTAGATCGAATCTGTTACATTTTAGGTGTCAAAATCCATTAAGGAGTATTTGCAATTCTCAAGTCACCCCTGCTAGATTTTTCCTGCCACTCATTTTTCTAAAGTAACATGTTGGCACAAGGTCACATTAAGTTGTGTCCATTGAATATTCTCTAGGAATCCCATTACTGAATTTATTTAAAGAACATTATGTATGAACTTAGAAAAATATCAGCACTGTTGAAGATGTGGTGGATAATAATGCGAAGATTCACCGATTGCTGATAACAATTGAAAAAATTAACTGGAAGTCCTTTTCAAATTCTTTTCTATTTGAAAATGCTATATATAACTTTCATAAATTTATAAATGTGATTGCCATATATACTTTTTTCAGCATATTTTCATTTTTTTAAAAAAATTTTATGTACTTTGTGCATCTTTTCCTCCTTTACTCTTATTCTTCTGACCCATACTCCAGTCTCAAGGGACCCAAATCTATAACCCAGTAAGTAGCTTATTATATGCTTCTTGATGCTTAGGGAATTATATACAAATATAAGGGGTTGTAGTATTATTTATTTTATAAAAATAACATTATATTATAGGCATGTTTCTGAATCTTCTTTCCCTCAGTAATAACTTGTAGAAATCATCATTTTAATGGCTTTATGGTATCACTGTATCATTATTTATTTAGCCTTATTCTGTTAAGAAATTTTTATTTTTCCTAGTTTTGTTGCTGTTGTTTAGTTCACTCCAAATATTGCTGCAGTAAGTTAAATCTTGTAAGTTAAGTACTCACCAGCAGTTTTTGCACATGGATAAGCCAGAGTCTAATTCTAATTTCAAATAGGTCACCATCCATACCAATAACATTTATTAAATACTACACATTTTCCACTGATTTAAAATACCCATCTTGCGATATTTAAAATTTTTATAAATATTGAGATCAATTTGAGATTCTGTGTTTTGTTCTATTGACTTATTTTCTATTTTATGACAATATTTATTTGATAAGAATAGCTAATATTATGTTCTGATATTTGACAAGGCAAGTATTCCATCATTAATAGCTTTCATTATAAATTCTTAACTGTTATCCATAATTCTCTTGTTTTGCATATAAAAATTTTAAGATTATCTTATCCAATTATAAACCTTTGGAATTGAAAGAGAAGGTGGGTTAAATAAATATCAAACTTCACAAATGAGTGATTTTAGAAATAAGATTTTTGTGATATTAAATCTTCCCATATAAGAAATTATATATCTTTTCATTTATTCAGATCTTCTTTTATGGCCTTCAATAACAATTATAGTTTTCTTTTATAAGCATTACTCCTTTATTGTTAAATTTATTCATAAATATTACTTAGTTTGTGTTTCTATTGGGAATGAAATATTTGTTTCTTTCATCACTGTTATTTTTCTAGAATGGAAAAAGAATATTGATATTCATATATTTATTTTGTCTCCAACCGTCTTACAAATACCTTTATTCATTTTAGTAGCATTTGGGGGCTCAGATTTGCTAAATATACATAAGCACGACTGTATAAGTAGCAAGTAATATAACTGCCACTATCAGTTATTTCTACTCAGATTTTTCAATCAGATGGATCTATCTTTGGAACCTGAATTTACCTCTGAGAGTTGTGCAATATTGGGAGAGTTGTTCCATCTCCTTAAGTCTTATTTTTCTCGTCTATAAAATGGAA
>NW_017732096.1:51530-56933 GCF_001890085.2 Hipposideros armiger | reverse complement strand
GTTAGTAATCCCCGAGGGGAAAATCAGTGTGCATTTCTGTTTGAAAATACAGATGGAAAAAAGTGACAGAAAACAATAGGAAAAAAATTAAGAAAGTTAATTATCCATGTTACAATCATATCCCAGGTTTCAAGTTAAAAAACAGGACAGAGTTAAAACAGAATTATGCTGATTTACTTATGTAATACTTGCTTTGCAGGTAGAATAGAAATAGCAAACACAATCAGTTTATTTAATGGGATTTTGTATCATCTATTCAAAACCTCACAATTGGAATGTATGCCAGATTTTATAATGGAATACATTTTACTTATAACCAATATTGAATCTTAATCATTATATTTGCTTACAAATATACAAAATATTATGCCAATTACTGAATTACAGCTGAAGGAAGAATTTCAGGTTTCTCTTTGTTATTATAAAAGATTACAGCTATCCACTGCTCAAGCCAACCGAGTTCATATTTCTCATCTACTTTCTCCCACCATTTTGGATTAGACTCTTTCAACATACATCTTATGACAGTCTGAACACTAATTTTAAATGCAAAAGTTTCTATCAGGAATTACATCTAAAAGAAAAAGTAAAAGGTGCTAATTTCTTAATGATAAATCAAGTAGAACAGAATTCCATTAAAACACGTATTATTTTATAATTTCAGAGAGATAACAAACCACCAAATAATGGTTCCTTTATTACAACAATGGAATACACTGTCTATCACTTATAAGTGTTTTTTTTTTCTTTTTTCTTTCCTGATAGCAATCTCATCAGGGGGATGTGTATTAGCTGTATTTGGGTATCAGGGAAGATTTAAAGATTTTGTAAACATTTCCAAGTAGAATGCATTTAGTAAGCTATAGAAACTTTGCTAAAATACCTCTATAGCAAATTATAATTGCATTATGGATATTTGGATACAAAGTGTTTTAAATGGTTTGCTTCCCAGGCAACAACATTTGGCAATCTAGAAGAGGCCATATTACACTGTACCTTTGTAATTCCTTTCTTTAGAATGTTTTAATTTTACATAATACTATGGAAATTTATACGATATAAAACCACTATATTTTCTTATAAGGAATCATGAAAAATATATCCAAAGTTTTCATTTTTTTTCAATTAAAATAGATAACATACTCAGTTAACTATCCAAGAAAATAAATAAAGCCCATGTATGACTAAAAGTGTCAGTTTAAGCTACATCTTTATATTGCTAACATTTTTTTAAAAAACACAAGCGGTAGCAATGCCGATACACAGTTGTAGTGTACTCTCTTCAAGGCTAACAACGAGGGGAATGGTTAAAAGATATGCAAATAGATTAAGAGGGAAGGAAAACCATGTGCATTATGCTTGAGCTATTTTTTTAATAATCAAGAGTCAGACGCAGTGGACAAATTATTTAATGAGAAAATATCACAGATCTTTCACTCCTTGTTCATTTCTGGTCCTTACAATCAATCAAGTATTCATCAGATGCCCACCAAGTGCTTGGCATTTTTCTAGGCACTAAAGCACTTTCTTCTATACCACACTGCCTGCCTTCATTTTAGCAAATATTCTTTGAGAAACTTCCTTGCGCCCCACATTGTCGCCAATATAAATAAAAAATTAAAAATAAATAAATAAGATATCGGGGATACACTCATAGACAAAAAAATCCATATAGTGTGATAAAGGCTATCATAGAGGAATGGACAAAATGCTATGGTAGCAAAGAGTAAGAAATAATTCCTTGTTCCTGAAGTGTCATGAGACATTTATAGAGAAAGTGGGATATGGATTGTACTGTAAAGATTCATAGTACATCAGCAAAAGAGACAAGGGAAAATAGAACATTTCTTCTTGACTCTTTCATATCCTTGGTTTTCTCCATCCCCCATCTTAGATTTTATAGGCCCAGATTCCAGCACTGTCCTGTAAGCAGCCTAAGTTCCCTTGCCCCTTACCTCCTCTACCTGGCGTGCCCGGTAAAACCTAGCCAGCTGCCTCCTTCTATGCTTGCAGCAAAGTATCCGACTTTCGTTTTTTTTTTTTTTAAAGATTTTATTGGGGAGTTGGGGGAGGGGAACAGACAAGTTGCTGTCCTTTTGTTCTTCAGTCTAGTTGTGGAGGACGTTGCTTCACTGGCCCAAGTTGGCACCATCATTGCACTNAAAAAAGAGACTTGAGCTCATCAGTTTACTGTAGTAGAAATGGATATATTCAGTATAAATGTCTGCTCACATCATTTAGGTCAATGTACCATATTAATAAAGGGAGATTAATACAGTTTTTTCACATATGAACATATCTTATTAAAATCTAACTGGAGTAGTTTCTCTAGAAACGTTTTTTTGCTGATTTAGAAATGGGTTAAAATGAACGTATCATTATTGTCAGCTTAAAGGAAATATTTCCACTGTTTTGGATTCCTTATTCTTTTCCCTACTTTGCTAGCTCTTAAAAGCTAAATAAAAACCAAAATAAAAGGGAATAAAAATTCTTGGCTCAACTATAATAAAAGCTTCTACTAACCAAAAAGAGAAGACAGAATATTCAGATTAGCTATGTGTTGATAGCATATTGGATTCGGGGATCATAATTGATATAATAATGGTAGTACAACACAAATATAGTGAATATATTATATAGGTATGTGATACTAATATGTAGGAAAAGGTATTGAATAAACTTTATATAATGCAGGAATCACCATGCATGTAATTTATTGCATGCATATTAAAAAGTATTTAAATTTGTCTTCATCTAGTTACTAGAAATTATCAAAACTCAATTCACATACATTTATTAATATAATCCTCATGTGCACAGATGGTGTAAACTCTCAGCAGAAACATGCTGTATTATGGGTTGTGTATGAAGCAGTAGATTTGGGTCTGGATGGATCCAGGAAAACTTTTTTGGAGGGGCGCAGGGGAAATTATTTTTATTTGTGAATAGTTACATTCATTTTCTGATCAGTTGCCTGGGGCTAAGAGTACAATTTATAGTTGCATAAACCATTTCCTTAAACTTGACCCCTTCCAGATCTTTACAGAAAGTTTGCCCTTGATTGTCTTATTAGTGTCATATTCTATTAAACACCTGATTGGAATAGAATACAATCCAAATTTTACCTTTCTTATTTCTGTTTAAAGGGGCTCTTTGTTGGATGTTGACACAAAAATTCAACTAAACAGTTTTGTGTATATACTAATTGAAAAAATATATAAAAAGCAAAATTTTATTAAAAGCAAAATTATCTTACCTCTTCAAAGATATGTGGGGCAAAAGCATCATCCTAATGACGCTATTCTATGTCACAGAATCAGGAAAAAGGACCTTTGCTAAACCTTTTTCTTAACCACCAGTGATCATCTCTGAACTTGCTTAATAAGAAGAATCACCAAGAAAACACGTGTGATAGGGGAGACTTGGATTATTAAATCAAGTCAAACATATAGAACTACTTCTTAAATCTTTATAAATTCAAATGGGTTATTTTAGACAGAAGTTCTTATTTTTGTGTGTTCTCTGTACATTTTCTCATATTATAAATTGTGATGGCATGCTTTGAACATATTAAAATATTCATGGAAACATTAAGCAGTCAGCAATAATTCAATGTAGCAGCTATGAGAGTATAACAATATCGCATAGTATTTATGAAAGCATCCATAATGTTAAATTATTCCTTATTCTTCCTTACGTACTTTTTGGCTGTTTGTATAATACTGTTTACTGCCTTACCTGAACTAGAATATAGTCAAGAGAAAAAATGCCCCTTGTTTCAATGGACATGCCATCTTCTTTTGGTATTGGCTTGACTACGAATGCGTTGACCTCTTATTTACAGAAACTGTGTGTCCCATTCCACCCAGTACCATAGTCCCCAGTCAGCACAATGTTCTTCCTGACACTCACTGCCATAAAGATAAGAATGTTCAGTTGTTACAAAACTAACATTTATAAGTTAACTGGAATCAGCATGTTTGTGAAGTATTGATGTGGTCCTCATGTGCATTCTAGTTAAGAGCAACTTTTCTAAGTTAGCCAGAAATAATTGTATTGTTTTTTAACTATTTTTTATATAATCTTCATGGATATTCAAGCAATTACATTGTTTTATTTAAGATAAGAACACTTTGAAAATGTAATAGACCTTAATCCTGGCATAAAACATGCTATTATATTTACTATCAAGTTAAGTATGAAAATAACAAAGGAAGTTGAATACTTGACCTTAAAAGTATTGCAAAGTATATAAATATTAGCAAATAATGAAAATATACAGGTCTTTATTATCCATTGTGTAAACAACAAGTAATAGTTTGAAAATTTTCATTGTTTCTATAAATACAGAAGCACATCTTTCTTAGTCATGTTAGTAATCCATATGTCTACCCAAGGATTTGATGAATTAAGTTTCGACTTGAATAAGTTGGCCGGATTTCAGTATGAGAATATGGGACCCACGACGTCTGACTCAGAGTATGCTTGTGGTACACGGTGGTACACACACAATGCGGCCCCTTATAGCAAATATGCTATATGTGTATCACTAGGCCTCTGGTTACAAGTTAAAAATATTCCTTCTGTGAAAATAAATGACATTTAGTTCTTCATTTATTCAACAACTATTGATTAACTGTTCAACTCTGTGCAAGGCAGAATGCCAAGCATTGAGGAGGCTATTATGATTAAATAAGATAAAAGGACTCTGAGGACAGCTGCTCAGAATCTAGAGGTCAGGTAACTCAGGAAATATAAAATGGGCACTTGCGCCACAGAAATTTGGTGCACGTGTCTTATGACTTATGGTTTAGTGGGCCAGAAGGAGTGATTCTAATATCAGTACTTTGGTTTACTGAGCAGTTGTTATCTGGATCCTGCTGTGTAACTGCCACAGTAAGAAAGAGCAGACAAGCAGGAGACAACGTGGTGAATTTGGAACCCAGAGCTTCGCTCAAAATCCCCAACTCAAAGGATGATAGGGAAAGAGGACATCAGGAGAGTTCCTCTAGCCTGGCAATATAGAAGTTCTTCTAGCCTGCATGGGAATGACTCCCTTCTCTGAATTTCTTTCTATATTGAGCAAGGACTTCTGCAATATCTGAGTCCCTCTGCCAAGCTTTTCTTGGATTGTTTTTTGTTCTCTCCCTCTGCAAGCTTAAGAAACACTTCCACTTGTCATGGGTCAACTATATGAAGTACTATTGGGTATAATACACATACTGTCTTATTTATAATGCCTAAGTACATGATAGGAAAACTGAAGTTCAAAGAGGCTAAACCACTTGCCCAAAAGCACACAGGTCCTAAGAGGTGAGAGATCTGAATTCATTATTGGCTCACTCTAAAGCCCAAGGCCTCTCCATTTGGCACGAAACTCTTCCTGCTCCTGATGCAGGAAGG
>NW_017732096.1:45276-48800 GCF_001890085.2 Hipposideros armiger | reverse complement strand
CACTGCAGCAGGGGCTGCAGCCTACGCTGTCGCCAGAGACTCACAGCAGTCCAGCTCCAGGTCGAGCTGTTGTTCAGCATCTTAGCTGTAGAGGGCAGCGTCACTGGCCCCTATGTGGGATCTGAACCGGGGCCCTGATGCTCAGAGCTGGTGTCCCAAGCTACCTCTTAACCAACACGCCACTCAGCCGGCCCAGTATCCGACTTTCTGAAAAAGGCAGTTCAATGTTGCTGAATGGATTTTTTTCAAGTATATACACTTACATTTCAAATGGGCAGTCATCTCTGCCAGATGATTGATTCTAAGACACCAGCCTAATATAGTCACTTTCCCATTCTCTAAGGGAACTACTTTTTCATACTTTCTCCCATCTCCTCAGATCTCCACCATTCCTACTCTCAGGTGATGATTCTTCTTCATGCTTCATAGAGAAAATCAAAGTAATTACTCGAGACTGTTCTCATTTTCCACTCAGGCCACCGATCCATGTTCATATCCATCTTCTCTAGGACATTCATGTGCCCTCGTTAAAAGGATCCTTGCTTCTGTGGCTGCCTCCTTCACCTGCACTCTGCATCCCATTCCCTCACTGCCTCAAGCATTTGGTCTTGTAATTATTTTCCTTCTCTCCTGCATCGTTAATTCCTGTTTCTACTGGATAATTCCCATCAGCTTGCAAATACGCTTTAACACCATCCGTATTAAAAAATACTTTACATGACACCATATCTTCTTCCAGTTAATGCCACACTTTCATGGTTCCATTCTTTAATCAAACTTAGTGAAGGAGCTGTTTGTATGTGTTGTCTCCTTTTGCTAATCCCTACTCTCTCCTCAACCACTCCAATGAGGCTGCACTTGAAACAGCTCTTATCAAGCTCCTATATCTCACTAATGTCAATACTCAGTTTTCTGTTTCCATTTTACTTGACTAAATGCAAATGCCACCTTTTCACCAAGGTCTTCCCTGATCAGCCTAACCCACCCCTCTACCCCCCAAAAACACACCAAACCATCAACCAATTAAATAAATAAAAAAAACCCAAACTCAAACAGTTTCTATAACATCATCCTGTTTTCTTTATAGCAATTACCTATCTTATCCACTTGTTTATATGTTTATTGTTTGTCTCCCTCCATTAAGCTTATAAGTCATTGAAGAATAGAGTATCTGTCTCTATTGTTCATTGTCATATCTGCTAGCACCTAGAATAATGTCTGACACATGTTAGGTACATGCTCAATTAGCGTTATTTTTAAACTGATTTCTTTATGAGCAGCTTGTAAGTTACATGAAATAAAAACTTATCAGTAAGTGTACAGAGGCACAAATTTAGGGAATTAAATGGGGAGAGGTTGGAGGGAAAGTAGGGGGCAGACTGAGGTATGCAATGCTATGTTTAGTAGTTTGGATGCTATTGTATAAGAAATGGAAAGCCAAAGGTTTTTAACTTTATATTCTCTCTTAAATATATTCACTCTTAAAAAAATTTCTTAGGTATGAAATCTTCCTTTTATAAAACTAAAGCACATAAGTATATTTAAAATGTATATCAATTTTAAAATGTATATCCATAGTTGGATTTAATAATTAAAGAAATGCTCTTTAAGGTTCTATTTAGTATAAGAAATGCATTTCCTTTTGCTTTTGGAAATTGCATGAAACACTTAATCAAAGTAAAACTTTTGCTTTTAGAAATCTGTTTTAATTTAGAAATGTTTTACTATAATCAGAAGAGTCAATAGCCTTAATAACATTTTAATGTAGTTAAAAGACAAAGTCATTTATCTAAATTGCCAGAACATTTCTTAATAGAGAATATGTTGTTCTTCCTTCTAACCAATTCATGTAGCATAATATTTTCAGTATGCCTTTCTAGAACAGACATAAACCTAAACAGCTAATAATTGGTAAGAGTCATAGCATTTTAATCTAATTAATTTTATTTCTAATATTACTTATAAAATTATAGGGTATTTACTTTATAACTAGCATATATTGTTATTATGTGCTAAATGTTAATGAAAGTCCTTTTGATATATTGAAATTAGTTTAAATATAAAGAAAAAAGAGAAAATGAATAGAAATACAAAGTAGTTAGGTACAGGTTTGGGATCCTTTTGAGTGTAAATGATGTAAAACTAAAAATAATGGAATAAGAAGTTTGGCGGGGAAGAAATCATAATTTTTAAAAGCCATGAAGAAAAAACTAAAATCTCATACTACCAAAAGGAAATATAAATCCAAAGAAATTAATGTCAAAAAGTTAACATAATATGTGAATTTTTACTTTTAATATTGCTCAGGCACTGATGTTAAGTGTCACAGAAACTGTGGAAAACTATAGTAACTTAGAAATATCCCTCTTGAGTCTGTTCAACAGAAAATCAAGGCTTTTTAGAAGCATTTTGCATATTGAAAGAACTATATTAACCCTGACTTGAGTAGAGAGTAAAGTGGACACACAAAAACAGCAGAAAATTTATGGAGAGCTAGAGATTTTTCATTTGTTTTAGTGTCTATTATTGATCCAACCATCAATAACAAAGTAGTTTGTTCTTTACTTACCAAGAGTCCTTTTCAAAGTAAAAATAAAAACATAAATGGCAGGGAAATCTCTTAAAATGATGGAATAAAGCATATCTTGTAAAGTTCAGTTTTGTCCTGTACTTCACCAAAACACAAATACTCCTTAACTTACATTGGGGTTACATCCTGATCAACCGATTGTACACTGAAAACATCATTAAGTGGAAAATGCATTTAATACCTCTAACCTACCAAATATCATAGCTTAGCTTAGGCCATATTAAATATGCCCTGGACACGTACATTAGCTTAGAGTTGGGCAAAATCATCTTGCTGCCATCTACCAGCGTCACGACAGAGTTACCGACCACATATTGTAAGCTCAGGCAAAGATCAAAATTCAAAATTCAATGTATGGCTTCTACTGAATGTGTATGGCTTCTGTAGCATTGTAAAGTCAAAAAATTTTAAGTCAAACCACCGTAAGTCGCTGACCGTCTATACTATAGAAGGCCCCAGTGAAAATCAATTCAACAATAATACCTCTTGAGTATCTACTACCGCTAAGACTGTGCTATTACAAAATGCGTAATTAGAAAGGAAAAGCATACTGCTCAGCATCACATATTTGGCGGTTGGACTATAGAGTTGAAACCGCAAATAACATATACAAGATGCTAGAAAAAAATTCACAAAATGAAACTTAGATTTCTGAGTCAAACTATAATTAGATTAAAATTCCTGTGAAAATTTTGCCTTGAAAAGCTCTGATTTTCAAAGCTACCACTCTGAACACAGAATCTATGACTAATTTCACAGTAAAAGTGATGGAGAAATTAAGGGGAGATTTGGGGTTTTTCAGACAGAAAAGGGGAAGTTTCTAAGAAAGATGTTTGGATGAGACAATACAAATTGGTAACTACAATATGGCCTCAGGGATAGAAAAGACAGTCTGGGGAATATAATCAATAATGTTGTAAATATTTTTTAGGGG
>NW_017732096.1:13950-44916 GCF_001890085.2 Hipposideros armiger | reverse complement strand
GGGCGGTGAATGTTGGAAGGTAATGACACCAGAAATGCTGACTCCAAACTATGAAGAGTCTTTGCATGTTTGTCTTCTGCAAGCTGTGAACAGTCATTGTGAGCTTTTAAACTGACATGCGCCATGGTGTATTTTAATAAGAAAGCTCTGGTAACAATAAGGAGATGTATTCCAGCGAGGGAGATAAAAGGAAGGAGGAGTTACTGGAGGCTGAGGCAAGTAATATTAAGGAACTCAAGTAGGTCAATGACAGAAGAAAGAGTGCTTAGATGTGACATAAGTTGATGGCAGGTGGATTTGGGGAGAGTAGGAGAGGAAAAAAGATTGAAGATTTCTAGTTTCTGTAATTAGGTGTATGGTATTGCCGTTAGGCATTTATAAGAAGAGGCCTGGGATTTCTGTTTTGCTTGATTTGCTTTGGTTTATTTTTGTTTTGCAATGGAGTGGTGGGTGCAGGAGGAAGATAAAAATGATTTCAGCTTTGATAGGTGGTGAATATTCCATTTGAGATCTGGCTAGTGGAATGTAAAATTGGAATTCAGGTAAATGTTTTCAATTCACCACCAGAAAGATGATATTTGAGACCACAGGAGTAGATCTATTAATTAGGTCCTTTGTGTTTTTATATATTTTTCTGGCCCAAAACTCTGAGATCAACATTCATACTAGTATGATGTTCAGAATATATCTTTAGTAGAGATACCACATTTATCCATAAAGGGGAGAGCAACTATCCACATTAAATTATCTGAATTTGCAAAGCTGCTATGAATAGATTTATAAAAGTATATGAAGTCACAAATGGTGGATATGTTCTTCCTGGTGCTTGTTGAGAGTGTTGGCTTATTTATTTATTTTTTATCATGTCTTTTAGTATCTTAGTCCAATGTACCCAAAGAAACTACCAATTTTAAAAAGAAAAAAACCCCTGTCTTTTAGAATTGATAGATATTTAGTTGAAGTTCTCACATATGTTACTGAGAATGAGAAACAATTATTTATGAGTTCTCATTATGGTACTGCTTGAAATTAAGAAAATCAAAATATTGTAGTATCACATTATTTTTAAGCCTTTGTTATAAAGAAAATGCTAAAAAATAATCCCACCATTTCATTTTTAATAAAGAGGGTTTTATGAGATAAAAAAATGTGTATTACTAATTCCACATTTTTCTTGCCCACACTGAAGTTTTTCAAGTGCGAAAGTATACTACTTTGGTTTACACCCTTTCCTGGTCCTAAAGGATCATAAGACTCATTTTCATCACCTATGACCCAAAATATAGTTTACAGTTCAAAGAAGTTAATGGCTACCCTGTATTCTTAAAAAAGAATGACACTGAAGTTTAAAGTAGTTAAATAATCATTAACAAGCAGCAAGGGCCTGAATACAAACCAGGTTGGTATGGCTGCAAAGTGTATACCCATTCGAGGACATACGGTTCTTCCCAGGGAAACAGAACTGAGTACATGGTAGTCCACGAGAGACTAAGCCTTGAGATCCAATGAAACTGCTGAAGCCACAGCATTTTCAACCTCATGATTATATCAGGCAGTTTTTATCTTTTGGTAAATTTAATCATCAGGGATAAGAATGGCTATTGATTGAAGTACTCTGAAACAGCGATTTGATCTAATGGTTTTATTTGGCTTGTGTGCTCTCTCCCTAGCGCCTCACTGAACTTGACACAACCTTAGCTAACCATAATATTCTCAATCCTAATTGTACATTGAAAGTAGGCTAAAAAATATATATATATCTATATATATATTTTTATATAGTCTTTATATAACTATATAGCCTTTCCTCTAGTGAATCTTTGGAAGGTGTATGTTAGATATTTTATGAGATTCTAATAATTGCATTGTTATAATGCATTATAATTTATAGAATTCTTTTAAACATAGAATATTATATTTACTACTTATTTCATTTGAATTTAAAGTATAACACCAGATGAGAAAAAATAAAGAAAACACCTACTTGTAAGTACAATTCTCTACAGCTAGAGACCACTACTAATATGCTTGCCTTTGGTTAACTCGTCATATTGTCACTTTTGATAAAGATAACCCAGAATGAAATGGTATCAGGGGTTTAGCAAAACAATGTGCCTTGTAAACTGATATACATTGGTAAAAGCATAAGACAATATGATTATAAAGACACATTGCATCCAATTATGTATTATAGTCACAAAAACAGTTAATAGAAATATCAAAAAAGCTATTCTGTAAGCTGTGCCTGACAATGGAATTTTTTGTTACAAAAGCACCAAGAAACGTATTGATGTCTTTTATTGAAGTAACCAGTACAGTAATGGCAAATGAGATAAATTCATTAATAGGATCACTGAAATGAGAATAGAAAATAGTCACACGTGTCCAGTTCAGAACACACATTATTTTATGAATTTTTCTTCATTATGCTGACAATATTAAGGTAGTAAAATACATAACAAAAGAAGAGGTTTTAAAAAGGAAAACATGACAAGTACATTATATTTTTGTAAGTCTGCTTATAGAGTAATCTCATTTAAAAAAGAATAAGTGAACTTATATGAAAACTAAATACATTACTTGCAAATAAATAGAAATCTGAGTTATAATTATGAATATGAAGTACTTATTGCCATTCAGGTGGGAAAAAAATAAATCCACAGTACAAATATTATTCACATATGTAGAATCACTGAAATGCTCATTTTATAGTTAAGCATTTCATTACATAAATGCAAACTCTCCCCTTGCCCTCTATATTTACAAGTATTTCAGAAATGAAGGTGATAATTTTCTCCATGTGATAGTGTTTTATTTACTTGAAAATCACTTTTTAAAATAAGTGTCTTGGTTGAAACAATCAAAATTACAAAAGGGTTCAAAGTAACATATGAATAACTTTTCTGAACTACTTGAGAGTACATTGCAAACCTGGTGGTCCATCATTGCCAAACACTTTAGTGTGTATTTGCTACAAACAAGAACAATCTCCTACCAGAGCAAAATGCAACCATCCAAATTAGGAAATGAACATTGATACATTGCTACCATCCAATCCTCAGACCCCATGCAAGTTTTGCCAGTTGTCCCAATACTTTTATTTTTATTTGCAAAAGAGCCAATTCTAATTCTAATGTCATTTTAATCTTCTTCATCTGAAATACTCCTTCAGTCTTTTCTTAACTTTCATGAACTAATGTTTCTCATTAAAAGTGTTTTAATGTAGCTCTGGTTTTAATTGGTATTTATAATTCAAGGGGATCTTTTTTCTTAGAGCCTATGTCCAAATAAGGTATAATGTTTCGACACCTTCTATAAATACATGTGTGTCATGTTGGGTCCTTAGACACTGAAGAAGGAAAACAGTGTAGAGTTTCTGAACTTTTGTTTTCAGGGAGAAAATCGCTAAATAAAAACAATGATGCCTAAAGAATAAAATCATGTGTAATGGATACACTATTGGCTACTTGTCAAGCATGCATAGCTTAGTAGTTTCAGAGTAGCATTCATGTTTATACTTGGGAAAATTTTTCTTTAAACTATTCCTTAATGATTTTTGTTTATGTAGAGTTCAAAAAATTTCATAGATAGTAAAATATAATCCTATTAATGAAACAAAGGAAATATTGCTCAATAAAATCTCTTTTCAGAAAATATACTACAAACAGTTATATAATTAAAATAATCCATTTGACAAATTTGGTCCTTTAAAATTGAGAAGGTCCTTTTTTTTTTTTTGGTGTTCTTTAATAGCATATAAGGTATTTTTATGTGGCTTATTTTACATAAAAAGCCAAATAATCTACTTTTAAGTGAAAATGAAAATGTGGAAACTCACAATGGATATATATATATATATATATGGTTGTCGGAAAAGTCATGACGAATTTTTTGTTTTTCATTGCAAAAATGAGTCATATATATATATATATATATATATATATATATATATATATATATGGATGACAATTGTTAGTAAAGTTACATAGGTTTCAGGTGTACAATTCTGTAATACATCATCTATATATCATGTTGTGTATTCACCACCCAGAGTCAGTTCTCCTTCCATCACCATATATTTTATCCCCTTTACCCTTTCAACAACCTTCCCTCCCTCCTTCCCCCTCCAGTAACCACTAAAGTATTGTCTGCAGACACAACTGGGTTTTGGAATTAATACTTTTCTAGATTCAATAGCTTTTTTCTGCTTCTCAGAGGAGCTTATGATCCAAAATAAGTTATCACTACTTCAGATGTATAACCTCCACTCTGAATCCTTCTTCCAACAACTGTTAAGACTTTCTTATCTTGTACCAAGTTCATTCATTTTTCCCTTTTTTGTTTGGCTCACCAATGTTTACCCTATTTATTGATATTGCCCCAGTAATTCTACTGGAACATGTCTGAAGTATTCCTCTTAGTGTATTAAGACAGCAGATTGAGGAATCACATTTCATGCCTTGTGTACCCAGGAGGCAGGGTAAAAGTAAACATGAATTTAAGCTGAATCTGTCTTTCCTTTTCTTCATATTCAGATTTTCAAAATTATCACAGATACATTAACATAAATCATATTTTAGTTCAAGTTAAAACACAGTTAATCATAGCCATAATTATTATTAATGGACAGGTCATATTTTTACTTAAAGGTATTAGAAAATTCTTCTCATGATTATGAAAATATTTTATTCAAAGATAAAACCCCACTATTATTACTAATCATTTATATGTTACGTTACTTCCATGGAATTGGGTCTTAAATTTCATTAAAAATTTTTTTTCTTATCCTTTCACTTTGATCTTGAGATATATTTCTTGATTAAATGTATCACATTTTTATGACAAAAGCAAAGAAATAAGTTATGCTACTTTAAGATTTTCTTTAGTTGTTATAAATATTAATTTTCTTAATTTGAAATTACTTTCCTCCCTTGTCATGCCTTAGCTATTATGAGTAATTTATAACAACCCAAGGGAGTGTGTGTGTGTGTGTGTGTGTGTGTGTTTGTGTGTCTGTGTGTAAGTTTAAAATGAAAGGCTCAGCTATCAGTCATTGAGATCCTCCAATCATTTATCTTTGTTTGCCTCCATCTGATGCTTACCACAGACCCATCAAATTACAATATTTGGTATCCCATATGATTTTCTATGGGGAAAATAATCAATTGACAAAATGACCAGGACACATGGCAGATATTTCTCATTTGAATCAGTACATTAGCATTCTTGTTTGTTTATTGAGTGCTCACTATGCGCCAGGCATTGTTTTAGGCTCTGGGGATTCAGCAGGGACAGAAAAGAAAAAAATAAACCCTCTTCTTAATGGACCTTAGGTTCTCCTAAGGAGATCGACCCTCAAAGTAAATAGAGTTAAAATAATTCAGAGAACCGTAAATGTTATGAGGGAAATCAAATGTAAGAGCGAAAGAGTATATAGGCTGAGGGGTCAATCTTCTGATGTGATCAGGGAAAGCCTAAGGATGTAACATCTGAAGAAAGATGTAAAGCATAAGGAAGATCAAGCCATGCAAAGATTTGTGGTAAGAGAATTCTACACAGAAACAGCTACTGCAAAAGCATCAAATGAGAACAAACGCATTTCTGACTTCCCTCAAAAAATGTAATTATGAGAATAATTCTGCTATGAGGAAAAATTGTATCTTGAAATCTAAAGGTTTTTCATTTTGATTAGCTAGGTTACTTAAATGCTTAAAGTTGTCAATTATTAGTCATAATCAAGACCGATTGTTGCAATGATTTCTAAGCAAATGTGTATATGAGAAATTTAATTTTCTCACTCACTGGTGTATCTAGAAGAATGATCATAAAGAAACATTGTAAAAATTTATAATACTAACTTCTGTTTAATAACTGAAATAATTTGAGGATCTGCATCTATCAAAATGTTTCTATCAGCTTACTAAAAGGATACACATTTTAATGTATGGTATATCATAATTCTTACACATTTTAACCTTTTTCACAGATTGACGGGCATATGGACTTGAAGACAGGAGATGAAAAGAAGAGAAAATCATGAGGACCCTTAAAGACGTGGCATATTATTTGTATCCCTGAGAAAAAAATGAACTATCTCTTCTCAGAGCAATTATAAAACTAAATGGTTTTTCCTAAAAGTACATTTCTTTATTTCCATTGGAAGAACAAAATAAAGGAGAGTAGAAAGCTCTCACATATCTCTCAGTTACAGGTCTAGATTGGTGATCACGTGTACTATGTGTAATGCATAGAGAAAACACAGTTTATTTTTATTCAAGACACAACTTCTTTCTGCAATTCTCATTTTATAGACACCAGAACTAAGATACAGTTCTCTGTATTTTATCCATGTTTTGTTTCTTTAGATTTTCGTCTCTAAGTTAAAAAATGAACATACTAGATTGAAAATAACTTTGAAAATATCTTTAAATGTAAAAAACTGTAACAGCGATACAAGTTATACATGCATAACAGTCTACCAAGGAGACCCACTGTCAGTTCTATACATCTTTACAATGTATTTTATGTCAAACATAGTTGAATGCATATTATTCCACTTACTTTCATTCTGTTTTGATACTGTGCCACAGTTTCAAAGCCTACAGAATACCCACATACCAATTATGAGCATTATTACTCATTACTCTGAATCATTCACACAGCTGTCTCATATAAAGTCTATATTATCAATATGGTCAGGCCCTGATTTACATGTAAACTTTTTATCTTAAAAATATATATTTAAAAACCTGACAAGGTATGTTAGATTTATTTCACATTTCACATCAAAACCATTATTTGAGAGCAGAGGAGAAAGTATTTTCCTCCACGTTTACATCTTCTCCTTCATCTAAGCATATATATTTAGATGAGGGGACAGCTGCCCTTTCACCATGGTTTCCTTTCTCCTTAGCTGTGTTTCCACTGTACTTTAAGTGTAACATTTAAAGCATTGGGCATGGAAATGTTGACACCAGTTGCATTTGCAAGAGATTAATGGTGAACCAGAAACACTTTCAATCATACTCCTGTCTCTGTTTATGCCCCCAACCTGGGAGAGGTGCCATCCATTCAACCTGTGCATAATGCTATGGCTTAAAGAAAGGCTACTCAAAAAGTGTGGGGTGTCTAGATAAGGAGACATTTTCTCCTTTTCATGTTTTCTCCTTTTCTTCCACTTACAGAGGAAGAACAGATGTTTTATCTCCATGTATATACTTAAATGGGATCCATATCATTATTGAAAGTTTTATATTGCCCTGTCAGAATTTTCATATATAATATCATACATAAAATATACTTGAAGGTATTTTATTGATATATTGGCTAAAAAAAAATCAATGAAATTCAGTCCAGTTTGCATAGGGGAAGGATTTAAAAAGTAAGACACAAGATTAAGTTTTGGTTCAGCAGAAGAAAGGTCTCTAAGTCTTGCTAATATGTTTGAAAAATTAATCATTGTACTCAATATTTTTCTGTAATACTGCAGAAGGATAATGAAAGCAACTCGGTACTTTAAATAATTTAATTGTAACATACACATTCATATTGATTTATTTGAGTAAAAAAAACTTCCCATTTTAAATAATTTTTGGCTTTCAAAACATTTTTTTTCTGTATAATACCAAATTCTATTATTAGACATGAGTAAGTCAAGGCAGAGTACAACAAAGCAATTTACAAAACTAAACATTGCATAAAATTTTGGTATTAACTTTTACATAAAAATCCTGTATTGTTATATAAACCAAATTTTAAATAGGCTAGTAAATAAGTACAGTTTGAAAGAATGCATAAATATAAATTTTCTTCAAACTACATTAGGATCTCTAGAAAACTTTTAATCATTACTTATAAAATATTTTTGTATAGTCTTGATTTAAAAACTTAAAACTAACACAATCCATAAATTAACTTGAAATTTAAGCATCCTATTGGGTTGGACCTTTTGAAACTGTTGTTTTTGAGCTTAAAAATCAATTTAATAAGTTCAATGTAGTACTTTCCTGGCATGCATGTTCAGCTATGAGAAGGGGAACCTTAAATGGTTCTTCCCACCTTTATATGTAATTATATGATTTTATTAGGCTGGATACATTCTTATTTAATATGAGTCTCTTATAGTATACACTATTTTTCAGTCTCTAGGAAAAATTATAGAAAAATTAGCAATCAAAATGGCAAAGCACAGCCAAAATACAAATAGTCATGTTTTTCATAGTAAAAAAAAAAAAATCACAATTAAAAATTTAGAAAATACGCAGTCACTTACTTTGGTAGAGTTTTCAAATGATTTTCTCTTAACTCCAAGATCCGTAATTTGACAAGTCTGTAGAAATGAATTAAAAAGTTGCTTCTTAATATTTTTCTACAAAATAATATTCCTATGGTAAAGTCCATAATCACTACATTCTACAAACAACTAAGTCCAACATTACATGCCATGGTTACAGATTTTAAAGAATTATACAACTTGGTTATAAGTAATGTTATATTAACATTAGACAATAACAAATATCATTTGTCAAAATCAAATTTGTCAAAATCAAATTTGACAAGTCATTTGTAAATTGATCAAAATTTCCTTAAAATAAAGATCATTCAAAATACCATTAAGCCCAAGTCTTTTAAATTTCATGTTTTATAAAAATACATTCACTGTTGTTTAATTGGATGCATTCAACAGATTATTGCATATCTACTAAATTTCCGGTGCTGTGTTCACTGGAACAGGGCAATGCTTTCCCTGAAAACTATAAATGAACTTGTAAAGCAAATAATGTAGCATAGTGATTAAGAGCTTGAGCTTTATGGTCAGAAAAATCTGGATGAAATCCATGCTCTCACAGTCCATCTCTGTGATACTGGGCAAATTACTTAACGCCTCCTAAGTTTCACCATCTACAATGAATATGTGATAACAGTATCAAATGAATAGGGTTTTGAATATTAAATGATGTCACACATGTAAAGCATAATGCCTGGCACATCATAAGTTTTAATATGTGTAGCTATTACTATCATCATTAATTGCACAGTGGGAAAAGTGCTACAATGCACCACATTTCATTGACTCTAAAATGAACATCTTAACATTTCTGAAGTGGATGTGCATTAAAAATCTATAGCATTAGTTGTCTTGTGAGGCTGCGGAAATCTGTGAAGGGGATGAAAGGTGTTCACGGTTTGTGTTGCTGTGTAACATTTGTGATTAGGAATGCATTTCACACCTAGCTACTTGTTAAAGTCTGTAGTTGAGGACGCACAATTGTTACTCATGTTTATAAATGAACTTTAAAATGTACTCAGTTGAGGCTACTTTGGAACATATTAATTGGATTCTCTGAATTACTAGTGTTTGAGAAATATTTCACTGTTGTAACCATTTCACCTTAAATTACCTATATTTAGTATGCTTTTAGGTATTCATATAGGTCTCTTTCCCTTTCTTTTTTTTTTTGACTCCTATCAAGTTTCTAATTTAATTTAAATCTTATAACTCTTCATCTCTATGTGAAATGAAGTGATTCAATTCTTCAGAGAATGGGTACAAGAGATTTCTTAAACATTGATTTGTCTCAAATCTTCTCAACATTTGTACTAATTTGTACTAATAATATCATTATATTTTGGCCTTTATGGGCACCAAATCTCAGGTTTTGAAAGGGATCTTAAGCATCCTTTTGTGAAACTCCCCAGCTGAAGGTTAAAAAACTTTCTTAGATCACAATAATAAAATAGAACATGTATTGGCAAACAATTTACACAAAATTAAATTCTAATTCCAAGTGGTTTTGGCTTTAGCATGATGTTTTCTGTTTGCCCAGATCTCTTCCCTCACATTAGGGCTACTATAAGAGGACTGACAAAAATTCAAGACAAAAAAAGAAAAAAGTGTGCCTTAGAGTGACAAACGTTTTCTGATTGGCTAAATCAAAAGCAAATTTGTAGCGTTGTGGTCACTGCCAGAAGGACAGTGCTAATTTAGATAAATAATGGTGATGTGCTAATTCACTTGGAAGCGAGGCAAATGGTCTTTTGAAGATCTGTGAATGTTCAAAACTGTCTAAGTTTATAGTGTTCCTAGGGGTTGTGATATGATCTGCAAAAGTAATGGAATTTGGGAAGTGGTGATGCACTCTCTCTGTGCAAATGGGGGCTGCTACATGTTAAGAGACATCATGATTCCACTGAGTTCTTCTTAATGTCATGCATTAGCTTCTTCTAACAGATAGGTGTCAAGGTATACTCATTCTATTATTGGAACATTTTCAGATGATCACTTACAAAAATGCTGTTGACAATAAGCTTAAATTGTCTTAATTTTTAAGATATATCTTTCCATCTTTCATATTTGTAAGAGTCAAGACATGAAAACAACCTGTCTACATCAACAGATTAATGGATAAAGATATATATATATATATATATATATATATATATATATATATATATCATATTCACAATTCAATTCTATCAGAAGTATGTGAGGTTGCCTCTTTCCTCATACTCCAGAAAGTTTTTGTAGTATGCTAGAACATGAAAACACATAGTTATTTTAATTTGTATTATTCTTATTATTTGTGAGGATAAACATTTTGCATGTGTTCACTGGTAAATTGCTTGTTCATGTCATTTACCCATTTGTTTTTCTAATGAGATCTTTGTCTTCCTACTCATTTGTAAGAATTCTTTATAGGTTAAGGACATAATTTACTTTCCATATATGTTAGAAATATTTTCTCAATTTATTGTTTTTCTTTATTTTTAAAATATTTTCTGATGATTTTTTATTTTAAAAGTATTTATATAGTCCATTTATTTATCCACTTATATTTTCATTTGTTTTTATGCTATAAGGTATTACCTAAACCAAGCGCCACAAATATCCACAGGCATATTTTCCAGATAATTTTGTATTTTATGTTTTAATAGAATTGATTTGATTATCAATGACCTAATTTTGCTTTATGTTTTTGAAAAACATTTCATAAGTTAGCATTGTCTCATTTACTGAATAAAAGGTTTATCACAATGGTCACTATAGCAGCTTCACCTACTGGTCTTGGTAAAGTACTGACCTAAAGTGAAATAAAATTGCATCATCTAAAACCCTAAAGATTCCACCCAAAATTATTAGAAACAATAACCAAACACAGTAAATTTCTAGGATGCAAAATTCAATGTATAAAAATCTATTGTGTTCCTATATGTTAACAATGAAACTACAGAAAAAGAAAGGAAAATAACAATTCAATTAGCAATTGAAAAAAAAGAATAAAATACCTAGGAATGGAATTCACAAACGATGTGAAAGACCTATACACTGAAAACTACAAAACATTATTAAAATGGAATTGGGGAAGACACAAAGAAATGGAAAGATATTCTATGTTCATGGATTGAAAGAATCAACATAGTTAAAATGGCCATGATACCCAAAGCCATATACAGATTTAATGCAATCCCCATCAAAATCCCAATAGCATTTTTTCAAGAAGTAGAACAAAAAAATCATCAGATTTGTATGGAACCACAAAAGAACCCGAAAAGTCAAAGCAATCTTGAGAAAAAAAGAACAAGGCTGGAGGTATCCTACTCCCTGACTTCAACTTATACTACAAAGCAACAATATCAAAACCACATGGTATTGGCAGAAAAACAGACACACAGATCAACGGAACAGAATGGAAAGCCCAGAAATGGACCCACATATACTATATGGGCAAATAATTTTTGACAAAGGAGCCAAAAACATACAATGGAGAAAAGAAAGCCTCTTCAATAAATGGTGCTGGGAAAATTGGAAAGCCATCTGCAAAAGAATGAAACTAGACTGCTATCTGTCACTATACAACAAAATTAACTCAAAATAGATCAAAGGCCTAAATATAAGACCTGAAATAATAAAATACATAGACGAAAACATAGGTACAAAGTTATGGACCTTGGTTTTAGAGAGGATTTTAGGAATTTGACCTCATAGGCAAGGGAAATAAAGCAAAAATAAATGAATGAGACTATATTAAACTAAAAAGCTTCTGCACAGAAAGGAAACCATCAGCAAAACGAAAAGGCAACCAACCAAAGGGGAGACGGTATCTGCAAATAATACCTCTGATAAAGGGTTAATATCCAAATTATATAAAAACTTGTACAACTCAATAACAATAAAACAAACAATCCTGGGCCGGCTGAGTGGCATGTTGATTAAGAGCTGGCTTGGGACGCCAGCTCTGAGCAGCAGGACCCCGGTTCGGATCCCACATGAGGGCCAGTGACACTGCCCTCTACAGCTAAGATGGAGAACAACAGTTCGACCTGGAGCTGGGCTGCTGTGAGTCGCTGGTGATGATGTATGCTGCAGCCCCTGTTGCATTGGGTTGCCATAAGCTGCCATGAGTGGCTGGCAGCCAGCATGAGCAGTGGGCAGCCGGTGTGAGCTGCCAAGATCCGCCATGTGGGGCCGTCCAGAGGCCGGCGACTGATCTGCCTTACCCGGGAAGAGCGCATTGATAATACCAACATGGGCCAGTGAAGCAACGTCCTCCACAACTAGAGTGAAGAACAAAAGGATAGCAACTTGTCTGTTCCCCTTCCCCAATTCCCCAATGCTGTTCGCCTCCCCCAATTCCCCAATAAAATCTTTAAAAACAAACTAACAATCCAATTAAAAAATAGGCAGAGGATCTGAACAGACACTTGTCACAAGAAGACATACAAAAGGCCAACAGATATATGAAAAGATTCTCAACTTCACTAGCTATTAGGAAAATGCAAATCAAAACCACAATGAGATACCACCTGACACCTGATATTAAGACAAGTAATAGCAAGTGTTGGAGAGGCTGTGGAGAAAAAGGAGCCCTCAGACACTGTTGGTGGGAATGCAGGCTGGTACAGCCACTAGAAAACAGTATGGAGTTTCCTCAATAAATTAAGACAAGAGCTACCATATGACACAGTAATTCCTCTCCTGGGTATCTACCCGAAAAATTTGAAAACATTTATTCATAAAGATATGTGTACCTCTGTGTTCACTGCAGCATTATTCATGGTGAAGACATGGGAACAACCTAAGTGTCCTTCAATAGGTCATTGGATAAAGAAGAAATGGTACATACATACAATGGAGTATTACTCAGCCATAAGAAAAGATGAAATACTGCAATTTGTGACAACATGGATGGATGTTGAGATTATCTTGTTAAGCAAAATAAATCAAATAGAAAAAGACAAGAACTACATTATTTCACTCATATGTGGGATATGAAATACAAAGCAACAAACAAACAACTCATCATAACAGACAACAGTATAATGATTACGAGAAGGGAAGTGGGGAGGCAGCAGGTAGAAGAGGATAAATGGGGTCAAACACATGGTGACCAAAGGAGATTTTGACTTTGGGTGGTGAACACACAATGCAATAAACAGATGATGTATTATGGAATTATATACTTGAAACATATAATCTTATTAACCAATGTTATCCCAATAAAATGTAATGAAATTTTTGAAATATGTATCATTTAATTTTCTTATTTTTACCTTCCAAAATTTGCTGGAAGAAATTCAAGAAAGGCGTCATTCAGGTAGAGCTGGGTCAGGTTCATAAGCTGTGTGAAGCCATCAGGAAGCCTAGAAAGAAGTTCAAGGTTTAGTCACTGCATCAATGTTGCCATAGAAACAGAACAAAAATATATGTCTCTAAGGAGAAAAATAGAAGTGTAATACCTTTTTCAAGTCTCCTTTGGTATTACAGTATAAGAAGAATTTATTGAGCATGTTGTTACAGCTTGAAAATTTTGCCTGCTATTAAAATAAATGGCATTCACCCACCTCCATGCTGCTCTACTGTGCTGAGATTTATTTCACTGCCAAAGTTAGCAACATCATCTCACTGTTGTCCTAACCTTATGCATACCAGAGAGATATGTCTTTATGGAAATTTCAAATTGCATGCCATGTTTTGTAATTTTAAATTTAATGTTCTTTCTCAATAGAATACTCACTTATATAGTCAGGCAAAGATATCTACTTACTCTGTTATTTAATCATTCAAATTTGTCTACAGTTTGTTACAATGATGACTAAAGCTGCCTAATATGAAAAGGGAGAAGCATTCTGTCGCATGACTAATAATTTCTGTAATGCCAGCTCAATATGTATGTACGCTATAATTCAAATTTTTCCAATTCATGTTCACTATAAATGAGTAAGGACTTTGAAACAATAATTAAGCAGAATCCTAAAGGCTTTAAGAGGCATTAAAAGAGTTGAGAAAATATCCTTTGGGGAAATTTTACCAGTTAGATGGAGTAATTACTTGAAATATTTAAATCTTTTTCACCAAAAGATTTAACTCAAAGATTTTCAAGGACATTTGTCCCTAGAAGGATATTGAATTTTTTTCCTGTCATTAAATTTTTATTTAAACATCTTAATGTCTTTATCTGTTGTCTAGAAAAGATAATGTTCTTTTACAAAATGCTTCTAAATAGTGTTCAAATTTGTCTTCCCCTCAAATTATGACCTATCTCCCTACTTGCCTTTACTGACCAAATTATTTGAAGAACTACCTATATTCACTGCTTTTCACTACTCCTCAAGCCATTGTTTTCCAGCATCTACCCCAACTCTGTTACTGAAACTGCAGTCACGAAAGCCTCCAATGATCAAGTCTTAGTCCCTGTTTCATTTTGCATCCCACACTGCCTAGCAACAGTTGCCATCATTGATTGTTCTCTCCTTGGCTTCCAGTATACCAATTTTCTTGCTTCTCCTCCTACTCCTGGGACATTATATCTGAGTTTCTTTCCATGGCTTCTCTTCCTGTGCCCAATCTTTTGTTATGAAATGTTTTATATATAAAAGAATATATGCATAGCCACAATATAATAAATAGAACTAGTGCTTTAAAACCTTCTGGGTGCCCCTCCCTGACTACCTCTTCCCATTTGCCCCACAAATTCCTGAATAATGTTGATTATTCTGCTTTTTAAAAGGTTTTGCTACAACTATCTAAGTCCATAAAAAAAAAAGTTGGGTGGTGTTGCATGTTTTAGAACATTATATAAAAATCAAATCCTACTATGAACATTTTTAAGACTTTAAAAAATTAGCATTAATTGTGAAATTCATCCATTTTGATGCAGATGACTGATCACTATAATATAGTATTCCACTGTATGGATATATCACAGTTTATTTATTATCCTCCTTATAAAGAACATTACAATTGTTTCTAGTGTCTTGTTTGTTTTCTATTACAAACATTGCCTCTCTGTGACTATTTTTAAACATATAACCTTTTATACAAGAAATTATTTAAGTTATATCCCTGTTTACCTGAGATTAATGTCCCTCAGGAACAACCCTCAACTAATGACTAGCAGGAGTATAAATAGCTCAGCTGCCTCGCAGGTATTTTACAGTTTCCCAGGGTTCCCCAGACAGATTGAGGTCCAGTGGTTCACACTAGTAAATAGCTTGATAACATACCCTCAAGAAGTACTTCCTCAGACCACCTCCTAAATATACTGTTTGAATTCTTTCTAAACAACTGCTTCTGGGGAATACAAACTAAGCCCAATCGATATTTTTATGCTAATTTATAGGCATTTTTATACACTTTTATGATGCTAAGCTTATACTGATTATTTTTGCTGCAAACATCTTGCTCCAGTTTGTATTTTGGAGATGAACTGTTTGTATGTGATTTCATAAAGGATGTTTCTATAAATTTCTTTAAAAGAAACGTAGGATTCATGAAATTAAAAAAAATAATAAAGAAAAAAAAAAGAGAAAGGAGGCAGAGAAGAATGAAGGTGTTTATGATGTAGAGGTAAGAATTCACCTGAGATGGTTGACCAAGAGAAAATGCATTCCAGAGAAAATATTTTATGTACGAGTGTTTTAGGAGTTAACATTTAAGAATGTCAGTAGGGTGCGGGTTTTAGAAAGTACTAAATATTTGACTCAAAGATTTGAACTTTATCCTGTAGGATTAAAAAAAAAATCTATGGAAGATCATTGTTTTTCTCTATGTTTTCCTTTGTTTTAATGCATGAGAGCTTATATCCTTGTAGTATGATAGCTTTTATGATAATGGTAGAAATGTTCAACCCAGTTTACGTACTATCTTCCTTTAATGTCCTCTGGTTACCACACTCATTTGAAAGAAGGAACCACTTATGAATTTTTTAAAAAAAGATATTAATACATGCAAAACGAGAGGAATGTTGAAACCTTTGATCTAATAATTTACTTTAACATTGTAACTACTAATAAGTAAAAAGGCTTTAAAACACTAATTTTCTAGTTATATGTACAATTTGAATTGCCCAGTTTCCCTTAGTCTATTATATAGACTATTATATAGACTATAGTCTATTATATATACTATTCTGCATATGTATGCACTTAATGGTATTATATTGTACTGCTTCTTTTATCAAAAATATATTTCTTAATTTCTGCTTCTCTGGAAAAATTTGTGCTACAAGGAAATCTGGCTTCTTATATACACACTTTTTTGAAGATTGAAGAATTGACCACATTGTATAGGTTCCAACTGCAAAACTGGACTGCCAAAAATAAATAATATGAAAAACCAGAATACAAAGTAAGATCATTTTCTCTGTCTTGTTATAAACAAAGATGAGTTGACATTTTATATTGAACCTTTCTTTTCTAAAAACATAGAGTTAAAGGTTATGCTTATATAGTATGTCTTATTAAAAACGTGTATTTTTTATTTCAGTCATTTCATCAAGCATTTATTGAATGATTACTCTGCACTTAGATTAAAAATTAATGGCTTTTTTCTCACTTTCCCCATAGGATTCTTTTGACAGATTTGGCAACATGCTTACACAAATTATTCTTTGTATAAGTGTTGGGCATTTTCTATTCCTGGGATAAATTATAAATTTCTTGAGGACAAGGAATTTTGTAATCTCCTCAGTGATCTAGTATTGTACTTCGAAACATATTATTTGAAAAATATATAAAAAGTCAGTAGTTCTGCTAAAGAAGATAGTCAATTTTATTTCTTTCTAATTTTATGGTACAGGTTTGTAGCTTATAGAGACAATGGCCCCATTTGTCAATATCACCATTTCCAGAGGAATATTTGAGGAGAGGCAAGAAAGAAGATATTCCCAGCAAAATAGATAAACTTGATGAAGATGACAATCATGGGTTGTCTTTATCATTCTCCAAGCTATTCAATGAAATCCAAGATTTTACACTAAGCTTGGGAGAGCTCAATAATGAAATAATATTACTATCCTAAAACAGCTGGTGGTTTTTTTTACATTTGACTGACTTATTAAAAAATACTAATATGTTTTATACATATTGCTAAATATGTCTCTGCTAAAAAAAAAACCTTTCATTTTTATTGATTACTTAAATTAAAAGTGGCATATTCCAACTACAACAAAGAAAGGATAATAAAACCAGACACCCATATTGTTTAATGGTTGAGTACATAGGCACTTATGGCAGAAGACCTGGGTTTGAATCACAGTCTTTCAATTATTACCTCTATGGCCTTTGCAAACTTTTGTAAGACTTAGTTTTCTTATTTGTAAAATGATATTACTAATATCCACTTCCAGAGTTGCTCCAATGATTAAATGATGACCTGCCCCACAGTAAGAACTCAGAATGGGAGCAATTATGTTACTTTTATTTGGTCTAGTATTGTTTTTATTCTGATCTTTCAATGTTAACTAGAATATGAATTTAAATATTTTTATTAATGCTGTTTCTATTATTGGAACAGGAAAATTGAGATTGGTTACAGACATCCTTGTTTTGACATTTTTCTTTTCTAATTCCATTGACTTTAGTAAAATAGTTAAAGAAAAAACATATTACAGGCATTTGACCTCTAATAGAAGAGTTAGGCCAAATTAAATTACAGGTTTTGTAAGTTGTGATTAAGAAGCTAGTGTAAAATCTATCCTTATTTGAAATGTATTTTACATCTAAATAGTTTAACTTATGTAACTTAAAATTCTAAAATAATTGTAACAATATTACAGAATGTTTGAAAAATAAAGAGAAAAAGAAAAGTACTATTCATAATTCAACCTTCTTAATATTGCCAACATTACCTTTCATGTATTTCTAATCTAATTTTCAATTAATTGTTTTAACATCACAACAAAGTTGTTTCATGATGTCTCCCTTTACTTTATAATTATCTTTCAATGTTGCTGTATAACCAGAGTGACTCCATAATCTATCATTCAAACTAGGACACTTTTGAGAGTTGAAAGGGAGCTACTATTAATCATGCCACATCAACAGGTTGCAAACTAGGATGACCTAAGCAAACAGAGCCTAGATTCCCTTGAAAAGAATGAAAGTAGAAATCTGAACTTTGAGGACCCTGCTGAGGAGGGCTTAAAAAGAAGTTAGGTATGGGTTATTAAAAATTTCCTCAACCTGATAAAGGGCATGTATGAAAGAACAATAAGCAACAGTTCCAGATAATGGTGAAAGTCTGATGCTTTATTCCTAAGTCTGGAAACAAGGCAATGATGTCTCTTTTCACCTCTTCTATTCAACATTGTACAGGAGGTCCTAGCCAGGACAATAAAAAAATAAATAAATAAAAATCATACCGATTAAAGAGGATAAAAATGAACCTGTGTTTATTCACAGGTGACATGATTGCCTACCTAAGAAAATCACCCCACATCTCTAAAATATTTACTGGAACTAATAAATGAATTTACTAGAACTAATAGTGAGGTTGTAGGACATAAAGGCCATAGAAAAACAAAATCAATTGTATTTCTATATATCAGCAATAAACAACTGAATAATAGAAAAATCATTTGCAATGGCACAAAAACCATGAAATACTTGGAATAAAACGAACAAACCATGTACAAGACTTACATGCTGAAATCTACAAAACATTGATAAAACACATTTTAAAAGTATAGATATAAATTATGCTCAGTGATAGGAACTCTCAAGATTTTTGATAATGGCTATCATCAATAAATCAACAAACAACAAGTGCTGGTGAGGTTGTGGGAAAAAGGGGACCCTGGTGCACTGTTGGTGGGACTGCAGACTGGTGCAGCCATTATGGAAATCACTATGGAGGTATCTCAAAAAACTGGAAATGGAACTACCTTATGACCCAGGAATTCCTCTCTTGGGTATCTATCCAGAAAAACCCAAGACATTAATTCAAAAAAATATATGCACCCCTATGTTCATTGCAGTGCTATTTACAATAGCCAAGACTTGGAAACAACTGAAATGCCCATTGGTAGATGACTGGATTAAGAAGCTATGGTACATTTATACAATGGAGTGTTACTCAGCTATAAAGAAGGAAATCGTACCATTTGCAACGATCTGGATGGACCTAAAGAACATTATGCTAAGTGAAATGTCAGTCAGAGAAAGACAAATACCATATGATTTCACTTATATGTGAAATCTAAAGTACTGAATAAATGAGAAATGTAAACAGAAATAGTCTCAGAGACACAGAGGAAAAACTGATGGTTGCTAGTTGGGAGGGGTGGGGATGAAGGAGAAGGGGAAGGGATGAGACAATACAAATTGGTAACTACAATATGGCCTCAGGGATGGAAAACAGTCTGAGGAATATAATCAATAATGCTGTAAATATTTTCTAGGGGGCCAGATGGACTCATGTCTTGTTAGAGAGACCATTTCATAGATGGTGTAGAGGCCTGACCACCACACTGTATATCTGAAGCTGATGTTGAATAATATTGTATGTCAACTATAATTATAAATACATATATAGTGATGGGATGTGGAGTAGAGTATGGGAATGGAGTCAATGGAATTGTAATAGATAAGTATGATATTGGGGGTGGGAGGGCAGTGGTTGGGGGGAGAGGGGTTGTCAATTTGTGAGGGGTGAAAAGAATAACCATTGCATTGTTTTGTACACCTGAAACTAATAATAATAAAAAAATGTATAATTAGAACTTCATCAAAATTAAAAACTTATCTTTGAAAAACTATTTTGAAAATGGAAAGTTAAGTCACAGACTAGGAGCAATTATTTACAAACAAATATCTGATAAAGGACTTTTAGCTAGTATATATAAAAATTCTAATAATTCCATAATAAAAAGGCAAGTCAATATAAATGAGCAAAAGGATTGAATTTTTTGCCAAAGAAACAATACAGATTATAAATAAGTACATGGAAAGATGTTACTTGTATATTAAAAATGTAAATTAAAATTACAATGAGATACCACCGTGATATAGCCATCTACTAGACTGGCTAAAATAGAAAAAACAAACAAACAAACAAAAACCAGATTGCACCAAATTCTGACAAAGATGAGGAACAACAGAAACTCTAATAAATTGCTGGTGGGAATGCACAATGAATAGCTGTTTTGGAAAACAGTTTGGAAATTTCTTATAAGGTTAAATATACATGTACCATATTACCCAGTATACTATTCCTAGGTGTTTAACCAATAGAAATTAAAACATATGCTTACTCAAACAACCTACATGTCTATCAACTCATGATAAATTGTTGTAAATCCATACAACGGAATACTACCTACAAATAAATGAGAATGTAATGCTGACTCTTGAAATGACATTGATAAATCTCAAAATCAGTATGATAAGTAAAAAAAGTTTGACACAAAAGTATGATACCATATATGACATTTTTGAAAAGGCAAAACCATGGGGATAGAAATCAGATCGGTGGATGACTGAGCAGAGGGAACGTCTTGGGGTGATGTAAATATCTTGATGTCTATATCTTGTTTATAGTGGTGGTTCCAGGACTGTATACATTTGTCAAAATTCACTAAGCCATACACTCAAAAGGGTAAATTTTACTGCACATAAATGATATCTTTCAAAAAGCCTAACTTTAAAATTAGTGTATTATGTAATTTGATTCTTCTATTGAGTACTATTTTATGAATTCCCAAACTGTTTAATGTTTTCAGTGTTAGGCATTTTTTTGATGAAATAGATCATTCAGTCATCTTTTAAAAAGTTAAACATATGAAAGCAATTCAGAGACATAACCAACAAGATGATAAACTTTAAGCTTCTTAAAGATGTGATTTATCACCTAACCCACTGAGCTTGATTCCTAAGTAAGATGGACTGTTAGAATTAAAGAACTAAAAAATTAAAAATTCACCAACTGCCCTGGCTTATGATTCAAGTCAAGGCCATGGCTGTAGTATACATGTGAGCAGTTAGCTAGATCTATTTCTTTGTTAAGAAAATTGCATTTTGGTCTGAAAGTTTTGGAAACACTTTTCACAGGATTTTTTTTTTCCTTCCATATTTTATTTCTCAGGTAGAAAATCTGTACCTTTCAAACACATTTTATTGCTTGACGTTCCACTTTCAACTAAAGGCCTTCAATTATTTCCCAAACCTTTCACTGTAAAGATCTCCATCTAAATTTCCATCTCCTTTTGTATTCTCTTCCATTCCTATTCTCATCTACAGCCTCTTCTCATGATCCATTCTCACTACCCCCTCTCCTCAACTCTATTGGTAAAAACTTTCTCTTCAAAATTTCCTTTGATAAACTTCCTTTGGTCTTCTTCTAAAAACACTACATTCATTAAATGACTTTCCAGTGGGCTTCAGGTTCTCTGAGTCTCTTCCACTTCATGTGGATAAAGGAATGAGGGAGTTTTCTCCAATCCTGCTTTCAGTTTCTGCATAATTATAATGCCCATCTTACTCTGAAACTCATTATCTTCATCCCAATGTCACTGATTTGTTTCAGCCTCTTCCAAATATTACGACAACTGTCAATAGCCTTTCTAGAGTTCATGTTCACATCCACTGTTAAATGACTTTAACATTGAAGTTCATGGCTCATCTAATCCATTCAGTTCGTGGTTTCTTGAGCCATTTGATCAATAGCACACCCTCTATCATTATGACGTAACTGTAATTCAGGAACGTGGTCACATGCTGGGTCACATTTTCCCATGGCATTTCTCTAATAACAAATTACAAACACTCAATGTCTGATTACAGCATCTTTACCATCCATTTCTTTTACTCTGCTATCCTCATAGAATTGTCTTTTTGTCTTTCCTGTAATCTTTGGTGCACAAATGCTACCTTTTTCTGGTCATATTTAATTCTATCACCAGCTTGAACTATATGATAAGCTATTTTCATGTGCCTACTAATACCTTAAACTTTTTCATGCTCTTGAACTTTAATCACATCCTTGATGCTAATTTTCTATCATGACCATAACTAACAGTTTCCTTAGTTTCAGTGCTCTTCCATGGAATGTTGCCTGAGAGCCACAAAAAAAATGATGACATAGTTTGCTTCTAAGTAATGCCATCATGCACCAAGTAGGCCTTTATTGTTACTCAGCAGTGCTTTTAATCATCTTTTGTTGAACTATACTGATTTGATTATTCCTTTCACATCATTCTATTGAATTGAATTTTAAGTGCAGCATTTATTATAAAATTAATTTATTATGTAAATTCTGTTTCTCTTAGTATATTGTTATTCAATAGAAACATAAAATAAATAAAATGAAATCACTCATACTCACTTAGAAATGGGATTGACACTGGCTTCAATAATTGCTAAACACTTACAGCACTTTATGTTTTCTGGAAATTCTTGTACACCTAAAAGGCAAAAAGAAAAAAAAATACATGAAAATGTCCCAGTACAAATTCTCTAAATTATAGTTCTAATATTAAGAATAATTAACTAAATACATAGTATAAACACTAATGGGATAATCTTTTAAGTAAGAATAATAACTTAATATTATATATTAGCATCATAGCCTATGTATATACATATTAAAAATAAAATTTGAATGATAATTAATATTTTATGATAGTAAAAATTGGAAATTGTATATACAATTGTATATACAATTGAGGACAATTGTATATTTGGTATAAGATAGATTTTGGCTCTTTATGTATCCAAAGATATAAAAATAGTTTAGGTTTATTTAGTTACAATATCACTGCTACTGGAGGAAGGGAAAATCATCAGATGATAGAAAACAGAAGAGAAAAATCTTTGCTTCCTTCATGTTCTAAAATTGGGAAGATTGAACACATACACGTGAAAAATACCTACGGACAAATCACAAAACAATAGATATTCTCAAACTACTATGGGGCTCTAACAAATTTTATGTAATTCTTTCTTGTTGGCACCGAGTGCAGCTCTGCATCTGCCTGAAAAGGTGAAGAGGTGAGCAAGGCCCTCTTGGGTCCTCCCTGGAGGCTCTGAGGTAGGCAGCCTAGCTCATTGCCCTTGGAGAACTATTCATCTGCTGTCACAGCTGTGCTGTTGGCGCGGTGACAGGAAAACACAAGGGTTTCTTACTGAAAATCAGAAAGTCACACAACCTAATCCACAAATATGAGTGTCAGGGATAAAAGATGCGGAGGACATTTCAATCAATTGGTACACATGAATTAAATATAGTAAGCCCTGCAAAAGTTAGAAAACAGCTATCTGAAGTCATTCCTATATGCCTGCAGGACCACCTGCTCTCAGTTTTTGAAACCATTACTAAGGATGTAAAAATATCCATAAAGCACTAGTCCTGCTGAGCACCTCATATCTGACAGAAGGATGAGGAATGTTATGTGGCAGGCTTTGTTGAACTTTTTTCTTTAAGAAGGAAAACCCTCCACCTCCTAGATTCATTTGACCCAAACCAGCATGTCCACAGGACCTTGAAGTCCAGGAAATCAGCAGGAGGGGGACCAAACCACAGCAGATCGTTTATTCAGTGTAAAGTAAGGGTATGAAAGAGAAGATGGGTACATTTCCCCCACCATTTTTCCTTTATGTGGAATTTCTTCATAAACCAGGCTCTCCCAAAAATTATTGCTACAGTATTTTGCCCTTTTCATATGCCCAAGAAATTTTAGGAACTCCATTATGTATGAATTGAATGAGAAAGGCCAATTCTCTTTATTGGAAAGGCCATAACACCTAGAGCTGCCCTCATTTGCTAGATGTGAACAAAATGGCAAAAAAAAAGTCAATAGGCTAACCCTTGAGCTATCCTCAATATTGTACCTTAGCACTCATATTTACTTTGGATATCTACAACCAGCAAGGGTGTAAGACTTTTTGTTTCCTCCTTTTAGCTTTTTCTAGTTAGTCACCCATCTGGGCTCATTATACACTGTTGTGCCTCATGCCTTACATCCACAGGTAAAAAAACCCCAAAAAAACCCAATCTGCCTTAGAATGATATTTCCTTAAACTATGCATAAAACAAGCCATGGAAGCAAAAGCAAATTAAAATACGATTTTAAGGAAAGCACTGTATCTCCTTATCGTCTACTGAAAATGGAATTCCCTCCTGTGGTGAAAATGCTACCACCGTATGTGTTTAAAAACTTGTATTACACTGTTTACAGTTGAAATTTAAATTGTCCAGCGCAGAGTCCATTGGATTATGATGGAATCCCAATTTTATCCCTCGCTGGTTGGGTAACTCTAGGTAAGTCCCTTACATGCTCAATGCGTTAGTTTCCTAAAGTGATTATATAAATGGTTTCATTGGGCAGTTGCAGTGAGGATTGAAAGAGATCAAGCTGATAAAGTAATTGGCAGAAAGTGCTGCATAGATGTTATCTGTAATTACCAGAAATAAATAGAAGCAGAAGGTCTCAGTCAACAAGGGAACCAACAATACAGAAATATATAACTAGTTTATGCTCAGCAATACTTTTATATTTTTGCAGCGGTTTTTATAGCGATCCTAATTTGTTTATGAAAGTTGGAACAAATTTGGAAAAATGGGTGCCAGGGGAATTTTCTCATATAGACCAATATATGGGCCCTAGAGTTTAGGAAAAGTTCTTAGAGCATAACCTCAATTTGTTGTTCAATCTAAACATAGAGAGGGAGCGTAGCATAGTTAAAGGCAAAGGCTGGAAGGGTGACTGAATCCCAGTATTATCACCTAACCAGCCATGTAATCTTAGCCAGACATTACAATATTCAAGTGTCACTCACTCATTCCTTGCCTAATTCAAAAGGTTGTTCTGAGTATTAGGTGGTTTGAATGTAAAGCACTTAGTATTATGTCTCGCACTTAAAAAAATACCTTAAAATTACTAGATAAAACTCATGTATAATATCAATAAGAGAAAAGTTCACTTACACTTCTGTATGCCTATGTGTAAAATAATTTAATTTTCTTAATAACCTTCATGTGAGGAAGATATATTAGGCAATATTATTTTCATTTTATGGATGAAGAACCACATATTCACAAGGATTAGGTGACTTATTTAAATACCTAATGAGTGTTTATAGATGGAAATGAATACAGGTGGGCTTTCATTCATTGTTTCTTAACACCATGCTCTTGGTTCCTATTTACTCCATTATGCTTACATCCTACTAAAATGATGTTGGCTTTTACTATAGAACCCACATTTTTATTAACCAGTCTTTGAGGTTGGTTTCTAGTCCTCTGAGCACAGTATTTTCAATTTATAAAAAGGCCATATATATATACATATACATAAACACACACACACACACACACACACACGTGTACACATTTTCTCAAATGGACTTTGTATTGATTTTCAAATGTATTCTTCCAGAAACAGGGGGATAAACATCCTTCACTTTAACAATATATCTTATTCTCGTCATGTTTATTTATGATTACTGTAGGAGAAAGGATCAAGCATTTGTAGGCCATGCAATTCAAGTTCTAACCCCAGTTGAGACATCACAGAGTTTTCCTAACAGAGGCCCATAAGGAATTATCTTCTAAGGGCATCACAAGTTCACTTATTTTGGGAACCCCTGGAGATTCAAGCTCATTATATTTAGATGAGTTTCAAACCTGGGCTGAACAACCAATAAGGGCTGTACTCTAAAATAATTACACAGAAAGTTTTGTGTTTTATAGGTAAAATGGTGTATTTAGCTAAAAATTGGACAATTGTCCACAAATAGCAGGTGGCATCAATAAATCTTTATCATCCAAATTAGGACACTGTGGTAAAATTATTTCCAATGTGTCTATTTCAGCAACTATACTACAAATGTATTTTGAATATGTCCACAGAAATTCTGTCAAATGAGAAATAACATTTCTTTATTCTGAACTTAAAATATCTTAGAAATAAAGCTTTTAATGCAATGGAATTATTCATAATTGCATTAACAAAAAATTAATATCTTGAAGAAAAAAAGATGTAATAGACTAGTTTGTCTGATTGTTTCTTTGCCCTTCCCCTTTTTAAAAAACTAGGGTGAATAAGTTCCTGCTCAACTTTAATTCAAGAACTAATTCACTTTGTGGGGTGCTTATTCTTTTTCTTTTTCCCTACCTCCATTAGACCATCTCACTGGTGTGCAGAAGAAGGGATAGAAAAGAATTCCAGAATCAATCAAATGTGAATGAATCTTTCCTGCTTAGCATGGGAAAAGGAAGTCATGGCTAAGATTAGGTTGTAGTGTATTCAGTTAATCACTTTTACATGGACTAACCTGTTTATTACTAATGCAGACAATCAAGTCCTTTTTTTTTTATTTTTTACTGGGGAATTGCGGAAGGGGAACAGCCAAGTTGTTGTCCTTCAGTCTTAGTTGTGGAGGGCACAGCTGGCTTAGCTCCAAGTCCAGTCACCATCTGGCCACCCATTGGCAGCTCAGGGCAGCTCAGCTCAAGGTGCTGTGTTCAGTCTTAGTTGTGGGTGGGCTTAGCTCACCATCCCATGCAGGAGTCAAACCAGCAACCTTGTTGTTAGGAGCACATGCTCTTGCCAGCTGAGCCAACCTGCCACCTGTTGGCAGCTCAGTGGCAGCTCAGCTCGGGTGCAGCTCACTGGCCCATGTGGGAATTGAACCGGCAGCCCTGTTGCTCAGAGCTCGCGCTCTTAACCAACTGGGCCACTCGGCCAGCCCTGACAATCAAGTCTTGATAGAAGGATTTTAAGTTAGTATTAATATGGTTTTCAACTTTAATTATAAAAAAGATTATTGATGTAAAAATACCATATTTCCCCATGTATAAGATGCAACCATTTTTGAAAAACTTGGGGCCTAAAAACTGTGTGTGTCTTATACAGTTGTTGTAGATTTTTTTACTTGCATTTCCCACTGAGGACGAGGCAATATATGAAGACAGTGATTCGTTATCAGACACAGATGAGGACAAGCTAATGGTTGGGACTTTTGACAGTGATAAGGAGTTGTATGAATTTTATGATGAATAAAACTTGAGTTCAATAACTTTATGTAATACATTTTTTTCAAATTTCAGGCCCCCAAATTAAGGTGCGTCTTATACATGGGAGCATCTTATACATGGGGAAATATGGTGAAAAGCAAAACTAAAGTGTCATTAAAATCTTACGTTTGGCCTTAAGTTGGTTTTAAGTTGATATTAAAAGCAATTTTTTTTTTAACCAATGCAATAGGTAAGTGTGGAATCTAAATGTACCAAACAATCTTTTCAGTATTAAATATAGAGCCTAACAATAGCAATAGCAACACTGACCTCTGTGATCATAAATGAAAGATCCTTGAAAGGCAAACCTGAGTGTAAGACATTTCTATAACATATGCTCTGTTTTTTAATCTCATTCTGAATTAATTAATTAGTTAATTAATTTTCTGAATTTATTTAATGTGTTATAATTTTTACCTGTCCCCATCTACTTTCTCATCTAAATCCTCAGTCTGAATATCATTCATATACCTACATTTAAATTCTATCATCTGCATGAAAATTCATTCAACTATTTTATTCCATGACTCTCTCTTCTTAATGCCTAGCTTTTAAAATTGTATTCTTTATGACATTAAATAAGACTGAAAAGTAGCAAGACACAATATGGGGTTATTAATTGAGGAATCACAGCTTTATCATCTTGTCTTATATGGTTCTCTGCTATCTGAGCAGCTAACTTTAATTATAAGGTCCCTGAAAGGGAGAAATCATTTATATATTCAACAAATGTTTATCGAGTCCCTACTCCATGTTAGGAACTGTACTAAACATTTAGGATACAGGGTGAAACAAATGCTTATGTCCTCTTCATTTGTGGAGCTTATGTTGTAGTAGAGGAATACATACAATAAATCATAGATATACTTAGTAGTAATACAAAATACATAAAATTATATCGTATTTTAGCAATGAGACATGCTATGAAAAATGACAATAAAAACAGAATAAAGATGGATTAGAAATGCCTGAGTATGACCCAGCAATTCTACTCCTGGATATTTATCCTAAGAAATCCAAAACACTAATTTGAAGAGATATATGCACCCCTATGTTCACTGCAGTGTTATTCACATTAGCCAAGATATGGAAACAACTGAAACGCCTATCAATAGATGACCGTGACCGAATAAAGAAATTGTGATACACACACACACACACACACACGCGCTGGAGTATTACTCTGCCATAGGATAAAAAGATATTTCACCATTTGCAACAATATGGATGGACCTACAGGGCATTATGCTAAGTGAAATAAGTCACACTGAGAAAGACAAATGCCATGATCTCACTTATATGTGGAATGTAAAGAGCAGAATAAATGAACAAACAAAACAGAAATAGACTCACAGATACAGAGAACAAACTGATGTTTGCTAGAAGGGAGGGTGCTAGGGGGATGGGTGAGAAGGGGAAAGGATTGGGAAGTACAAATTAGTAGTTACAAAATAGTCACAGGGATGTGAAATACAGTATGGGTAATATAGTCAATAATATTGTAAAAACTATGTATAGTGTACTAGTCTTATTGGGGAGGGGGATCACTTCATAAATTATAAATGCCTAAACACTATGCTGTACACCTAAAACCGATATAAAATAATACTGAATGTCAACTATAACTAAAAAAATATATAGTCAGAGTGTAAAGTACACTGTAGAGAACATACTTAATGGCATTGTAATAACTATGTACAGTGTCAGATGGGTAGTAGACTAGCTGGGGTTATCATTTTGTGAGGTGTATGAATGTCTAATCACTATGTTGTTTTGTATTCCTGAAATTAGTAATAAAAAAATAAAAAAATAAATGCTGGCCATTTCAAATTTAACCAGGATGATTAAGGTTAAGCCTCACTGATTGAGAAGAAAGCATTTAAACAAAGACATGAAGAGAGATAAGGATACAGATGCCTGTATGTCATAAGGATGTATAAGGGAAGAGGAATCAAGGATTCTTAGGAATGGGAGAAATAACAGCATGTGTTATGCCATTAAAACAAACAAGTTGCGCAGAAAACCTCGATGATGTAGTAGAGTCTGAGGAAAGTTTCTAGAGTAATATCTGTGGGTAGGCATGAGAAGGTGGTTATCTAGTGAAGATATTGGCTTCAGAGAGGAACAGGGGTACTTCATCTACATTAACAGGCAGAAATCAGAGAATATGGGTGCAGATGCTGGTAGATGGGTAGATATGATGGCCAACAGCCTGTAGAAGTTATCTCCTGAGAGCCTTAATATTCTCTGTGAAGTAGGATCAGTAGCTGTGAAGATGGCAGAGTGGGTGTGGGCGGGTTCAAGGTAGAGGAAAACATGTGAAATAGTCACCTGAAAAGGAGAGTCATCGGGCAAAGGGAATATTACATGATGGTTGGAAAGCATGAAGGCTGTACTTCAGAATTTCTGTCATAATTTTAAAATTTTATCAATGTGATTGTTTTTTCCAGATCCTTTCAGCAATAGGTAGAGAGTTGGATTCAGCCAGGATTGTAATTTTACTGAGCATACAGTGACATGAGAGAAGAGTAAGGGTGTCAAGGGGGTTATTTGACGATTGACAATGGAATGTAAGCTATGCAAAAAGGGCAAAGAAAACAGCAAGGATGAAAAAAATCCCAAAGAAGGCAGTGGTTTTAATAGATTGGTGGTTCTGATGGGGTCAAAAGATGGTTGGAGCTACATGAGAGGGCGTGTTCGGCAAAGATAGAAGGGTGGAATCAGAGAGTAATATTTGTCATTTGACATTCAATTTCTTGATATTCCTGACATTATCTAGCTCAGACCTAGCACAACAATGGTTGCTCTGCAAGTGTTTGTTAATTTGCATCTAATTATATTTTTGTATCAATACCTTGAAGCAATGAATGTTGCTTCACAAAATGGAAAGAAACATTTCATTTTAGTAAAGAGGCTTTAGATTCAAATTATATTTTCTAATATGAAAAAGGTAACTATCTCTTTCCATACAAACAAAATATAAACAACTTTATATAAATACCAAATTTTAAACTTTTTAGTGTTCTTGTAAATGTGTTACATTTTATTACTTATAAATCTTTAAATAAATCAGTACACATGATAATAGTTATGGATAAAGCATTTTGAAATGTTTGTTTTTCTGAATTTCATAGCTATCATCATCCCAAATGGTTTACTCTGTAATATAAGTGCCATATGCTGATAAAAGACAAAAATAATAATGTTATATCTTGTGTTAAAAAAGAGAAATCTATTTATGAGATTTTAATATTTTATTTGATATTTTAATTTTTATAATTTTTTTCAATTTTGAGAAGGCAGGAGGTTATTTATATCTCTAATAATTGAATTAGATATATGAACAGAAAAAATGGAATTTATTGAGAAAATATTATAAGCACTTTGCTTTATTTTGTCTTTGCAACAATTTTATAGTGTGTTTTATTATTCTCATCTAACCACTGAAGAAACTGAGGCTCAGAGGCTAGCCAGGATTTGAAACCAGGCCAACCATATTCCAAACACCATCATATTTTACCTATCTTATAATAAACTGCCCCCATCAAATCTAGGATTTAAACTACTTGCCTACCCAAGACTGACCATGCAACATTTATAACAGAGCACTATATATATTGCATTTGTTCCCTACATAGTACTCTGCAGGTCAAATACAAACAACCCCAACATTC
>NW_017732096.1:10718-11695 GCF_001890085.2 Hipposideros armiger | reverse complement strand
AAAAAAAAAGTGTTGAAAGTCAGATATTTAATAGGGAAGAATAATAAGCTTTACTCTAAACGCATGGCCTAATCATTTGCCAAACACCAAAGAGCATATTTATTGGTGTTGAGAACAAATGCATGGCAACATTTTCTCCCCAACTCACATAAGGCATCCCAAAGTGGAATTACCTATGAATTTATATATGTGTATATACTACTAGAGTCTATTCTTAATATGCTCAAAAGTTTACAGATTTGTATCATTTAACTGGTTACTCATATCTGGTTTTTCTAGTGTGTTTGAAAGTCCCTCTCTTCACTGAAAGTTGAGAAGAGATTGTCTGTCTTAGTGTTTTGCATGCATTTGGGGAAGGGGAGGACTAATTGGCAAGCTGGTAAAACATATAATAATGCCTTCAACTCTGATTGCATTTCATTACAACTAACAATAGTAATTTTTCCCACTATGATGCTTTTAAAATCCATTCTTGTACAGAAATAAGTTTTAGAGGATGAGAAGAAAATCACTTAATTGCTGAAGAATTAGGAAGGGCTTTCACATTAATTCATTTTCATCAAAGTCCTTAAATTATAGTGTCATAGTCTTTTTGAAGCTATGACAAATCAACAATCACACTTAAAACTAAATCACCGCCTAATTAACCCTTATCATTCATTACCTGGCTTTATCATAGGAAACAATTTACTCCATGTTGACCATGAATCAGCTTTATAAACAGGCAGAGGCTATTCAGAGATTACACTATATAAAATGTACACATCTCTGATGGACATTGGGTCTTTATTTTACTACTGAATTAAGATCTGAGGAATAAAGGATAAAAGACCTATTGATATAGAAACTGGTATTTACTCATGGATTGCTGCACGTAAATTTAGGATCAGAAAGATTTCAGAGAGGAAGGGTAATTTACAAGCTGCATGGATATTTATTTACTTCATATATATACACATACCAGTGGTACCAAAAAA
>NW_017732096.1:5724-8478 GCF_001890085.2 Hipposideros armiger | reverse complement strand
CCAAGGGCTGACAGAGATAGGAAGCAGCGGGAACTTGGTACTTTGCTGGTCCAGTTTGATCCATCCACATTGATCATCAAGGACAAATTTCAGAAACATAATGCAGAATGAAAAACTTGCAGAACAATATATACAATGTATTAATTAGCACTTCATTAAATTTTAAATACACTAACTTTGAGAGGGAGGAAGTGGGAAGAGATGAGGATGAGAATTTACAAGTTTCTGTAATGTTTTATTTACTTAAACTAGAGTGTGATATCTATAATAAATGCTAACACTTTAATCTCATGGTAGGCATATTGCAGTCTCCTATTATTTCTTTCATGCTTAAATGTTTAATAGCTTGAAATTAAGAGTACATAGATACTTTACTACAACTGTCAAATGTTTTTAATAATAAATTGAGTTTTGAATGATGAGTAAGGTTGAACCAGGTGCACGAGGTGTGAAAGGGGGTTTAGGCTGAGAAAATAACATAGTCATGGAGATGGTCAAACAGCATTAAATATTTGAGGCAACTCTTTAGTTTCTAGACAATAAATTTAAAAAATGCTAATCTTTGGTGACATGGGCAGATGGAATGGAAGTGTAGATGGAGGTCAGTTGTGGGGACTTTCAATGCTCTGGTAGGGAGCCTACATTCTATCCTAGATCAACTGACGTATCTTAAGTAGAAGAGTAACCTAGTAGGAGAGTAACCTAGTCATATTTGAAATTTAGAAAGAGTGATAAAGCTACTTTGTGGAAAATGGATTTGGGAATGGTTGTGGCAATAATGGGGCCAGAAACACCAATTAGGAGGCTATTTAAGCAGTCTAAGAAAAAGAAAGACTAAATTAAAATTGTACGGGAATGGTGAGAAGAAAACAGACTTGACTATAGTATCTGTATTTAGAAGGTATGTTTGGTAGGTTTTGCTGACTGAATGTATATGGGAGTCAGAGGGAAGAATGAATTTTTGCATTGAATGCCTGTGTGGATAACAGTAACATTAACAGAAAACTGGATAATGGAGAAAAACCAGATTGGGATGGATGATGAGTTTGGTTTTAGATATGTTATGTTTGGGGGTGTTTGTGGAACATATAGCTAAATCCAGCATGCAATTGGCTATACCAGGCTGACGCTCAAGGGAGAGCTCAAAGCTTGGCACGAAGTAGTCATTATCCCAAGGAACACTGATTTTAGTGGTTGCTCCTTACTTATTACGATGCCATTTCTATGTTTTCCAGCATTCAGTTACAATATTTAACATGACCCCAGTATAAAGTGAGGATCCTACCCTTTGTAGGGTTCCTAATGTAATGTAGTATAAATACACACTATATAGTTTAAAATAATGCTTCTGTATAATGTTATTTACCTGTCAAACATTTATTGAGCACTATCATGTATGCTGGGAATTGTATTAGCAGCTCCACATAGGGAGATGAATAAGATAGTCCCTGATTTCAAGGGTTTTACAATCTAGTCAAATATATAGGGATGCATAGAAATTAACTTACCAAGTGAGGTAAGTTCAAGTAAAAAACATATACAAAGTATAACAGAGGAAGGAACAATTCATTCTCTTTGTGTATTGAGTGTCAGGAAAATTTCCTAAGATTTAAAAATGACTTCTAAAATGCCTTTTTAAAGGTGAAGAGGGCTCTGTTGGGTTAACGAGGGACAGCAGTGGGGAGGAAGAAGGAATACTTTGAGCAGAGAAAATAGTATGGTTCCTTGTGTCACAAGTAAACAGCTGATGCATTTGGGTGTTGCCAGGGGATGGAATGGAATGGTTAGAGACGTAGATGAAAGCTATTCACACAAATTATGCAGATACTTTTCCACACACAGCAGTCACTTATTTAAAGGTTTTCATATAAAATAGTACCTTTGAATTATGGAAGGAAAAAAGGATGGCAGGTGGAAGAATTGGAAATGAAAAGTAAAGGGTGGAAGCCACATGGACAACCAAGGTCAGGTTTAAACTCAGCATCCATGTGAATGAGTTTCATCATAAGGCGGCACTCATCACCTTCATGCACATTTCAGGCAATTTTTTTTTTACCTAGATTGACTAGTACTTAAATGAGCCTCTGTCTCAAAATAGCCATTTTCTATTTTCTGTTCTTAAATGCTAATACTAATACAAATACTAATGCTGATGTTCTCTCATGATATTGTCTCATTTCTTGATTCTTTTTCCACCGGGGCTTGTCAGCTGTGGTGCTGACACTGCACTTAATTCCTGTTCCCTGCTTCTTCTTCACTTGACAGATTCCCAAAGGATCTGTTATGCTTCTTAACTGTCAAGGTCTCTGCCATAGAATTCAGTGACAGCTTCTTTAGGTATGGTTTTCTGAAAGGGGTGATGTGTTGAAATCTTTTGTGGTCTGTGTAACTTCTAGCAATGGCTCATATATCGTCATGCTCATTAAACATTTTATACTACACTAACTTTGCAGAGTGGCTTGCCATGTATTGTGTGTCTTTTTGCATAAACATTTCCAGAACGTAAAGATCATAAGCTCAGCTAAAAGTCCCTACATAAAACTCACAAGGACTTCTAAGGATGCTCAAAGATGTACTTCTAAGCTGAAGAAGTCGAACTTGCAATTCACTTCCTGGCAACAAATTTTGTGATGCAATAAAGGCTACGAGGAGATAATTATAATGCTCATCAAAATCTCATGTTTCTCAGGAGTTTTGTGTTTATATTTGGTGATGAATTGTTTCTGATCCTCTTTAAAAATAAGATAGATTTTT
>NW_017732096.1:0-3969 GCF_001890085.2 Hipposideros armiger | reverse complement strand
CTTTGACTTATCAATTAAGGTTTAACTTTTCAATAAAATTAACTCAGAGTTGCAACAAAATCAGAGGAAATGTGTTATATCATTTGCTAAGACAAAACATTAAAGCATATTTTCAGTAAAAAAAAAATTCAAGTTATTTAGAGATGAGATGAAATCTTACCATTTTTACTGATGTCGAGTTCTTTAAGGTTAACTAAACTAGCAATAGTGGTTGGCAGATTTGAAAGGTCATTATCAGGAATACTTAGTTTTCGTAGAGCTTGACAGTTGAACAATTGCTGTAAAAAACATAATGATTAATTAGATCTTAATTTGGTTAAATCCATTCATACGTAAACTCAATAACAAAATTCAGTACACTATCTTTATAAATGTGGTAGTAAAGGGTCAGCTACAAAATCTCACCTTCATTTACCCCCATACTCTAGATTGTTTTTAGAATGTTTTCACATTCCATTCCCATGTTAGTGCATCACTTTTTTCCGTTACCCAGATTCAACCCAAGTAGTCTACTTTTTCTCCTTCTGTTTACTCTTAATGCTCAATTTGCCAATGGTCTTATAGGTATTTTTTTAATTTTGAAATAACTTCTGGAGTTTTCTCTTTTTTCCATTCCCACAGCTACTAGGGTTACCATAATTTTCTTTTCCTGCAGCTATGTTAGATGTCAGAAAGTATTATTTCCATTTAGTCATGTTGAACAGTTGCTTGTATGACATGCAAGAACTGATATAAATTTGTGTACATGAGCGTATGTTTCTTTTGTGTCCCCCCTATACTGCTTCATAGATATCTAGTAAATGAAACATTCAACCTCTGATATTTGGTGAAAAAAATCACTAACGATTGGTTCATTTCTGCCATCAGGCCAAATTGCTGGGTGGGGAAGAGTCAAATGTTAAAGCAATGGTTCTCAAACCCAGTGTGCTTATAACCGCTGGTGGGTGGAGGTCCTTGTTTAACATGTGGGATCTTGAGCTCTACCTAAAGAAAGACTGATACATTTGGTCTGGGGTGGAGGACAAAATCTGTATTTTAAACAAGCATTCTACGGACCTGGGTATTTAATGAAGGTGTTTCCAATACCATATTTTGGTAAACAGTAAGATTTTTTAGCTATGTCCATCTCATCTTAACTACTCAAGATAGGAACAGCTGGGACAGAATTTTTATTCATTTCTGGAAGAATTATCTTAATGACATCTTTTCTGTTTGACATTTCTAATTCTGTTTTGCTACATTTCCACAGATGAAGTCTCTGGTATCTATGACTATGCAATTGGCCCAGAGTACATTTAACTTCCTCTTGTTCTTACATGTAATTCATTATTTATAGGCAAAAANCCAGTTTGATTCCCACATGGGCCAGTGATGCTGTGACCGAGCTGAGTTGCCACCGAGCTGCCAACAGGTGACAGGATGGCTCAGTTGGTGAGAGCATGTGCTCCTAACAAGGTTGCCAGTTTGACTCCTGCATGGGATGGCAGGCTGTGGCCACCAGCAACTAAGATTGAACACGGCACCTTGAGCTGAGCTGCCCTGAGCCGCTGATGGGCAGCCAGATGGATCAGTGGTTAGAGCATGTGCCCTTAGCAACAAGGATTCCAGTTTGACTCCCACATGGGATGGTGGGCTATGCCCACTCGAAACTAAGATTGAACACAGCACCTTGAGCTGAGCTTGGGCTGCCGACGGGCTGTCGGACGGCGACTGGACTTGGAGCTGAGCTAGCTGTGCCCTCTACAACTAAGATTGAAGGACAACAACTTGGCTGTTCCCTTTCCCCAATTCCTCATCACTGTTCCCCTTCACCAATTCCCCAATAAAATCTTTAAAAAAAATGTGTATACATTTTTCTGGCACCTTCTGTGTAGATAGATATAGATGATGATATAAATACAGGTATATAGATAGATATACACAAATATCCACATTTCAGAAAATTGACTAGAAAATTTCTTAAGAATGTTCAAGGTTAATGTACTTATTTTTAAAGAGAAAGAGTAGAATCTTTATGAAAGAATAGAATCTTTATTGAACACAAGAGGTTGGGATCTCATTTTCCAGTTCATTTCTTTTCAGTTCATTAAATGCGTTCAATATTCCAAGTAGGTAAATGTTCCAAGCACTGGGTGCTTTCAATGCTTCAAGTATGCAAAAATCATTAAGAAACAGTACATGTCGTTTAAAAAAAGAGTTATAATGTAATGGGGAATAAAATATATAATTAGTAGACACCTAGCCTGTACCCAATAATCAGAGAATATGTATTTACATTACAAGAAATAAAGTATATTTTAAAAATTGACCATACTTGGTCAGAATGTGAAAGTCAATAAATAATGAGAAATTAGTATTATCTAGACCATGTAGTCTGCAACATATTTCAATAAAAATATGATGACTACAAGATACATCAATATATTGGAAAACTAAAAACAACTGAGTAAACCCTAAGGAAGTAGAAGAGGCATAATAAAAATACAGGAAGTAATAAAGTATAAATTAATGACTAGAAAATAAAACAACCAATAGAGAGACTAATAAGCCAAAAGAGTATTATTTAAAACATTAGTAAAGTAGAAAAATCTCTGGCAAGATGGATTATAAAAATGTTAAAAATAGCACAATTAAACAACATTAGGAAGACAAACAAAGAAACAGCCATAGCTATGGTAGATATTTATATAATGCATAAGAGAAGCCTAAGGATAATGTTTGACAATAAAATTCACCATCTGGATAAAGCACTAGATGATTTCCCAGAAAATTAACCTATAAAAAAGACTCAAGATGATATAAACGTATAAACATATAAGGATAGGAAAGAAAAATTGTTGTATGTGGATGATATGATTTTATTTATATCATATAAATATGAAATTTACAGAAAAATTCAAAAGAATCTGCTAGCTATATATTAGAACTTATAATTAGCACTGGGGCTGAATGTAAGATCAAGATATNGAATGGTTTGCTTTACTTCTAACCACTCTAGAGAAGGGAGCTGAGAACTCAGTCAGAACCTAAGCAAGAAGAATTAAAGGTTTCCTGCAAGACTCTCTATTTTAGTAGCATTATAAAGAGAATAAACCAATGCAGGTAATCAATAATCTGAGAGAGTTATGCAACTGATTTTGCCATAGGGACATGTGCAGAGACAATTTTGAAAAGTCTTTATGACCTTGACCAACGAGTTCATTCACAAAGGAATGAATCTGACTTAGTCATATGAATTAAAGTGACACCTGGTTCCCTCCCCTACTCTCCCCCTGCTTCAACAAAATACATAGGGAGTCACTATTATGTGAAATGAACTGTTTAATAATCTTACTTCATATTTGACTAATGATTTTTTTCCTTCATTATCAATCAACCACTTTATTGAGCGCTTACTGGGCCTCTACAGTAACAGTGGCTATTGTAAACTGTGAGGTGCAGCAGTTCTAGCTTTCAAGTTTATACTAAAGTGGGAGGGAGTATGCTCACAATGTTTCATTACCAGTTCCATTTTGTTCTCTTACAATTTTCCAGGATTTACAAGGACACAGAAGACAACTTAATCACTCAGCTCAGAAAAGGCTCTGCTGTGACTATAGAAAAATGTATCGGCCTAGGTGATAAAGACCAACAAAGACTTCAGAAGGAGGAGGGGGTGGGAGAAGTTCCTTTCTTTTTTATAATTAGATAAATTACCCAATTGTAAACTCTATCCCCCAGGGAGTAAGTGTTGGTAACACACATACACATTATTTGTTGATTTTCTTTCCCGATGACAACATTAGAAAGAGTTAAAAATCCTGGCATCAGGCTGAGAAGGTGGCAGGAGGGCAGACTGGTTTTTGTTACCCTCATATTCTTTAACAGAAATAGGAGTCAATCTTCAGTTTATTTTAAAACTATAATCTTGGGCAGAAGTCGGTTTTGGAGAAAGGGAAAGTAGCCTTATAGTGAATGAAGTGCTAGTGA
>NW_017738375.1:0-1068 GCF_001890085.2 Hipposideros armiger | reverse complement strand
TTTACCTCTACTGATTTCCAGTGTGCTAGCTACAATTTAAACATGGGCTGATTTTAGATTGAGAAATACATTAAACCCCCAGTAAAACATGCACCACAGGAGTTTTTTTAATATAGAAGATGAGTATGGATTTATGAGAAAAATCTTCAAACCTAATTTGATAACCTGAAAAATACTAGGGGAAATGGTAGATCAGTGCAGATGTCTGATTATAAAAATATCCTATTTGCTTTTATTGGTATCTCTAAGTCCCAATATGTAGCAGTCATAAAGTACATGGGAAAATTATATTAAAATCTTTAGGAAGTTAAAATTTTCACTGCAGTTTCTATTGTTGGTTGGGTAACTAACTTTAACCAATGTTTTGTATACAAAATGATGCCCTAACTTTCTATCATAGTGAGAGGATAGAGTTCCATGTAGGTTAATTTTCTAGATAACTGAAACTTATAGTACCATAACATTGTTAAATTATTTTCCTTTAGCTGGCATACATTTTACAATTACAGCACACATATATGCAATAATATCCTTCCATTATTCCTCTGTGAGTAATCTTAATTTATTTCACTGTTCCCCATTTCTGAAAATTAAGGAAATTTCAATCTTGCAAATTCAGGAGTTCACACAATCACCTCCAATTTAAATCCTGATCTTTTTGAGATCCCTATACAGTCCATACAGTATTTTCTACCACCTTATTCACCTTCCCCACTCCATGGATGGCCCTGGCTCTAGGAAAGGTTGACATAGCATCACGTTACAGAGGGAAAGCTAGGGTTAGGGGAAGAAATGAAAGACTGATAGCTGCCACAAGTCCCTAGTCCTCTCCAACCTCTGTGGCTTCTGCTGAGAGTCTTCATTGCTATCACCCCCTGAGGATTCTGAGGTTCCACCAAGCCCTCTGTTTTTTGGGTACACTCACTCTACATCTTGTTCATTCCAAATGCATCCACTTTGATAGTTTTGGCAAACCATGTTTCCTTACTCTCAGCCCCCAAATCAGTGCCACTTTACCAGTGCATTTACCATGTTGAATGTGGGGCTTGTCTGCCGTGCTTGCTATTT
>NW_017738374.1:0-1068 GCF_001890085.2 Hipposideros armiger | reverse complement strand
TGTACTTTGTAATCCAATGAGAAAACAGTATTTTTCGATCCCTGACAGTAGAATGCTGAGGTTCACAACTGTAACTGGATTTGTCCATTATTCCTTTCAGCTCCATCAGTTTTTGTTTCATGTATTTTCTGGCTTGATTCTGGCGGCATACACATTTAGGATTGCTATGACTTCTTGCTGGACTTACCCTTATACCTTTATGTAACATGCCATCTGTGCCTAGTAATTCTGTTCCTCTGAAGTACACAGTCTCTAAGACTGATATAGCCACTCCTGTTTTGTTTTGTTTTAATAATTAATGTTAGCATGATGTAATCTTTGCAATCAACCTACTTTCAACTTATTCTTGTACGTGTGTTTGAAATGCACTCCTTTCAGACTGAATATATTTGGGCCACTTTTGTTTCATCATTTCTGCTCATCTCTGTCTGTAATTGGTGTATTTAGGGAATTTATATTTAAAGTAGATATTCACATGTTAAAAATTCAGCCTATTTTTTCCTTTTTAAATTTGTATTGTTCCCTGGCTTTCTCATTCCTGTGTTTCTTCTCTTTTTGCATTTCTGTGCATTACTTGCACGTGTTTTATAGAGTTCCATTTCGGTTCCTTTATACTGTTTTTGAATAGACCACCTTGTATCTTTTTTAGTGGCTGCTCTAAGTATTATAATGTACATGTGTAACGAGCATCTACAGGTATTGATGCTTTCTGATTTTGCATGAAGTTAGAGTTCTTAATTCCATTTAGGTCCATTTACCCTCCTAACTTTTAAAATAGAGTTGTCTCAAATAGTTCCTGTACATGTACTGAGCATCAAAACAGGTGTTGTCATTTTTGCTTCAAGCATTTAACATGATTTAAGAAGCCCATGAGAAAATGGATAGTTTATTTTATTTACACCTATTTTTAATCCATTCCATTTTTCTTCTTTCCAGTCTGAAGTCGCAAGCTCTCTTCAGTTATCCTTCCCTTTTTGTTTGGAGAGCTTCTCTAAGCCATTATCTGAGGATACATCAGCAAATCACAAATTATTGTAGTTTTCCCTGTTTTGAGTATGCCTTTTTTCC
>NW_017738373.1:0-1038 GCF_001890085.2 Hipposideros armiger | reverse complement strand
CTCTTCCCGGGTGAGGCAGATCAGTCGCCGGCCTGTGGACGGCCGCTCATGGCAACTCACGAAAACTCACCCCCACTGTCGGCTAGCCCCACTGCAGGCTACGCTGTTGCTGGTGACTCACGGCAGCCCAGCTCCAGGTTGAGCTGTTTTTCACCATCTTAGCTGTAGAGAGCAGTGTCACTGGCCCTCATGTGGAATCCAAACTGGGGCCCTGCTGCTCAGAGCTGGTGTCCCAAGCCAACTCCTAACCAACGCGCCACTCGGCCGGCCCTAGAATTTTTTTTATAGCCCCCTCAGCTTCTATCTCATTTGCTTCTTCTTTAGCCTGGATTTAAATAAACCAAACACAATCAAAATGATAAACAATTAATGCCACAGAATTATCATTTAGCTTTTTTCCCATTTGACAGATCAGATTTTTTTCTTTACTTGAGTTATTTGACATTGTATTGCTTCCCCCAGTATCTGCACTCCACCTTTTAAATATACTCTTCAAGATACAATTCAAGTAAGCATACTACCACCAAATATGATAGTAGAAGGAAGAGTACCATGGATGTGTCGACTTACAGAAAACCTCAACACTCAAATTTAGTTTTTTAGGCTATCAACAACAGAAAAAAACCCTAAAACAACTTATCCTATTAAACCTGAAATTTAGTTTGCTCCCACTTTTTTAATTTCCTAAAGTATTTCATCTCACTTTAAAGCTTTAATTCTCCTCATTTTTACATAATTATTTTAATAGAGAGTCTTTCCTTAGGTAAGGAACAAAAGGTCACCACAATATAATAATGCCGTCGATTTCCACTGTCTTTAATACATACAAATAACAAGGTTTCTGGTTACAGTTAACACAGACAGAATACACAGGGCTACTGGATTCCTTACATTTTCTACAGTTATAGATTTTATATCATGTTTCTTTTTTTTAAAGATTTTTATTGGGGAATTGGGGGATGGGAACAGCACTGGGGAATCGGGGGAAGGGGAACAGACAAGTTGCTGTCCTTTTGTTCTTCAGTCTAGTTGTGGAGG
>NW_017738372.1:0-1051 GCF_001890085.2 Hipposideros armiger | reverse complement strand
ACTATGATTATGATGTGTCAGTGTAGATTCACTGATTGCAACAAAGCTTCCCTCTGCTGCTATGTGATGATAATGGGAGAGGCTGTGTATGTGGGGACAGGGGTACATAGGAACTCCTCATGCTCTTGACCAATTTTGCTGTGAACTGAAAATTATTCTTTAAAACTAAAAGTGCATTTAAGGAAAAAAGAGGAACTGTGGAAGAGGAGGAAGAGGAGGAAGAGATGTAGATTAAGAAGAGCAGGAGTAATAGGAGGGACAAGAAGGAGCTCAAATCAATAATTTAACCTTCCACCTTAAGAAACTTAAAAAAGAAAACAACTCCGTGGTTGCAGCTGGCTCCCTCTCACTGTCTTCTCTTCGTTCCTCTGCCCCACAATCATCACCTCCACCGATCACCATGGAAGAAGAAATGGCTGCACTACTCATTGACAATGACCCTGGCATGTGCAAAGCTGGCTTTGCTGGGGATGGTGCTCCCTGGGCTGTATCCCATCCATCGTTGGGTGCCCCTGCTACCACAGCATCATGGTGGACATGGGGCAGAAGGACAGCTACATGGGCGAGAAGTCCCGGAGCAAGTGTGGCATTCTGACCCTCAAGATTTCCATCAAGCATGGCATCATCACCAACTAGGACGATATGAATAAGATCTGGCACCACACTTTCTATATGAGCTGTGTGTGGCCCCTGAGGAGCACCCTGTGCTGCTGACCAAGTCCCCTCTGAACCCCAAGGCCAACCGTGAGAAGATGACTCAGATCATGTTCAAGACCTTCAACACTCCAGCTACATATGTGGCCATCCAGGCAGTGCTGCCCCTGTACACCTCTGGCTACCACACTGGTATTGTTAGGGACTCTGGGGACAGGGTCACCCACAACATGCCCATCTGCTAGGGGTACGCCCTCCCCCACGCCATCCTGCATCTGGACCTGCCGGCAGGGACATGACCAACTACATCATGAAGATCCTCACGGACTGTGGCTACAGCTTCACCACCACTGCTGAGCAGGAAGGTATATGACATCAAGGAGAAGCTCTGCTATGT
>NW_017738371.1:0-1005 GCF_001890085.2 Hipposideros armiger | reverse complement strand
AAGTTTGATGTAATCCCATATGTGTATTTTTTCTTTTACTTCCCTTGCCCGAGAGGATATATCAGTAAAAGTATTACTCAGGGTAATGTCTGCAAATTTACTCCCTATATTTTCTTCTAGGAGTTTTATGGTCTCAGGATTTTACATTTAAGTTTTAATCCATTTTGAATTTGTTCTCATATATGGTGTAAGGAGATGGTCCAGTTTCATTTTTTTGCATGTGTCAGTACAATTTTCACAGCACCGTTTATTTTATTTATTTATTTTTTTAAGATCAGGCATTGCCTTTATTTTTAAAATTTATTATTATTTTTTTAATTGGGGAATTGGGGGGAGGGGAACAGTGCTGGGGAATCGGGGAAGGGGAACAGGCAGGTAGACAAATTTCTGTTTTTGTTCTTCAGTTTAGTTGTGGAGGACATCACTTCACTGGCCCATGTTGGTATGATCACTGTGCTCTTCCCAGGTGAGGCAATCGGTCGCTGGTCATTGGTTGGCCGCTCACAGCGGCTCCTGGCAGCTCACACCGGCTGCTGGCCATTCATGCTGGCTCCTAGCCACTCATGTAGCTCTCGGCAGCCCACTGCAACCTTGCTGCAGCCTATACCATCGCCGGTGACTCACAGCAGCCCAGCTCCAAGTTGAGCTGTTGTTCATCATCTTAGTTGTAGAGGGCGGGCGTCACTGGCCCTCAATGTGGGATCCAAACTGCAGCCCTGCTGCTCAGAGCTGGCGCTCCCAAGGGAGCTCTTAACCAGCTGAGCCACTTGGCCTGCCCCACAGCACCGTTTATTAAATAGACTATCTTTATCCCAATGTAAATTCTTGCTTCCATTTTCATAGATTAAATGACCATATATGTATGGATTTATTTCTGGGCTCTCTATTCTGTTCCATTGATCTATGTGTCTGTTTTTATGTCAGTACCATACTGTTTTGATTACTGTAGCCTTGTAGTATGATTTGATGTCTGGTAGCTTGATACCTCTGACTTTGTTCTTATTT
>NW_017738370.1:0-1069 GCF_001890085.2 Hipposideros armiger | reverse complement strand
CCAAATCACCGACAGTTTTTTCTCAGTTGCCTTGTATGTGTGTATGTGTGTATGTAACCCAGTCTCATATATTTTTAAAAATTTATTTTCAATTACAATTGACATTCAATATTATTTTATATTAGCTCCAGGTATACAGCAAAGTGGTTAAGCATTTATGTAACTTACCAGGTGATCCCACCCCATCCCCTGCCCAGTCAATTGCTTTTGCTAGATCCTCATCCTCCAAAGTTGATGTGCCCCAGGGCTTGGTCTTCACATCTTTTCTCTGTCTACACTCTCTCTGCTGAGTGAATCAGGTCCTGTGACCTTAAATACTATTTGTATGTTGATGAGTCTCAACTTTCTCTAGCTCTGATCTCTCCCATAGATTCCAAACTCTTATATGAAACTACCTACTCAGATACCTGACTTGTATACCAAACATAATATGTTTCAAATAGAACTCTTGCTTCTGCTATTCCCTAGCACCCTCCACACCCACTCCTAGTCTCCAAACTTGCTGTTCTCCAGTTTCCCCATATTAACTAATGGCTCCATTATCATCCCAACTATACAGCTCAAAACCCAGCAGTCACCCTCATTATTCTTTTATTCCTTTTAATTCAGTCCATCAGTAGATCAGTTGATGCTATCTCAGAAACCTGTCTCAAATCTTATCACTTCAGTCATTTCCATGCTACCATCCTAGAACAACCTACCATCATCTCCTTAGATTAGAATAATAGTTTCCTAACTGCTTTCCCTGCTTCTACTCTTGGCCTTATACACTCTGTTCCACAAAAATGAATCTCAGTGTTATTCCAAAGAAATAAATTTGATAATTTTGTTCCTTGGCTTAATATCCCCAATGGCCTTAGACTACAATTCAGTTTTTACTAGGGCCTAAGAGGTCCTACATAATGTGGCCCCAGCCTACCTTGTTCACTATGCTTCAGCCAGACTGGCTTCCTTTCATTTCCATCCCTAAATGGTTCCCACCTCAAGGCCCTTGCTCTTGATTTTGATGCCCCACACCTCCACGTGGCAAGCTCCTTCTTATTATTTTGATTTTCATTCAAAAGTCACC
>NW_017738369.1:0-1069 GCF_001890085.2 Hipposideros armiger | reverse complement strand
CTAGTTCAGGGTTGGGGGTGGCTGGAGCCTCTTTCACAGCAGCTCAGGGTGCAGGTGGGACCCGCCCTAGACAGGCCTAGACAGGACGCCCTTCTATTGCAGGGCCCATCACACACCTACAGTCAGACTGGGACCACTGGACATGCCAACATGCACATCCTTGGGATGTGGGAGGAAACTGGAATACCCAGAGAAGAACCCACTTACGCAAATGTGGGGAGAACACGCAATCTCCATATAGACAGTGGCCCCGGCCGGAATTGATTTTCTTTTTCCTCATCAATGTTATAATGAAACAATGTTGAATGAAACAACATTATCTAAAGACCTACTGTATTTACCAATCAGTTAAATGAATGAAATCTACCCTATTTATTTAAAAACTCCTATTTTTCATTATTCAGTATTATCCATTAATTGCAACATAGTACCATCACATGCAGCAATTTATTATGTTTTCACATAACATTTATTGACATGGGAAATGTTCATGATATGATTTTAAAGTAAAAAAAAAAAACTTTCACAGTTATATACAGAGGGTGCCAAAAAAAAATGTATGCATATTTTAAGAAAGGAAAAAACTGTATTAAAATTGTAATACTCAATATATACCGATTACAAAAGATGAATACAAGTTGTATGTATACATTTTTTGGCACCCCCAGTATACAGTAAAATCCTAGTTTTATGAATGTGTATGTGTGTGTGAGAGAGAGAGAGAGAGAGAAGAGAAGAGAGAGTCAGTTGTCAAAATATTAGTGGTGGTTATCTCTGGGTCATGAGAGTAGAATGATGTTTATTTTCTTCACCTCCTAAGTGTTCTAAAATGCATACGTATTATATAAGCAATTTATCATCAGAAAATACTATGCAAAATATTTTCACATTACTCTATTTTTAATTTTATCTAGCATTTATAGTAAGAATTAGCATCCTAATAGGCTTTCTCCTATCACAGAGTAACTTCTAGCTGTTCTTCCTTTTTTGGTCACTGTTTATTCCTATGAATTCCTTTCTGACCTCATTTCTAGATCCGTGTTGCCAGTGGAGATGGCTCACACATCTC
>NW_017738368.1:0-1026 GCF_001890085.2 Hipposideros armiger | reverse complement strand
CAGGCGCAGCCCTCGCTCTGGCACGCGCCCCGGGCCCTGCGGCGGCAGCGGCGGCGGCGGCCTCGAAGCCGCGCACGACTGCCGGCGTCGGGGACAGGCCCCTGGTGGAGGAAATGCCGGGGTCCCAGGCGACAGGAGAGGCCGGCGAGGCCCTGGCGGCTGAGGGGTGTACGGAGCCGGCTCCCTGCGGACAACCAGGAGGCGAGGGGTGGCCGCCCCCTCCCCGCCCCCCCCCCGCGCGCTGTCACTGCGAGGCGGGAAGGCTGCCGTCCCACGGAGCGGGGACGCGAGCGCTCGCAACTGGGTGTGGAGCGGGCGCGCCCCTCGGGAGCGGGTCATGGGCTGGTGGCGGGCGGGGAGAGCGCGGCAGAGGGGAGGCAGCCCCGGTGCCTGGAAGGTCGGGATGCACTGGGCTCCCCTTTCACCCCGCTGTCAAACGGCGTGTGAGGCGCTCAGGGCAGAGGTGGCCAGGCGAACTTGGTGCCTTCTCCTTGCTCCCGACCACTGACTTCCTTATTCGTGTAAGTTTCAACCAGACAGGCAGCGGAAACGATGGCTTCCTGGGTAGTTTTCGCCTGTCCTACATGGTGCCTGGCAGTGTACGCTCCATCGAGCCAGACCCCCTTAATTCGGATGGCAGCTCTGTGGCTCACGAGCTCTGAGACCTCTGGCAGTTTACTTCAGTTCCTGTGCCTCAGTTTCCTCAACTGGAAAAAGGGATTAGTGATGCACTTTACGGGGGAGTGTTGTGAAGCTCAAATGAGTTAATAGTCGTAGAGAATGAGATGGGCCTGGCAAGCACTAGATGCGCATTTTGGTGTTATTATTACTGTTTTTATGAGAGCTGTGTGTAACAGGATGTTTAATGGGCCTTTTCCTGTTACCCTGGAATTTATGAGTCAGGGCACAAAGATGACCCAGAGGCATTTAGTGTCCCACCCAGTAGAGAGAATCCTAACGTAAGTACCCAGAGCTTATTAAAGGGCCGAAGAACCAGACCTGCGGGAATTTTGGGAAGGCGATGGG
>NW_017738367.1:0-1026 GCF_001890085.2 Hipposideros armiger | reverse complement strand
AGGCCTCCCAGCAGTCTTATTAAGGCCTAGCAACTAAACCCGGCGCCTCCTTATCGCTGTTTGCAGTCCCCCACTTTTGCGCCTTCCGACTCTTTCCTGGCTAAAGGTTCGTGGAAAGTGCTGGAAGCTAGCAACTGAGTTAAGGGGTTAGGGCGCAGACGCTTCTCTCTGAGCCTCAGTTTTGCCGTCTGGAAGATCAGCGTGCTAGCCTTCAGGGACTATAGTACCTACCTACCTGCAGTCCCAGGTGTGGAGATACAGAGATAACAAAATAGACAAAGTCCTTGTCCTCTTGGGAATGGTTTGGCCAGTGGGGATAAGGTATAGGAAGCAACGTGAAAATATAGTACTTCCCTCCCGGGGTTAATGTGAGCATCAAATGAGTTCATACACCCAGAAAGAACTAGAAGGCAAGGCTTCTGGCACATGGGGACAGCTCAATAAAGATGAACTCTGTCTGAGGTTTTCCTGCCCCACATCTGAGGGCAGGTGGCAGACAAGGTGCAAGTCCCACTCCACCTCTGTTGCTGGCTGTGTGATCTCCGATCCTGGTGGTCTTGGAAGGATATGATGAGCCAGTGCTGCAGAGCACTTAATGCAGTGTCCCATAAATAGAGGTCTGCCAGTGGTTTCCAGAGCCCTCAGAACAAAACCCCAAACCTTAGCACAGTCCCTTCTTGCCCCTTCTCATAGTGCCCTAGCCACATGGAACCACTGCAGTCTCATCAGGGACTCACCCACTTTCCTGCCTCCAGGCCTTTGCACATGCTGTATCTACACCATCCTGCTGTCTGATTCCTGCTTATCCTCCAGGAATCAGCTCCAACATATTCTAAAGAAATTTTTGTCTTTAGTGGAAAACTGCCTTCTCTAAATTACATCAGTATTTGTTTTCTAGGCTGTTGTCACAAAGTATTTACTATAAACTGAGTGGCTTAAACCAGAAATTTACCTCAAGGCCCTAGAAGAATGAACTCCAAGATCAAGGTGTCAGCAGGGTTGGTTCCTTCTGAGGGTTATAGGAGA
>NW_017732095.1:941640-944392 GCF_001890085.2 Hipposideros armiger | reverse complement strand
TTGTGGAGGACATTGCTTCACTGGCCCAAGTTGGCACCATCATTGTGCTCTTCCAGGCAAGGCAGACCAGTTGCCGACTTCTGTGGCTGCTGGCCGCTCACACTGGCTGCTGGCTACATACAGTAGCCCATGGCAACCCACTGCCACAGGGGCTGCAGCCTACGCTGTCGCCAGCAACTCACGGCAGCCCAGCTCCAGGTTGAGCTGTTGTTCAGGATCTTAGCTGTGGAGGGCAGTGTCACTGGCCCTCATGTGTGGCATTGGAACTGCTGCCTTCTGGCGTACCAAAGCCAGTTCTTAACCATAGCGCCACTTGGCCGGCCCAATTTTGTCCTTAACCAGGGTTATCTCAATCCTGCTAGCTCGAGGATTTTTGAACGACTCAAATAAAGTCAGGCCCTCCTACCTTAAAACAGGAGGTCTGGAATGCCAAGAAAAACTCACTCAAGATCACCCCAGGTGAAGCAGGGAGACAGTGGGGCGCAATGGGCCCCCGCTGCTACCGAGCACCGAATCCGGGTCCGCAGGGTGTTCCTGAGTGGTCTTCCTTGGAAACCTGTCCGACTACGCCAAGTAACATTGACTAACTTCTTAGAGAAGAACAGCTCTCTGCACCACTTCAGAGGCTCCTATAAGTCCATTGAGGGAAGCCACCTATTCCGTTTAGTTTGACCTTTAAACCAGCTTTCTCTAATAGTGCACACAAACGTTTAGATGTCAAAATAGCTCCATTTTGGCCACCTTAAGCTGATAGCACATCTGAGTACATTGCTCCATGTCTGAAAGCACTTGCAGAACTCCGAGGAACTCTACATCTGCCAGCATGAGAATAACGGTGCGGGGCCCTGGGTGCTTGTCGGCCTGGGAGGCACGATTACCCGAGTTAATTTTTAGGTTTCTTTTGAGGTCCGCAGAGTCTGAACAAATATCTAGGGATATCATGTAGTGGGTTGAAGTGTGCTGCTTAAGGGGTGAGCTCCAAGGGGCTGCCGGCTCTCGAGTCACCTCAACCCTCTCATGCCTACGTGTCTCAGATTCACTCCCCAGCGTCTAATACAGCCGTGAGGACTCGGAGCGCTAGGTAACCAGTCTTTATATGCGCGTCCCCGGACGAGTCCAATATTAATTAGAGTTGTGCTGGAAATCCCTATGGGGCCACTGCACGTTTCGAGGGGTGCCCTCAAACACCTCCACAAACGTTCTCAGTCGCCTGAGAACACTCAAAACTCGGGATGGAGGGAGTAGATGCCCCTTCTCTTCGGAGCTGAACAGGTTCAGACTCTCATTTATCTGGCAACAGGTTTTGTTCAGACTCGCACACAGCAATTCCAATTGAAAGGCCAAAATTAAAGCCAGCCACCCGCGTCATTTCTCCGCTCCAGGACCTTCCTTAACTCCTGTCCTTCGCCTGGCTTATCTCGACCCCGCCAGCTCGAGGATTTTGAAACGGCTCAAATAAACTCAGGGCCTCCTACCTTAACACAAGAAGTCCGGAATGCCAAGAAAAACTCACTCAAGTTCAGCCCTTGCGAAGCAGGGAGCCGATGGGGCGCAATGGGCCCCCGCTGCTGCCGCGCACCGAATCTGGGTCCGCAGGCTGACCGTGGGTGGGCTTCCCCGGAATCCATTCTGGCCATCTTAAGTTGGTAGCGCCTCTAGGTACATCGCTCCACGTCTGAAAGGACTCGCAGAACTCCTAGGAACTCTACATCTGCCTGCAGGAGAAGAACGGCGCGGGGGCCTCGGTGCTTGTGGGCCTGGGAGGCACGATGGCCCATGTTAATTGTTAGGTTTCTTTTGAGGTCCGCAGAATCTGAACAAATATCTAGGGATATCATGTAGTGGGTTGAAGTGTGCTGCTTAGGGGGGGAGCTCCAAGGGGCTGTCAGCTCCCGAGTCGCCTCAACCCTCTCACGCCTACGTGTCCCGGTTTCTCTCAGCGGCGTCTAAAACAGCCGTGAGGACTTGGAGCGCTAGGTAACCAGCCTTTATGTGCACGTCCCCGAACGAGTCCAATATTTAATTACAGTTGTGCCGGAATTCCCTATGGGGCCACTGCACGTTTCAAGGGGTACCCTCAAACACCTCCACAAACGTTCTCAGTCACCTAAGAATGCCCAAAACTCGAGATGGAGGGAGTAGATGCCCCTTCTCTTCGGAGCTGAACAGGTTCAGACTCTCATTTATCTGGCAACAAGTTTTTTTCAGACTCGCAGATAGCAATTCCAATTCAAATGCCAAAATTAAAACCAGCCACCCATATCATTTCTCCTCTCTGGGAGTTGCCTTAAAGCTTGTCCCTAACCAGGGTTTCTCAACCATGCCAGCTCAAAGATTGTTAAATGACTCAAATAATGTCAGGCCCTCCTACCTTACAACAGGAGGTCCGGAATGCCATACAGAACTCACTCAAGGGCCAGCCGAGAGGCGTGTTGGTTAAGAACTGGCTTGGGACATAGAGGGCCCCGGTTCAGATCACACATGAGGGCCGGTAACACTGCCCACTACAGCTAAGATGCTGAACAATAGCCTACCCTGGAGCTTGGCTGTCGTGAGTCCCAGGCGACAGTGTAGGCTGCAGCCCCTGCTGCAGTGGGTTGCCATGGGCTACCGTGTGTATCCAGCAGCCAGAGTAAGCGGCCAGCAGGCGCCGTGAGCGACCATCCAGAAGCCGGCGACTGATCTGCCTCACCCGGGAAGAGCGCAATGATGGTGTCAACTTGGGCCAGTGAAGCAATGTCCTCCACAACTA
>NW_017732095.1:897642-941475 GCF_001890085.2 Hipposideros armiger | reverse complement strand
ATGGGCCTCTGCTGGTATCAAGCACTGAATCCGGGTCCACAGGGTGATCCTGAGATGGGAGGGCTTCTTTGGAATCCTTCCCGACTACGCCAAGTAATGATGAAAAATATACAGCCTAAGAGAAAATGAATAAGTGTTTATTTGAGCCAAACTCATGACACTTGCCAGGAATCTAAATCTCAATGGATTGGGAAAATGCTCCATTAAATGGCGGTTTGCAGCTTATTTTATACATGGAATCAAAGGAAGCAGGTTACATGGAATCCATTGGTGGTAGAATATGGGGGTTTCACATAGGGAGGTGCAGGACAGTAATAGTTCACATAGAGGCGTTCATCAAGGGAGAAGAATAACAATGTGGGATTCTGTACTTTCCTGCTCTTTTATAGAAAAAGGGATGACTGACATTCCAAGGATGTCGTCTTAGGTGAAAAAGGCTATAGACAGTCCCAATTAAAGGCACAAACTAACTTTATAAAGGTGGCTTTCGGATAAAGACATGACTTCCTGCCATGGCACACTTACTTATGAAATTTTTTTATGCTCACACCATCTTATATGGCTATTTTCAGTCTCCTGAGCTTGTCAGGTTTAACCTGTGGCCCCTTTTCCATCAACACTAGTCAAAGACGGGTGTTGACAGACTGAAGATGAAGGTCAGACAGGAGAAGGTGGGGTATGGGGTGCTGAGCTGCTGCCAGCCCAGGGTTGGGCATGGCCTATGGGTTTGGGTCTCTTGGGGTGTCCTGGGCTGAATCTTCACTGTTTTCCCAGGTCTGCCATATACGCCTTTTGGCCCCCCAGGAATTAAGTGTCCACAACAGAAAAACCCTCTGGACCTGAGAGTGGACCCAGCCTTGGATGAGACCCCTTCTGCCAGGGTAAAGCTGAGGCATTCTACTCCAAACCTCCAGATGGGTCCAGCTGTGCAGGGTGGAGGCTGTTACAGCAAAGCTGCCCGAGGAGCCTGCTGTTGAGCTCCCCTTGCAAATGCTGCACCTGGAGTGGCATCCCCAAGACCCCAAGGCCCCAGCGCCCAGGCCAGAGCCCGGGATCCCACCACAGCCTGCCTCCCCAGCTCTCCCTGGAGACTGCAGTCTGGGCCCTGCAGGCCTCCCTGGGGTCTTTCCATGCCTAACCTTTAAGCTCTCAGACCTGGGTTCCTTTTGGTCTAGTCCTCCTGAGTTGCCTCTTTTACATGCAAAATAAATGTTTGGTTTGCACCCCACTGCCCCCAGATGTGGTGACTTACAGAGGCTCTCTAAGCACACTTGACAAGTAGATGAAAAAGACATGGGCTGAATAGTAGTAGAAGCAACATACAAACTAAAGGCCCTAATAAGGGTAGAAACCATGGAAGGTAGAGTGTCTTTTACGACCTGCCAGATGGAGTCCATCGTTGGACGTTCCTTTACAAAACTATGAAGGTATTCTGCCTGATTATATATATTTTTAATATCTTCTTCTACTTGACTGGTGGCATTTATATAAGTGAAGCACATCTTATTAATTACTGCACACACTCCCCCTTGTTCAGCTACTAAGTAATCAAGGGCTAGTCAGTTGTCAAAGACAACATTTGCAAGTGAATCGAGGGACCCCTGGAGATTATGGAGGGTGTCTCCGATGTCTTGAGCTAGGGTGGCTAAGGACCTTGTTAGGTTGGTTAAAGTAGCCTCATGATAGGCACATCCTCCCAAAGGGGCTGCTAGATGATCAGCAGCCCCAATACCGGTTGCAGAGGCTGGCGGGGGAGGGAGGGGTTGGGGGTTATGAACCATGATTGATATACCCTGAAGGTCTAAAAACCTTAAGATGCAATGTCCTTTAAACTGAGAAGTGTCAATACGTGTGTAACCAGGACAATAGGAGGGTGGCAGTAGACCGCACCTGGAGACTTTTCATCAGGTAGTTCATTTTGAGGAGGACTTCAGAGAAATAAATATGGGGTTTACAAATTCATTGTGGGAGGAGGTCTTAAACCATGTGGTCAGACCTGGTCCCCAAGGAGGGGCTATGTTGCATTGGGGAGATAAAAGGCCTCCCCTCAGGCCAGCATCCCTGGGTCCCATTGGTACCCATCCTGCTCTTGGACGTACGTGGTAACGTTTCCAAGGTGTTGTTGCCTGTCCCTGCCAGTATGTGCCCCAATTCCTGGGGCTTGTATTTTGTTTCCCATCATGAGCTTTGTGACTAGCTGGACACCAGAGGGCGGTATTTGGAACGTCCCTTCTAGAAATGTCTAATGTAATGGGCTAATAGGGGGACTGGTCAGACGAGAGGTGGCCTCCTTCTCAATATGTACAGAAGTGACAAGGGCTAGACGTGGATGCACAGTTGAGAATTCTGACCCTAGTTGTATCAGACCGATTAACTAATGGGGTGAGGTGAATGCAGCCCAGATGTGTAGCTCAAGGGTCTAACCTGACAACCAAGGTACTGCTGTTGGGGAACTCCTTGGGGACCCCTAAAAGAAAGGTAAGTCAGATTAAAATGGGCAGGCTGAAGCTGGGGAGAGGAGGGGTGTTTCCGGGCTGCGTGTGGCACGTCCAGCAGTCAGAGCGGCCATGTCCCTTTGCAGTTACGTTGGAAAAGTTTACAAGGGTGTTAGTCTCCCATTGCCCCCAAAAGGGCTGGGAATGTACTAGAACTACGAGGATGAATATCATGTTGACCATATAGTCTAAGTGTATGAGAAAAATTATTTAGTAGGGGACCCAGGAGGGACACAGGTAGAAAAATTAAGAATAAGGATTAAGAGACAAATCAGCCAGTAAGTAGCAGTAGGGGGTTAGTCATCAGTACTTGGCGGCACTTTCTTGAATAGTAACTTGAGTTCCTCTAGAATAGCGATTCTCAACCTGCGGGTCGCGACCCCTTTGGGGGTCAAACGACCCTTTCACAGGGGTCGTCGGGTACTCGTATGTGGGTGTATCTGCATGTGGGCCTGGAGACGGATAGAGGAGCAGTGTCTCGGTTCCTAAGACCATCGAAAATAAGTGTTTTCTGATGGTCTTAGGCGACCGCTGTGAAAGGTTGAGAACCGCTGCTCTAGAGGCTCTCAGGAGGGCTGGGATCCAGTTGGCAAGTCTTCTCCTTCATCACCTTTCCAGGGTTTTATCCGGGAGTGATGGATGGATCCAGCTAGAGACTCCTGCCACCTTGACAACTGTAGGGGTAGAAAGTAACACAGTGAAGGGGCTCTTCCAAGTGGGGCTCAGTTGGGATGTGTGGGCGCCATCTTTCCAAGACTGAGGCGCGTATCTGGCTGCCAGGTTGGTACCAGGTTGGTGACGGTGGGCTCTGCCTTGCAGGCGAGGGAAGAGCCTTTTGTGCATAGGCCCTGAGGGCTTCCTGGAACTGTCCTAGAAGGTGACATACCGAAGGAGACTTGTAGCCTCTGAATCTAAGAGTACGTTGTGTGAGAGGAAGGCCCTCCCACATGGAGCCTCATAAGGGCTGAGCTGTAGGGAAGCCTGCGGACATATTCGAACCTGCAACAGAGCTGTTGGTAGGAGGTCAAGCCATGGTGGAGAGGTTTCTTGACAGAGCTTCTTTGGATGTTCCTAAGGGTTTGGTTTGCTCTTTCTACCTTGCCGGAGCTCTGAGGTCTCCATGAGGAATGTAAGACATCTCTTGTCCCCAGGGCCTTAGCCACCTGTTGGGTAATATATAAGGTAAAAGCAGTCCAGTTGTCACTTTGTAAGGGACGGGATAGGCCAAACCTAGGAAGGATTTTCTTTAGCAGTTGCTTAGAAGCCTCTTGGGCCCTCTCTGTTCAGGTGGGAAATGCCTCTACCCGCCCTGTGAAGGCATCAATAAATACCAAGAGGTAAGGGCCGGCCGAGTGGCTCAGTTGGTTAAAAGCTCACTCAAGAGTGTGAGCTCTGAGCAACAGGGTCACTGATTTGATTCCAGGCCCGAGCTGAGCTGCCGCTGAGCTGCCAACAGGTGGCAGGATGGCTCAGCTAAAAAAAAAAAAAAAATTACCAAGAGGTATTAAATGCTTTGCATGGAGGCAACAGAGTGAAATCTAATTGCCAGGCCTCCTGACGCTGACCGGGCTGCATGAGCGGGGACGGGAGGCTCACCCCTCTGGGGGTGTTTGTGCACCCAAAGAAAGCACGCAGGCGAGACACAGCTGGTTAACTGCCTTTCCAGGGAGCACTTCCCTGCAGGTTCGGTGCTTTGTCTTGCCCAACACGACAGGGTCATGACATCCCTAAGTGACTTCCCCTGGAGGGACTGTGGAAGGTGTAGGCTTTGATCAGATCATACCACCCTGGGGGTTCAGGGTGTCTCCCCTCTGAATGGCCCAGTTTTTCTCTTATGAGGTCTATGGCGGGGGAAGAGTGGGGCCCGGTGAAGAAGGAATGAGTCCCCCTTTCGTTTTGCCTTGGCCGCCTGATCCGCCCCATGATTCCCTGAGCTATTTCATCCTGTCCCTTTCGATGTCCCTGGCAGTGGATTACTGCCACCTCCTCAGGAAGATGCAGGCCTCTGGGAGGGATAATACCTGAGGTCCTTATTTTATAGAAGTGTCTTTGAGAGAGAGGAATCCTCCTTCTTTCCAGATGGCTGCATGGGCATGGAGCACTAAGAAAGCATTTTTAGAGTCTGTGTACATACTAATTCTTTTGTCTCTTCCAAACTGTAAAGTCCTAGTTAGAGCGACTAATTCAGCTAATTGAGACGAAGTCCCAGGGGGCAGGGCTTTGGCCTCTATGGTTTCAAATGCGGTGACTGTGGCATATCCCGCATGCCCGACTCCTTCTCTTACTAAGCTGCTACCATCAGTAAACCAAGTCTCATTGAGTTTTCTGGTGGCTGGTCCTTTGCGCCTCTCCTGCAGGCATAAGACAGGGGATGGTTTCTTCACAGGAGCATACTGGGGTGCCCTCCTCTGGGCAAGGCAATAAGGTGGCAGGGTGAAGGGTGGTGCACCTTTGGACGGTAATGTTGGGGTTTTCTAACAGCAGGACCTGATATTTTAATATCCTGCTGCCTGTCATCCAACAGGGGTCCTTGAGGCCCAGTAAGAAGGACCCTGGTGGGAGGTGGAAACCTCCAAGGCCTGTCCTAGGGTGATTTCAGAGGCCCCTTGCACTAGAAGGGCAGTTGCCACTACTTGTACAAACTGCAGGCAGGGCCAGGGCAGGCTGCAGCAGGCGGAATCAGAGGGTCTCGGGGAAAGCTGAATGCTGTTCCCTGCGTGTGGCTGGAGGTTCATCCACTTCAATCTCAGAACCAGCTGTGGTTTCACGTACTTCCTGTATCATTTTATTGTTTTCTGTTTCATTGATTTCTCCTTTGATATTTATGATTTACTTCATTCCACTTCTTTGGGTTTAACCTGCTCTTCTCTTTTAGTTTCTTTAGGTAGGTAGAGGCTGAGATCCTTACTTTGAGGCCTTTCTTCTTTTCTAATACAGACTTTTAAAATTGTTATAAAAATGTACCATTCTAAGTGTCTAGTTCAGTGGCAATAAGTATGTCATATAGACTTCCAATGGTATGAATTTCCCTCAAGTGCTGCTTTAGATGTGTCCCCCAAATTTTGATGTTATATTTTCATTTTCTTTCAGTTAAAAATACATTCTAGAGGGCCGGCCGAGTGGCTCAGTTGGTTAAGAGCTCGCTCAAAAGTCTGATCTCTGAGCAACAGCGGTTCGAGTCCAGCCCGAGCTGAGCAGCCACTGAGCTGCCAACAGGTAGCAGGATGGCTCAGCTAAAAAAATAAAAAAAAACCATTCTAATCTCCTATTCTTTGAGCCATGGGTTATTTAAAAGTATGTTGTCTACTTTCCAAATATTTGAGCATTTTCCTGAGATCTTTCTGTTATTGTCTTTCAAAATAAATTTCTGCTTTCATTTTTATGTGTGTCTTCTTCATGCTTTGCCTATTTTTAAAACTTCTTCAATTGACGGTTACTGCATTTACCTTTATTCTCTTTTCTTTTATCATAAGCTGATGGTTGCTTCATTTATTTTCACTGTCTTTTATCTTATCATTTTATCGGATCATTCTATTTTATTTTATGTGAGACTGACTGATTTTCCACAAGGGCACCAAGACAATTCAGTGGGGGAAAGACATTCTTTACAACAAATGGTGTTGAGATGACTGGAAATCCACATGTGAAACATTGAAGTGGTACACTTTCCTTATGTCATACATAAAAATAACTCCACAGAAAAAATAAATAAATAACTCAAAATGGGTCCAAGGCCTAAATGTAAAAACTAAAATTACAAACTCTTAGATGAAAACATAGGAGTAAATCTTAATGATCTTAACTTAAGCAATGGTTTGTTAGATATAGTACCAAAAGCTCAAGTGACAAAAGAAAAAAATAGATATATTGGATATCACCAAATTAAAAATATTTGTGCTACAAAGTGAACAACCCACGGAATGGGAAAAATATTTGTAAATCACATATCTGATAAGGGATTTGTATCCAGAATATATGAAGAATTCCTACAACTCATAACAAGAAGATAAATAAGTGGGCAAAGGATCTGAAGAGACAAACCTCCAAAAAGATACCGAATGGCCAGTGAGCTGGTGAGAAGCCTCAGCACCACCAGCCGTCAGGGAGATGCCCGACAAAACCACAGTGAGGTGCCATGCCTTAATAGAATGGCTAGATGGGCCCGCCGAGTGGCACGTTGGTTAAGAGCTGGCTTGGGATGCCAGAGGGCCCCGGTTCGGATCCCACATATGAGGGCCAGTGACACTGCCCTCTACAGCTAAGATGCTGAACAACAGCTCAACCTGGAGCTGGGGTGCCGTGAGTCGCCGGCGACAGTGTAGGCTGCAGCCCCTGCTGCAGTGGGTTGCCATGGGCTACTGTATGTAGCCAGCAGCCAGCGTGAGTGGCCAGCAGCCGCAGTGAGCGGCCGCCCAGAAGACAGTGACTGATCTGCCTTGCCCGGAAAGAGTGCAATGATGGTGCCAACTTGGGCCAGTGAAGCAACGTCCTCCACAACTAGACTGAAGAACAAAAAAGGACAGCAACTTGTCTGTTCCCCTTCCCCCAATTCCCCAGCGCTGTTCCCATCCCCCAATTCCCCAATTTAAAAAAGAAAAAATCTTAATAGAATGGCTAGAATCATAATTTTTTAAAGACAGGACAAATACTGGAAAGGATGTGGAGAAACTGGAACCATCATATATTGCTGGTAGGATGTGAAATGGTGCAGCCACTGTGGAAAGTGGTTTTCAGTGCCTCAAAAAGTCAAACACAGTGTTACTATATGTGTATGACCCAGCAATTCCACTCCTATGTATCTACCCAGGAGAAGTGAAAACATGTTCTCCAAAAAACTTGTCCATTGATATTCACAGTCCAAAACATGGAAACAACCCGTGATCACCAGAAGATGAATGGATAAGCCAAACTTGGAGTGTCATTCTTCCATACAAAGGACTTAACTTCTGATAATGCTGTAATGTGACTTTGAAAACATAATGCTACAGAAAGGAGCCAGTCACAAACTATCACATATTCTAAGATTCCTTTTATATGAAATGTCCAAAATAGTCAAATCCATAGAGACAGAAAGAAGACTAATGGTTGCCGGGGACTGGGGCTGGGAGAGAATGGGGAGTGTCTGCTAACAGGGAGAATAAAATTAGACTATGCTGGGGATGGTACAGCGCTGTGAATATAGCAAACACCATTGAACTGTACACTCCAGAGGGTGAAACGGATGGCAAGTAAATCACATCTTTAAAAATCTGCTTTAAGAAACTGTGACACATTCACGACTTCTGCTTGAACGCCAGCTTGACGATGCCTGAAGTCCTTATTTGTGCCATTGTTGATGCCATTATTTCTAACCTTTGTCTCTAACCTTGGTTTTAATTCCCTCTCTGGCCTAAGAGTGATTTAGGAGAAGGTCTTCTGGCTTATTTGCTCACTTCTGTTTTGTTTAGTTTTTTGGCTCCTTGACCAAGTCTGTGTTTGCATGGGGGTCTGTTCCTCCCAGAACAAACACAATTCTTTCACTTAGTGATCACGCCAGGAGGCAGGCACTGCACACGACAGGAGAGATGCCTGCCTCGCATGACTCACGTTTAGTGAAGAAACATACAGCAACTAGGTAGACGCACCTGTAGTCACCGACTAGTGGGAAGAAACAGTGTGGTGACCAAGAGCCACAGTGGCGAGGGAACAGGAAGGGCTGCTCTGGAAGGTGACACGTGAGCAGAGATTTGGAGGAAGGGGGCACTTTTGGGTCAGAAAATGGCCATATTTGTCCCTTACACTTGTACTTGGCTGGCTGTCGATTCGTGTCCCCATCACATGGCCTGTGAAAGTGAGGGGCCGTCTGGCCCTCCTTATCTCCTTGTAGGCAGTGCCCCACTCCCCCCATCAGGAGCCTTTACAACCACCACGTATCACGGACCACGTGTGCTCTGAAATTGCAAGAGCACTGCCCTGGTGAAGTTTCTTTCCCCCATTTGCCCTTAGTGTCCTTCCAGTCTGAAGACCCACGTTCTGATTCACTTACGAGTATTCTCTTCCTAGAGCTCCTTTCCCCTGCTCCCTCTGCTCCGTTCTCCAGGACGCCCCTGGTTTGATGGATGTGGGGACTCTGATCTCTTCTTGGTCCCTCTTCTCTCTCTGCACTCTGACAGAATTCCTGGCTTTATTTTTCCAGCCATTTTATTCATCTTGGGACTACACTTGCTCAGATTCCCATGGGGCTTGGAGGGCCACAGAAATCTATTTCTGGGTCTGGTTGGTGGTTACCAGGGAGGGGTTCATTTGGTAATTATTTGGTAAATAGAACATCTGCACTGTGCTTTTTATCTGTAAATATATTGTATTTCACAACTTTCCAAAAAGCTGTACAAACTTTCTTCTCCTCAGACTCATTTCTTTTTCTGTTCTGTGGCTGCGATCACTTCTTCAGTGTCTGAGGGTACTCAGAGCCCTTGTAAAATTCTCTCCTCTTGCTTTAATGGCCTCTTCATTTTGATCCTTTGTTTTTGGTAGCTGTGGGGTTGTCTGTATCTTTAGAAAGCCTTGACTACCATTTATGTTTAGGAATGAAGGCAAGAAAAATTTGTTCTGCTTCCCAAGAGTGAGCGGGGGGGGGGGGGGGGGGGGGGGGGGGGGGGGCAGTGTCAGCACCACCATGTGGCAGGGCCTTCAGTTCCTGGGTGGTAGCAAGACAGGCCACCGGCCACCCCTCCTGTCTGAAGAAGAGCTCCAGGCAGCCGTGCCCTTTCTGACAGGCCACCCATGTGCTTAGGAAATTCAGTGACTTTGCTAGCAGGTGGGAAAGACTTTAGGGGTGCCAGTGGGTAACTCACAAAGGTCCTGGAGCAAACACGTCCAGGGCCTTTCAATGTGAGCATCTCACTGGTCACAGTGTGACCCTGGTGTTCAATGACAGACCGCTGGCACACGGACCAACGACTTTGTTTGTGTTTGCTTCCAACACGGGAAGGGAATTGGTGGCTAGGACAATGAGGGCTGGGAGTCGGTCCCCAGTGGGGCTACAGGAATTGTGGCACTCAAAGACTATTCAGACTCTGAATGGCATAAGACGTGTCTCTGAAGCTCTGTGGCTTTGCCTGGAGGCTCCGACGTGCTCAGATCTGGGGGGCACATCCAGAGGCTGCTGGGCATCCTCACTCCAGGGCCTTTGCATGGCTACCCCTGTCCACACGGCCCACTTTCCCCAGGTCACCTCCTCAGACATGCCTCCTCTAAGCACCCTGTGAATTGCCCCAAGACCATCAGCCTCAGTCCTCCTTGTATAAACATCCAGAGCCTTCTCTTTGTAGGTCACCACCTGATCTGCTGTTTGTTGGTTTTGTTCTGAGTGTGAAGTCTCTTGCAGTTGCTTGCTTTTCTTGGATAGAGAAAGTACAGCTGTCAGTCTGGGGAGGCAGGGGTTGTTCAGGGAGGGGAGGTGGGCAGTGTTGGCTAGCAGGCCCAAGGATCTGGGCACCGGAGGGGCCCTGGCCCGTTCAGCCCCACGGCCCAGACGGCCACCTGCGTGTTACTGCTGTGGCAGCACACAGATGTGCTGAGGATGTGACTGGATTCAGAAATATGATCAGTTGGATGTGATTGTGACTAGAAACTGAATTCTAGAAAAGTAGGCTCTCCAATTTTGTGTATCATAACTGGCCTTCCCTTCTAAGTCTTTTTTAAATTTCATTTTTAGAAATGGGGAACTTTTCGGTTGCATCTATTGTCTAATTAAAACTCATTTGGGCCGGCCGAGTGGCTCAGTTGGTTAAGAGCTCGCTCAAAGGTTTGAGCTCTGAGCAACAGCGGTTCGAGTCCAGCCCGAGCTGAGCAGCCACTGAGCTGCCAACAGGTGGCAGGATGGCTCAGCTAAAAAAACAAAACAAAACAAAAAAGACAAAAAAAAAACACCTCATTATAGTGAAGCAATATGTTGGCTCTGTCATCACACTTGTGGACGTGGATATGTGTTCAGAGGACAAACATGCATTTTGACTCCAGTCGGGGTCACACCTGTCACGTCCAGCGTGGCAAGGGCAAATGGGACACGAGAGGGGCGGTGCAGATTGAATAAAGAAAGACAGAGACAGAAGTAATATTTAAGTGCGTGACCAAGGGACTCAGCCTTCAGAGATAGACTGAGCCACCGAATCAGGTCAACGCTTGGTTTTTATTGAGAAGTAAAACTGCTGTTGATCAGATTAACATCCGTTGGAGGTCTGTGCCTCAAAGCCTTATCTATTAACATCCATTATGTTCCAGCATATGCTATGCCTTCACATATCCACCACATAGCCCCAGGACACCTTGTTACTGTGTCCTCCCAGAGGAGATTAACTGTTAGCGTCCCAACAGGTCCCAATACACCTTGAGACACTCCTCAGAGGGAGTCTTATCGGCCTCTGGTCATACCGAGGCACTCCCTCAGAGAGATTACTGCCTCCGGTCATAGGTCATACCGAGGCTTTTCTCTCATAGCTAATGGGATTAGAGGCTAAACGCAGGGGGACGTGTTTATAGAATTTGGCTGTCAGGCAACACACACCTTAGCCCAAAGCAGGAGGCGACGCTTCATCAGCTGCTCCCCTTGAGGACCGCCGTCACAGCCTGGGTTTTCTGGTCACCCAGGCTCGGCTGCAGAGAATGTGAAGGAATGAAGAGAAGTGAGGCCGAATGGATGGAAGCCCTGTGGTCCCGGGCTGGGCTCCTGCCTGCAGGGGCTGCAGTGCCCACTGCCTTCGGCCAGGTGAGCGTCCTGCTGAACCACTCATTCCTGCATCTTTGGTTTCTGACAGGAACCTCATGTCACAGGATCTGCCAGAGGAGAGACCCTTCACAACTCCCCCAATCCTTTGGTGCTCAGTTTTCCCCATTTAAGATATGATATTCTGGGTGTGCTGGGGGGTAGATGGTGAGAAGGGACCCCCAGTTCCGTGCCCACTGCCCACTCTCCCGGTGCCGATCACAGTGAAGCGCCCTCCCACCCCCAGGCTGAGCCTGCTGAAGAGAAGCTGCTCCCGTGTGACCCCTGGGCTGTTACTCACGACCTTTCCCCTCTCCTGGAACTTCCTCACTGTCTGCAGAGGGACACAGACCTCCCGTGAGGTCTCCATGTGCCTAAGCACAGCCCCAGCTTCCTGCACATGGCCATCACAGAGGACTGGGCACTCCTTGAGCTCCCACCTGGCCTCCTCAGGAAGCGTCAATTTCTCCCTCTGGAAGACCTCCAAACTACACAAAAATGCTCTGGCTGCACCTGCAGAGGCGACTTTTCCTTCCTCCCATCCACATCGCTCAAGTACAGTTGACAGTCCCATCTCCATCTCGGTACCCTGTTGGCTCACCCGCCACCCCCCACCGGCTTTCAGTGGTGCTACGGAAGGTCCCCAGTCATCCCCTGATGACTGCATGCCAGGGGCCACTCTACTCCTTACATTTCCAAGGGTCACAATGACAGGCTCTCACTAGCTTCTACAGATGTCCCGTAACAGCAGGCAGCTCTCCACACCAGCTCGGGCAAATCCTCTACGCTGTGCCTCTTGCTCACAGCTCCAAGAAAAGTTCCGTCCTGCTGGCTTAAGTCTGGATTGGCCCCACCTGTCCCCTAGGTTGAAAGCTCACTAGAATGTCTGCTTCGTGTTTCCCAGGTGTTGAAAAAAAAGGCAGGAGCTGTGTGTCCTGAGTATCCATGTGCCCCATGGCAGTTACCAGGGTGGTGCCCCAGGAGCCCAGGGTTAGATACAGCGGAAGAGAGGGCAGAAGTGGAGAATGGGTGAATAAAAACTATCAAAATAGAGGCACAGCTGTCCAGAAGGAAGAATTAGGAGGCATGTGGGGGCTCAGTGCGAAGTTTTCTAACAAACGCAGAATTGGAACTAATACAGAAAAGAGAGAACATTGGGCAAAACCACATGTAAAACAATAATCAAGAATTTTCTAAGACTGATGTGGGTATCAACCCACAGAGAAGTTCTGTGAACTCCTGGCTATTTAGAAAGAAAAAGAGACAATGGCTGAAAACCAAAAACAAGGAGCAAATATTAAAAGCAGAAAGAAAAGACATAGTATCTTTGGATTCTTCAGCTGTGAACAGCAGCTGTCATCTTTCAAGGAAAGGGAGATCCTGGCCCTGGAGGTCACCAGCGCTGCCCCCCTCACCACAGGCCCAGGAGGTTGGGCTGTTTCCCCTGAAAGGCTAGGGCTGCCCCTCTGGTTTCAGGGCAGCTGGATGACCCCACCCAGTGTTCCGGGGTGGCGGGGGCCTCACAGAGCTGCTTGTGGGGTCCGAGCTGAAAGGCCCAGTGGGTCTGGAAGTAGAGCAGCAAACCAGAGAATTCTTGTCCAGCCTCAGATGCTTATGGACTCTGCCACCAGGTCCTGCACGACGCCCTCTGCTCTTCCCGAGTTCTCCTTCTGGCATGGGAATGTCTGTCCTACCCGGTCCTATCATGTCTCAGAAGCACCTAACTTGTCTGTTTCCACAAGCTCACAGGTGGGGCGGCACGCTGCCCCGGGTGAGCCCTGCCTGAGTCTCACACACATCCAGTTTAGATCTTTACAAGACACGTTGGACTTCAGAGTTGACGCTGGAGGTAAGACTCTGAATGCATTTTGCATGTGAGGAGGACATGAGTTTTGGAGATGGGGGCCGAATGCCATGGACTCCACTGTGTCCCTCTCCAAAATGTGTATGCTGAGGCCTGTCATAGTCTGTTCCAGATGCTCCAACACAAAACACAGACTGGGAGGCTCGTAAACGATAGACATTTACATCTCCCAGTCTGGAGTCAGTGTCCCCGGCAGACTCGGTGTGTGGTAAGGGGTCACTTCCTGGTTCACAGACAGCAGCTTGTCACTGAGTCCTCACATGGTGTGAGAGATGAAGGTGCTCCCTTTCATAAGGGCGCTAATTCCATCATGGGCCCCTCCCTCGTGACCCAAGCACCTCCCAAAGGCCCCATCTCCTTATGCCATCACATGGGAGGGGGGTCAGGACTCAACATACGAACTCTGGGGGGTGCAGACATTCATACAGCAAAGCCCTAACCCCCAATGTGACTGTATTTGGGGATAGAGGCTTCAAGGAAGAATTAAGGTTAAGAAAGTTCATGAAGGTGGAGCCCCCATCCCACAGGATTAGTGGCCTTGTGAGAACAGACACTAGCGAGCTCACTCTCTCGCTCCTCTCCAGTTGAGGACAGTGAGAAGCGGCGGTCTGCAAGCCAGAGAGAGGGCAGGAACCGGACTGGCCAGAACCTGGATCTTGGACTCCCAGCCTCCAGAACTGAATTCCTGAGAAATAAATTCCTGGTGTGTAAGCCAGCCAGCTTATGGTATTTTGATATGGCAGCCTGAGCAGATGAAGGCGCAGAATTTAAATCCTTCCTCTCAGTAGCTAGAACAGCAGACAAAAATATCAGTCAAGTCCAACTATCTGAACAACACGGTCTACATGACACATTTAGAGCTCCGCACTCATCAGCAGGACACACTCAAGTTCCTATGCTTACAGCTGACATATGTTGAGTCACAAAACAAGATCAGCCATTTCAAGGGAATGAAATCACTGTTTCTTCTCTGACCACAGTGAAATTAAGCTAGAGATCAGTAAGAAAAAATACCTATTTGAATTAAGCCACACACTTGCACATGTGTGGTACAGCAGAATAAACCATAACAGAAACTAGGAAATATTTCCAATTGCATACTGAAAACATGTCCAAGTAATGCTGCTGCAGCTAAAGAAGGTCTAGAGGAAAATTCTGTTTTTGGTGCATGTGTTAGAAAAGGAAACAGCTGAACATCAATGATCTAAGCTTCTACTTCATGGGGGGAGATAAATCCTAACCCCTCCCTCATATCACTGACAAACAAATTCCAGGTAGAGTGTTGATCTCAGTGAAAAGGATAAGACAACATAAGCTAATAAAGAATATAGGAGAATATCGTTATGATCTTGGAACAGGCAACGATTTCTTAAACAGGACACAAAAAGTGCTGACCATACAAGAAATGTCAAATTGGACAGCATAAAATTTAACACCTTCTGTTTATCAAAATACTATGAAGAGCACTAAAAACAAGCTACATAATAGGACATAGTCATAATAAATATGATAAAGGACTCCTAGTTGGATTATATCCAGAACTTCTGCAAAACGAATTAGAAACAAACAACCCTAATAGTCAAAAGGGCGAAAGTCTTGAATAAGCACTTGGAAAGTAGGCCACCAATGCCCAGAGGACACATGAAGAGGCAGCAGGCATGGGGAAACACCCACCTGGGCCGGTGAGATGCTGAGGGTGTGTGTGGAGCGCAGACGCGTTACCTCTCTTGTCCGGTCATTTCTGGTGACGCTGAGCTCCTCCTCGGCGTGCACTCAGCAGAAACAGGCACCAACACACACACACACACAGAAATGTTTACATTTGCACCAGTCAAAACCACTGGACACTGGACACAACCCAACTTCCACCAACAGCGGAATGAGACACATAAGTTGTACACTCACACGGTAATGAGAAGGCACCACACGATGCACACTAAGGAACAATCTCTGGGGCCCGGGCTGCCACGCAGCAGACATTTATTACTCACAGCCCCGGAGGCCCGCTGGGTGTATGCTGAGAGCCCACCCGCTTCCTGGGTCAGGCGACCACCTTTGCGCGGTGCCCTCACATGGCGAAGGGACCAGGCACCCTATGGGGTCTCCTTTACGAGGGCACTAATCCTATTCACGAGGCTGCACCCTCATGAACTCATTGCCCCCTAGAGGCCCCACCTCCCAATGCTATCGCACTGTAGGTCAGGATTCAACATAAACATTTTAGGACACACACCTTCAGTCCACAGCAAATACACAGTGTAGAATTCCATTCACACCAAGTTCAAATCCAGGCAACGGCAATCTACAGCGCTAGAGGCAGCGTGACCCTTGAGGGTGCTACTGAGTGGAAGGGGCACTTGGGACCACGCACATGCAGCGACCCACACTGGTACGAGCGGTGCACGTGCACAGAAGGACGTACTCCATGTCCATTTAGAAGGATTTATTGAGCTGCACTGTGTGCCGACAGGATCACCTGGAAGACGTCTCGGCAGCTGCACTGCCTCATGCGCGGCCCCAGCACATGCACTGCCACCTGCAGTCGCGCACGGCTCTGTGCGACCCACGCTCTGAAGTGAGGGCAGCAGGACACCACTAACACGATGCACAACAGTCACTTCACAGCAGGACAGGGGTGACATGTGTGCCCTCCGGGTGTAGAGCTAGACCTAGCTTAGGAACACTGTGCCCCCACCCGACCACAGTCGGCACAATGGACACCACTGGGGGACACCTGGAAACACAGCCTACTTCTAGAGGACAGATACGGGCAGTGGCAGTGGAGAGGGCAGCCCGAGCGTGTCGGTGTGTGGCGCCCACAGGGAAGGGAGCTGCCACCTGCAGGGCAGAGCGGAGCTGGCGGAACATGCGTTAGCATCCAGGTGCGACTCCTTTGATGCACACTGTCCCTCCAGGATGCTCACGCTGCCTCCCAAACGGCGTCTGCGTCATCTCCAGATTGGGAAGACTTTCTCTCCAACCTGAAAAACACCAAAGGTCCCACCGTGAGGATTAGCAAAATGCTGCAGACAAGGCGCAGCCGTGGGGTCTGCAGGGCGGGGACCAGCAACAGCCACCACTGTGTTCTGCTTGCGCAGGCGGGCCATCCCTGGACCAGCAGTGCAGCACAACTGCAGCCGAGTCTCTTACCTTCTGTGACGTGGGGTCATGCCTGGAGGTGACAGACCAGCGCAGGGCAACAGACATGTGCCGCCTCCACACCGGGTTCCGCTGTAGCACCACCGAGCCTGTGACCACATCCCCGGTGCAGACGGGGACGGGCTCGTCCATCATGAACAGCACCTGCTTCCAGTGGGTGGTGCTGCAAGACACAGGTGACATCACTGCAGCCCCTTCCAGGGCCCCACAGGCAGACCCAGGCCAGCGAGGACACGGCTCCTCTGCAATGCTCAGGTCCCAGGAAGGGCGAGGGCGGCTCACCAGGGTGCCCGGGGCACGTGGCCAGACACAGGGTCCACGTGTGGTGCCCATTCCCTGGCCCTTCCAATGGTCACCTGGCCTCCTGTCCTGGCACAGCAGGCATCCACCCCAAGTCACCCTGATCCTAACCCGTCGATGCTCACAGTTCTAGTTTCCACAGCTGAGGAATATACATCAATGAAACTGTCAAAAAAACACTTATTTCTGTGAAAGTTGGGGTGTATGTGAGCTACACAGCTGTACCATTGGGGGAAGGAGTAACACTTGGGGGCCCTGTAGGTTCTCCAGGCTCTGGCACCGACATACCCACCATCCTCGTCCCCCCAGCACCTGGCACAGCCCCAGCACGCCCGCTGCAGCGCCTGCTGCCCCTTCTCCCTCCTTGGGCCACCCCCCAGCCACCGTGGGGGTCTCTTTCCCAGTGTGTGTCCTCTGGCTTGGTGCCCTGCCCGCCCCCACCATGTCCCTGACACCTGTGTGTCTCGCCATTCAGGTGGGAACCGCCCAGCACACACTGCTGGCCCTGGTTTCTACGGTGAGCGCTCACATCTGTGCGGCGGTCCCTGGAGGGAGGACTGGCCGCAGTCCCAGCCATGTCACCTGCACAGGGCACTCTGGGTAACCAGCTCGAGCTTCTCTCCTGTCACAGATTCATGGCTGGGGTTTGGGCCCAAATGCCACAGCCAGCACCTCTCACCCCGTGCCTTGCCCACTTCCGCCCAGGTCCAAGGCGGGCATGGAGGGGAGGGCGGTCCCTGGGGGCCATGAAAGCCCCCAAGGAAGGCAGCGCTTCCACAGGCAGCTGTGTCCAGCGCCATCAACACACAGTGCGGGCTTCTCATGTGGGCTAACATCAGCCACAGCGTCATTACACACAGTGTTTGTCTCAAGAAATGTGATTCTCCAAAGTCTGGGGAAAGCCCCCCGAACTCTGCTGGCTGAGAAGCTGTAGCAGCGCTCCAGACAACCCAGACATGGAGTTCCTCACACAGCCCGGACTCCCCTACCCTGTCCCCCACCCCACACCCCGCCTGGGGCCAGCCGGCAGGAGAGATGGTAGGTCAGCGTTCAGTAGGACTAGGCCCTAAACATGAACGCCTGGCAGAAGGAAGGCAAACCGAGGCCCGCGGCATGAGCCACCGTGACCAGGGGAGGGGCGGGCACTCACGGGTGGAATGGTCCTGTGCTCAGCACCAGCTGGGGGGCACTCTCCTCCAGGTTCTGGAAGCGGACGCTGAACCAGGCCGTGAACCCGTGCAGAGTGCCGGCTTTCTTGATATCGAAGCACAGTTCACCTTTCATTGTCTGTTCAACCAAACGGACAAGCAAATAGACATGACGCCGTAATCACGTGACACCAGCCCGCCCTGGGCTCCACGAGCGAGACCTGGCAACTGTTGGTCGGCTTGGCCACACTTCACAAACCCCACGACACTGCACTGAACTGGGTACTGCACCTCCCACTCCAGTAACCATGAAATGACCCTGTAACCTGCTCGTTTACCTGAACACATCAAAAACCACACAGAATTTCCTCCTAAGCAAAGTATTAAAACCTGCGCTGTGAATTCAAATGCAGCCGATTATCAGAAAAGGTTTCAAGTAATCTGGGCCTCATTTGCCTAATTTTCTGCCCCCAAATTCATATGCGATACTTTCTCTTCTCAGTTCTTTGCACAAAAAGTAAGTTCAAGGCAGGGTCTCTACAAACTAGCCAAAGCCTCAAACACTCGGCTGCTCTTTAACTCTCCATCAGGCGCAACTGATCTCACAGATCGTTTTGAATTTCTGCTGATTTTTATACTGAATTTATGTAATAATCATATATTGTTTTTACTTTGTGGCAAACTAAAATTTCATTGTGAATAAATAATAAGCATGCTTACACCTTATTTTCATTCATTTCCAATTTAAATAAATAAATGTCATACATGCATCTAGTAGATGCATTGGCCTGATGGAGGGTTAAACTGGGGTCGTCCTGAACTCAAGCACCACCTCGTGGCAAGAGACGGTAGGTAAAAGAAAGAACTAAGAATTTCATCAATGGTAGCTTAAAAACCTTAGAGAAAAATTTTATCTCAAATTCCATGATGAACTGGGATAAAATTTATTTGAATCTGAAGATGCTGATAACATTAAACATAAATCCTAAAATAAATGAAGATGTTAAAGAGGTTAACTATAAAGAATATAATGTAAAAATAGAAAAGACAAAATCAGAATAGACATAAGAAAAAGAGAGAGACTGGAAAGTCAACAGCACAAAGTTTACAAATCCAGTTATGCGGGAGGAAGCGTTCTTGTCTCACCTCTAGATCTGCGATCTGCACTGTCCTCATGTCCAGCTGTAATATGGTGCACGGTTCCGAGAGACAGTCTTCTGGTTTCAAAATGTGGTTATACTTGGGCTTCGAGAAGAACTCCTTAATTGCTAAAGATCTGGGGAAAAGATCAAAGTAATTGCTTAAACTCATCACCACCATCTCAGGCTCTGACACACACGTGTGACAAGACGTGCTTTTTCTCTTCTGTGTCCGCAGGAATTCTAGGCCACTGTCTGCAGCCCCGAGGACCCAGCTCTGGGTCCCCGCCTCCCACCCAACCCGGGTGATGTGCTACATCGCCCAAGCGTACGAGTAACGAGCACTTCCCTTTTGTCCTCTTCATGGCATCTGGGCACACGGAAACCAACCTTCACCTAACCTACAAGATACGGGGCTGTAGTGTGTTCTTTAGTTTTAGAACCTATTTTATTACAAAACCCATATCTATTACACAGCAAATAAAGAAGATATTCCTGTTCCAGGACGGAAGGTGCCCATTTAGCCGGGACTCTCAGGAGAAACACAGCTGGGCCGCCTGCACAGTCCCTGTGCGTGTCATCCCGTCTCACACTCCATGTCACAGGCTGAACCCTTTGCTTCCCAGAAAGTAATCAATTATTCACCACAAAAATGTTTCAAAAATTAAGCAAAGCAGGAACTTCTGAAATAGCAAATAAAAGTAAATATTTCAATAGAAAGTCCACTGTATGTACATACTTTTGTGATTTTTTCTGATGATAAAAATAGTTACGCCCTTATAAAGACTTTGGAAAATATAGAAAAGTATAAGGGAAAAACTTATGTCCCCCATACTTCTATCTTAGCATTTTGATATATTTAGTAATCTTCCTCCCCGTACATATTGATATATATTATTTGTGCAAAACAGGGGCATCCTGTTTAGACAGTGTGTGTCCTACCAGTTATACTGTCTCTTAACTTTAATATTATTAGATATTCCTAAAACCACTTGTTTCTTTTTTTTGTTTGTTTGGTTTTTTGGGGTTTTTTTTTTTTTAAAGATTTTTATTGGGGAATTGGGGGATGGGAACAGTGTTGGGGAATTGGGGGAAGGGGAACAGACAAGTTGCTGTCATTTTGCTCTTCAGTCTAGTTGTGGAGGACGTTGCTTCACTGGCCCAAGTTGGTACCATCACTGCACTCTTCCCGGGCGAGGCACATCAGTTGCTGGCTTCTGGACGGCCACTCACAGCAGCTGCTGGCCGCTCACGCTGGCTGCTGGCTACACACGGTAGCCCATGGCAACCCACTGCCACAGGGGCTGCAGCCTACGCCATTGCCGGCGACTCACGGCAGCCCAGCTCCAGGTTGAGCTGTTGTTCAGCATCTTAGCTGTAGAGGGCAGTGTCACTGGCCCTCATATGTGGGATCCGAACCGGGGCCCTCTGGCGTCCCAAGCCAGTTCTTAACCAACGCGCCACTCGGCCGGCCCCCACTTGTTTCTTTTTAAACCAGCAGCACAAGGCTCCATCGGGTGGATATATGGGAATTTAACCACGTTCCTATGGAAAGCCATGTTTCCAGAGGCTTTGCGTATACAGAAGAAGCCCGCCGTGGCCCTGGGGAGAATATTCTCAAGCAGGAGGCTCTGCTGGGAATGGGCGCCCAGACGCTGGCCGGCGCGGTCTGGGCAGGCGGTGCTCATGCCGCCCCATCATTCCGGAGCTCACTCGGCACCGGCTGCTACTTTAATCACTGCTCTTCTGGTGGCAAGAATCACATTCATTATAGGTTGCGTTTTAATTACTAATGACGATGGAATTCTTTTCAAATACTTATTGGTAATTTGTGTGTGCGTGCGTGTGTGTCTGTGACTTGCCTATAGTTTCATTTGGATATTCACCTTTTTCTACGGGGTTTTTGGAAAAGTCATGACGCATTTTTGCGACAAAAAACAGAAAAAATACATCATGCCTTTCCTGACTACCCAACAGATGACACTAAGTCTGTCAGCTAGTCACTTTCTCTAAGTCGTCCTCACCTTTTTAAATTGTGTTTTTCCTGTTTTCTGACACATAGGTGCTGTCTATTTATATAAACTGAAGTCCAGCGCCTCTTTCTTCGTTCCTGTTGCCTTTCTTTCCACTTAGGATCTGATACACGGACCCCCATGGGTTCCAGTAGTTGATTTGATGTGATGTTTTAACACAAAATTCTTGAATCCACATGAAATTACATCTCAATGTCCGGTGTGAGAGAGACAAGACTTCCTCCGAGGGGCTAAGCACTTGTCCCAGGGAGACCTGCGGCCTCGGCCCTCACAGACAGCATCTCCACCGACCGAGCTTCCTGTCCTGTCTTGTCCTGCCTCTTCCTGACGTGGGACCACACTACTTAGGTGGCTGCTGTCGTACCCGCTGACACTTGGCAGCGTAAGAACCTCCTCACTGCTCTCTTCATAACCTCCCAGCCCTTCCTACGCGTTCTGCCCAGCGGAGCCACAGAACAGCGCTGTCAGGCACCTTCCCTCTCCTGTCCCTTTGGGATGTGGGCTGAGGGTGCAATGATTCAATGTTCACTGGGAAAGATTTCATACCATTACACTACTGTTGACCTCGAGAAGAATACCTGTCAAGAAGGACTCCTTGTGGCTAACTGGGCCCAAATTCATAACCAGACTCCAGCAGTCGTTGCTGATACAGGCCTCTCACTCAGGCTGCAGTTCAGGGAAAAGCCCCAGGCTGAGCGGCCAGCCTCCTGCCGGCTGGGTCAATCCTTATCAGAGAGCGCCTAAGATGGAAATTCCACCAATGGGCTGAAGGCCTGAAGGCCTGCCCTGTCCAGTCGGAGCTGTGCAACTATATCCTCATTTGCATCTTTGCTGACAAATCAGAATACGTAGAGCCAACCAATCAGGACAGTGCTATTTGGACCAATCAAACTGTGTGAATTTGGCTTCCTTATTTGCATGAAAAGGGACTAATCAGGGGCCAGGGGCAGGACTTCTCTCTCTATAAGCCAGCCTCCCCTGTCTCTGGAGCACCATGGCTGCCTTTCCCTTTTGTAAACCTAGCTGTTTCGCTGCACAAAGTCTGCTGTACCGCACCCCAAACTGGGACTCCTGTTGGTGTTGAACTGGCAGCAGCGATTTTCAGTTGGCACTATTGTTCTTCTTTAAAATTTTTAAATAAAAACCAAAAAGGCCCAGAAGCCCATCCTGCTGCCTGCTCCCCTTCTGCACGTGGAGCAGGTGTCCAGGCCCAGCTGGTCCTCGCTGCGCGAACGCGCAGAAGTTCCTCGCCGCTTCTGACAAATGGGGTACCCTGCTCTAATTCCCATGGCACTCTCAATGGGGAAAGAGCCAGCTTAAGCCATCATCCTCAGAGGAGGCAACAGTGAAAATGTGAAGGCCTGATCAGGAAATCACTTTACGTGAAAACCTGCATCCCAGCTGTACAAGTGTGTCATATGCTCAAAAGCAAAACATCAACTATTCTGGAGCTTTGCTTCCTCTGCAGAACGCCAGGAATTACTTCGCTAATATAGGGTCGTCGGGAAAGTCATGACATCTTCTTCTATGTTTTTCAATGCAAAAATGCATCATGACTTTCCTGACGACCCAATATATTTTCTAGTCCTTATTAAAAATGTATAGCTCTTAGTGGGAACACACATCTGTGTTTTAATGGCCCCCACACTCATATAGGCTGCATTTTAAACATGGCCGTATTCTCCCCATTAGAGGGAAGTTGGGTTGTAAAAGACACTACAATTCCCACGACATCTTCACCAGTTTACAGGCACAGACACCAACGTGCACGGCTCTCAGGCACGTAAGTCGTTAGTCGTGGCCAGTTCTGCAACAGAGCAGGCATGGCCGGAACGCCCGCCCGCACACTTACTTGAGGGCGCTGAGGTTGAACTCATAGGCGTTGTCCCAGAAGAGAACCTTGCTGCGGTAGTCCTTGTCCGCACTGCAGGGCACGAGGTGCAGTGCGGCTGTGGTCGGCCAGATGACCCCGTCCTCCTTCAGCCACGCATCCCGGGCGTACAGGATGGACTCGATCATGAACTCAAACTGCACGGGAGGGAGACATACAGGCGACACGGAGACCGAGGCCCATACATGCACAGGCCTCCCCACGGCATCCAGTCTGGGTGCCTTATGAGTTTCATCCTCGAGAGCACTGTCAACCAACACACCTCAGAGGATTTCCCACACTAATGGTCACCTCCCATCATAGCCTGGGTTTCGGTCACAGCATTTCGCGTTTGAATTGAGACCTGGGGCACGGCTGAAGGTCTGGAGAAGCCTCACTCCCATCCCACCTTAGTTGCTCCTCCCTTTTATTTATTTATTATTTATTTATTTATTTTTCTTTCTTTATTTTTTAGCTGAGCCATCCTGCCACCTGTTGGCAGCTCAGCGACAGCTCTGCTCGGGCGCAGCGTCACTGGCCCATGTGGGAATCTAACTGGCGGCCCCATTGCTCAGAGCTTGCGCCCTTAAGCCAACTCTTAACCAACTGAGCCACTCGGCAGGTCCTCCTCTAAATTATTGAAGTTATATATGTTGAGATAGAACCAGAAAAGGAATAATGATAAACTCAACACCAAGTCAGTGGTACTTCAAATTCTGGTCTTCTTTCTCAGCCCGCCTGCTGAAAGCTACATTTTCAGACTTCTCCACTAGCACACAGCTGCATGCTGGGAGCCACGGGCGGGGTGCCCACTCAGCCCCACTGGGACTGAGGCCAGGTCAGTGCTAGACGCACTTTTAGAACTCAGAATTGGAATCTCACTGCAATACTTCTTTGTGCTTTTTAAAAAACCAACAAACTGTCAACAACTTTTCAGTTGATTAAGAATCTTTCTAAAACGTAATTTCTAATGGCTCAGAGTATTCTCTTAATATGGATTGCCAGTTATTTCTATTTTTTCAAATTTTCTCCCATTTTAAATGGTGTTGACATGAACATTTCTGATCATAAATCTGTATACCACTCTGATTATTTCCTTAGGATAACTTCATTTGATAATTTTTCACGCTCTTGACGTGTCCTGCCCTGTTTTTCCTTGGAAAAGCTATACCAACCCACAGTGCTAAAGGGAGTGAGACTATGTCCCCAAAACCGCCACGTACTGGTGTCATCAGGCATCAGACGGTTTCTCTACCAGTTTGATAGCTCAAAGGCATCTAGTTATTTCTCTGTTGGTGACATTAGACAACGTTCCTGCGTCAGCTTCTGTCTTTCCATGCCCCTTGCCACTTCCCTGCAGTTGCTCATTGTATGCTTACCTATTGCCTTATGCAGCCTTTATGGACGCAGGACATGAGCCCTTTGTCATACGCCCTGCAATTCCTTACAGCTTCACATACCTTTTAACAATCTATAGGTTGCTTACAGTTTTATAGTTTCTTTATGGGCTTGGTTCTTACAAAGTCCTTCTCATTCTAACATCACATAAGTTTTTAGTAATTGTTTTATGTTTCTTTTTTAAAAAAACTCTTAACTCTATAACCCATTTGGAATTTACTTTAGCATATAGCATGAAGAAGGACCTAACCATTTTCTGCAAAATAATCAATTGCTACAACAGCATCTTAGCACATTGTGGACGGGGCATTTAAATTGTTTAAATACATGTTCCTGGGGTTTAAACCATTTAAATCAACTTTTATACTGTGTTTCTTTAAAAATTTATAACAAATTTGCTAACTATTTTTGTGAACTGAAATTTTCTGGAAATACTTACCAAAGACCCCAGTAGTGCTTGAGGGTGTGATACCTCTGTTAACATTCCCCCATTTGGAGTGGCACTAAGCAGAACCTGCAGATGTACCGAGTTTCACTTCTTTTTTTGTGGGCAGCGCAAACATGGCACCTCCTAGCACAGCGGTTCTCAACCTTCCTAATGCCGCGACCCCTTAATACAGTTCCTCATGTTGTAGTGACCCCCAACCATAAAATTATTTTCGTTGCTACTCTATAACTGTAATTTTGCTACTGTTATGAATTGTAATGTATCTTTTTGTTTTCCGATGGTCTTAGGCGACCCCTGTGACAGGGTCGTTCGACCCCCAAAGGGGTCGCGACCCGCAGGTTGAGAACCGCAGGTTGAGGACCTAGCAGGATATTTTCTTTTACCCCGTTCACTTCCAACAATTTTCTCTAGCACATGTTTGCGCATATCACCCGAAAGTCTCCCCGGGGGGTCCTCATGAGGCACACGAGGGCTTTGGGTTGATGTTCCTGGGCGTGCTGCGTCTGTGTTTGTGTCTGAGTCTATCTCTACCTTACCTGTAGCCCAGTCTTTTGCCACTTGTAGCAGAAATTCTTTGTATCTCATTTTTGATGTAGTTTTTACTTTTTGATAGATTCCAAAAGAATTGAAAAGTGCAAAATTTTAAAACCAAAATGCAACTTTCTTTGGCTACTTCATTGTTTTTCTCAAGAGAGAATAATAAGACAAGCACTGATCTGCCCTATCAACACCCTTCATGAACATATTATACTGAAAAATACAAGTAGGTTTTTTCTTTACTTCTTCATTTCTCCGTGGAACATCAACCATTGTTGAATTGTGAATTATGGAAATCATGCTGACAACACGAGCATCCCTCCAGGATTGAAGAAGAATTTCACCCTTTATCCTGAATGTGGTTTTGCCACGTTTCAGAGACTGTGATTCATTTTTCATTTCTGGAGGAAGACCCCTGTTCACTCTTGATTGTTCCACATATTCTAACTTGTCTTGAAAGGAGAGTTTCAGCAATTGTCACATGACTGTAATAGTTGTCTTGGTAGACATGGTAATTTTGATCACGATAAGGTTCCAAAGTGTGAAAATAGTTTCCTGTGATTTTTTTTCCTTCACCAGCATAAACTTCTAAATTCAAGATATAGCCTGAGGTGCTTTCAGTGACCATACGAACCAGTAAGCCATACTTTGTAAGTTTCCCCGGGTTATATGTTCGTATATGAAGACTGCCCCTCCAAGGAATCATTGCTTCATCTAAGGAAAGTTGTTGATTTGGCTTATAAATAGTCTGAAATCTGTCAAGGAAAAAATCCAATCAGGGGTGAATTTTGAAAAGCCTGTTAGTTGATTGTTGCAGAAGTTCATTGCTGTTGAAATGTAAACACCACCAAATTTGTTCAAATCTATTACGGCTCCTAAGTTTTCTGAAAATAGGAGTTTATCTAAAAATGGATCCGTAGACCAATAATCTTTTAGTTTATCTTTCCTGATTTCCCCATTAGAATAATTATTGAAAAAAAAAATTTCATTTCTGCTACAATGACATCTGACCATTTCAACCCCTTAGAACCAGTAACATACTTCCCCTGATTTTGTAAGTAATATAGATTCGTTTCCTCATACAACATATTAAAGAATCTGTCTCCAAGAAAGAGTCCTGTTACTTGTGATACTTTCGTTGGGTCAGAGGGAATTTGTTTCACCTCTGGGTTTCCGGTAAATGGCCCTAAATTTGGTGTTTTATCTGTTTTTACCAATGTGGAAACCGCCAAATCTAGAGTCCCATCATCACTGTCACTTTCGTTTGCGCTTTGTTCACTGTCACTATAACTCGGTAAAGGATGCACAATTTTGTTTTGCCTATTTCCAATAATAGAAGAATCACTGTCACTTTCACTGTCACTATCAGCGTTGTCAGGAACATCAGATATTGTGTCTGCCAACAATTCCGCTGAAATTTCATCTTCTGTAAGATATTTTTTTCCGTAAGAACGACGTCTTTCCGTCATGGGTGTAAAGTGATTGAAATCTGAATGCTGACTAAATGCAGAGCAGAGCACAGAGGAAAATACAGAGGTCTATATTTTGTTCTCTATATTAATCACCGATCATTAACTCAGAGTGAGGTCACGTTTCTATAAACATTCATCAGCAGGACCATTCAGAGAAAGGCTCCATATTGCGCAGTTAAGTATATAGTGTGTGGCAAGCACATGTTAAAAACGCAGATTTGCGTAATCTGTCTTGCACAGCTATAATGTATACACGCAAATCTGCATCACCAGTCCACAATGTGTTAGGACAATTACAGGCCCTTGCCTAACTGGAAACCTCCCCTTATTATAAACTAAATGTATGTGTATTTGGGTTTGTTTCTGGACTTTCTGTTATGTCCCATGATGTCTATCTTATTGCTACATGTCAGCAACAGAGTAGAAAGGAGGGCGGAAGAGGCAGAGGACCTCAAGTCTGAGGAGCTCTGAGAACAGGCAGGGAGCCGTGCAGATGATGCCAGCGGGACAGAGGCACAGGGGGAGAGGAGCAGCTGCAGGGGACCAGGGCTTCTGCGCAGGGACACGGGGAAGGCCAGGTGGGTGATGCTGTGACCACTCCCAAATTCACAGCCTCCATCTCCAATCTCACCCATTCTGGGCCCTGTCAACAGCCACCACAGGGGACCCTCTGGCAGATGTCCCCAGGCCTCCTAGCGCTCTCCACTTGCTCTGGGCTCCTGGTCCTGAGCTCAGTGCCACCCTACTTGTCCTCACATCCCAGGACCTGAGCACTACACCACCGCTGGCAGCCTATCACATGGCAAAGTCCTGGGGGCACAAAGCACCTGAACCAGCTTCCGCCCCACAGGGATACCGAGCCCCAGACAGATGCTGCTCCCCTCCTCCCCTCTCCCTCTTTGCCTCTCACCCCTCCAGGAGCAGCTGGAGCCCTGGCAACCAGGCTCCCCCCAACTGCACTGGGCACGTGGACACATGTCCACCGCAGGCTGGCCCTCCATGTCCCCATGGCCAGGAGGAACTCAATAAACATTTACACTGGGGTTTAGGGTCAAGGGCTGATGTGCACTTTGTGGTCTAATGGTGTGGTTAGTCCTTTCCCGGTGTACCGTGTTATGAGCCCACAGATGCAATTAATAAGCCAAATTATCCCAGGGATGTTGAGTCTACTTACACTTTACCTTAGACAACAACACTGCAACAGGGCTTAAGACCCAGTGTCATCTGCTGTCACTTCCCTCATCTTTACACCTTCGAGAAACCACGGGCAACATTCACAGCTACTCACTTTTTAGTGAAAGGGTCTCTTGCTGGAAACACCGACCACGTTCCCCTCACCTTCACCCAGATGTCATTTCTTGGGGCTTTTAGAGACTAAGTTTCAGACTGGGAGGTTTCATTCAGTACAATGTCTTAGGTCCTAAACTGAAGGGGCTGGGCAGGGGGTCGCAGGACCCCCCTGCAGGCCCAGCTATGCCCACCTGTCAGCTGCCTCAAGCTCAATCTGTGATGTGAGCAACTGGGCAAGTCAGGTGTGTGCAGCAGCAGAAAACAGTCCACGCCACCGTGTGAGGGGGGCACGTGCGCCAGGCCAGGTCCCACTTTCCCACAATGGTTAAAGGTGCGGGGAGGCTGCTGGGACCTGGCTGGGAGGAGACACTGTGCTGGCATCAAAAAGCAGCCTGATGGGCCGGCCGAGTGGCTCAGCTGGTTAAGAGTTGGCTTAAGAGCGCGAACTCTGAGCAGCAGGACCGCCGCTTCGATTCCCACATGGGCCAGTGACGCTGTGCCAGAGCAGAGCTGCCACTGAGCTGCCAACAGGTGGCAGGATGGCTCAGCTGGTGTAACAACAAGATTGCCTATTCAATGGTGGGCTACACCCGCCCGCAACTAAGACTGAACTCGGCACCCTAAGCTGACCTGCCGCCCAGAGGGCTCAGTGGATAGAGCGTGCGCTCTTAACAACAAGACTGCTGGTTTGACTCCCAAATGGGATGGTGGCTATGCCCACCTGCAACTAAGATTGTAACAGCGCCTTGAGCTTAGAGGCCACGAGCTGCTGGCGGGCAGCCAGATGGCGACTGGCGCCCTCCACAACTAACACTGAAGAACAACAACTTGGCTGGTCACCCTCCCCAATTCCCCAATACTGTTCCCCTCCCCCAAATCCCCAATTAAAAAAAAAAAGCAGCCTGAGAGAACTGACTCTGGGTGGTGAACATATCATATGATATATAGATGACGTATTACAGAACTGCACACCTTAATTAAACCTATGTAACTTTGCTAATAATTGTCACCCCAATAAACGTTATTTAAAAAAAAGTTTCAAGTTACCAAAAGATTTTGGGGAATTATTTTTAAGTATACATATCATAACACATAATTATTACCAAAATGTTTAACCTGAAACTATTTTTATTCTATTTATATTTATTAAATTTATTAGTTTTTAACAATTATGTTTAGATTACCCATGAAAAATCCATGAGACATCAAAGTTATTCATTATCCCAAGCTATTTTTACTGCTGACAAATTTTCATAAACTTTTTTGTAAACCGATGTAAAATAAATGTATTATACTATTAATAAAAAATAAAAAAAAGAGAAAGAAAAAAAACCCGCAGCCTGGCACGGGGAGGTGCCCTGGATGTCTGCAGGTTCCCAAGGACAACAATTTACGTGAGCATAGCTGAGAACATTCCATCTGATTCAGATTTTTTATAATGGCATATTTTAAATCAGTAAAAACTCAAGACATCGAGCAATGTTCATGTGAGAAGTCAGTTACATGACCTTAGGAAGACAGAACTGACCGTCAATTGTGAAGACCGCAGAGAGCAGCCCAGCCGCCCGCGAGCCGCGCCCCTTACCAGCAGGCAGGTCCCCATCCACTCGGACACCAGCACGTCCACCTTCTCGGGCAGCACCACGTCCTCCACCTTCTGCTGGAATACGGTGATGACATCGGCGAAGCCATTCTGCATGACCAGCTGCCCCGTGTGCTGGGCCATCTCACTGGCCTCCACCGCGTACACCTGCGCGTGGCACAAGCGTCCTCAGTGCCATGCGGCCCCACCCCGCGCCATCCCAGGGCTGCCAAACCCGGAGCCGGCAGGCACAGAAGCGAGGTGGCGCGGATGGGCCCACGCGGGCGCCCCCAGGCCGCTCGCAACCACACCCCTGCACCCCTTGGCACCCCGCAGGTCCTCGGCACCCAGCTGGGCACGGACAGGCGTTCAGGACGCTGGTGGCTCCTGAGTTTCCGCTCCGGGTTCTCGGCGGGGCCCTGGGCACCACGCCCTGGTTCCAGCAGGGTCTGGACTCAGCGGTCCCTGCAAACCAGGAGCATCACCTGCCCGTGAGGGCCACAGGGGGCTGCAAGTCCACACGGGCCAAGTATGCTGGAGAGCAGCGGTTCTCAACCTGTGGGTCGCGACTCCTTTGAGTCGCCGGGTACTCGTATGTGGGCGTATCTGCATGGGGGCCTGGAGACGGATAGGGGAGCGATGTCTTGGTTCCTAAGACCATCGAAAATATGTTTTCTGATGGTCTTAGGCGACCCCTGTGAAAGGTGGAGAACCGCTGCTCTAGAGGAAGAGAGGTCTGTCCCATCCCTGCCCGACACACGGACACGTGGACACACATGATTCTGTATGTAACTCAAACTACCAGCACGTGCGGCCAGCTCAAGTCCGCTCCCTGCTGTCTGCGGCTCGCTGAGCCAGCGTCACAACTGCTGAGCAGCTCTGGCTGGGACGCGCCGCCTGCCTGGCTGGCACGGTGCCTCCATGGGGAGGACACGGCTCCCAGACGCGGCCCGGAGGCCGCTGAAGGGACGCGTGGGCCGCCCCACTCACCGCTCTGGGCTGCGCGTAGTGCGCACAGAAGAGGCTGATGATGCCGGTCCCGCAGCCCACGTCCAGGATCACCTTGCCCCTGAGGGACTCTCTGTTCTGCAGGATCACGTGGTGGTACTTGGTTGTTCGCGGCTGGTCTGTCAACATCTCCAAGTGAAGCTTCTGGACAAAAAGCACACGGAGAGTCACTGCCCGTGACCCAGCTCTGCTCCCAGGTGGAGCACAGACCCTGAGCCCACTCCCTCCACCCCAAACCTAAAAATATGCTGCACAGAGAATTCAGAGCAGACAGTGAAGGAATGAACTGGAAGTTTGCAGACTGCCTCAGGCTCAGTGGGGTGCGGCCTGCAGCTTCTCTCTGCTTCTCCCACGAGAAATAGACAGAAAAGCAGTAAGGTCAGGCTTAAACAACACTATCAACCAACTTAGACAGATGTGTACAGAACACTTCACCCAACCATTTATAGTACTAATGCACAAAACTATTTAGGAATAGATTTACAAGACACATCCACAATCTTGTATAATGAAAACCTTTAAACTCTGAGAGACATAAAATAAGGCTTAAGAAATAGGGAGCATCGGTGTAATATTACAAAGATGCCGCTCTGCCCTAAATTAGCGTACACTTTCCTTGTAAAACAACTACAATGCCAAACTATTTCGCATGGAGGGGAGGGGGACAGAACAAATGATAATAAAATCAGTTTCAAAAAAATAAACAGCCAAGGCTGGCAGGAAAATGCTAAATATTGGAGAACTGTTCAAGGCCTCGCTCTCCCAAACATTAAAAAGCTCCAATAACAAAAAGCGTCTGGAACTGCAGAAGAAATAAACAGATCAAAGAACCAGAACAGACCCTAAAAATTTAACGTGTGATAAAAAATTTTACGTGCTGATTTCTCTATCAGCAGGAAAACATGGGTTCAGTACGTGCTGCTGGAATAGTTGGACATTTGTGAGGAAACTAAGTCAGAATTTTGCATTCTTCACAAGTGAACTCCTGATTGATTTAAATCTTTCACTGTAAAAAATGGAATCAAGAAGGCCTAAAAGAAAGCGTGGGTATTTATAAATCCTGCAGTGAAGAGGGTCTTTAAAAGTAGGACAAAACCCAGAAGCCACAAAGAAAAGAAAAACAATTAGGTTATACAACGATAAAAAGTTACAGGGAAAAAAAGAGTGACATAAGAGTAATTAATACATGTCAAGAATACAGGCTAAGCTGCTTATTTAACATTTAAATCGACAGAAATAAAAAAAGTGTGCAAATAATATGAACATTTTCCAAAAAAGAAATACAAAAGGCCAATAAAACAAACGATGATCGATCTCACTGTAAAAAATGGAAATCGAAACCAAGAGATGCCCCATTTCACCCTGAAGACTTGGCTTTTCCACCCTGAGGCTCTGGTGGGGAAATGACACGCACACTCAGAGGTGTCCAGTCAGCGAGCCTTTCCTGAGGGCCACCTGGCAAGACCCAAAAGTACGACACGCACAACCCTACGAAGGTGCCCAGTGGACATTCTAGCTGCGTTCCCAGGGCCTGTGTAGGAGGATGTCCAGCACAGCATGGCTCATCACGAGAAAAGGGCGTTACACACCCGGTGTCCACCAACAGGGTCCTTTTAAAATCCACATGACACTCTACAGCTGTTGTCAAAGCAGACCTTCAAACAGAACAGCTGTGTGCAAAGAGTAAGGTAAAAAGCAGCCTGTGGAACTATTCCTTCTCCATGAATGTAAGCCACGAAAACCCTCGTCGCTTAGCCCGGGCGGAAGCCTAAGCTGCCGCTGAGAGGAACCGCGAGGCCGGCGGGCTCTGTGGAGCGCAGGGCGAGGACAGGCAGGGTTTCTGTCTTTCTCACGAGACGGAAAGCCCTCACCACGCCCAGTCACACCGTCCGGTGAGAAAGCGTCGTGTGTGACACCACTGCGCTGCCACAAACCGATGACCACACGGTGCACTGCCATCATACAAGCAGCCTGGCCACCGCGTCGCTGTACCTGCATCAGAGCTCTTCATTCATGTCAGCGTTTTTAACTGTGAAACATGAGAGGCCTACAAAAAGGTACACCTGACCAAATGGTTCTACATCAGCCAGCACCCCGGCCCTCCATCCACCGAGCCCCCGACTCTCAGGGAACCAGTGTCGCCACCTGTGTACACCCATAAGCCACAACCCTGACTCCCTGTGACTGAGCCAAACACTGGATATTCTCCGATGTCTCGCTTCTTCCACTGCACAGGATGTTGGCACCCTCCATCCTGCAGGTTTCTGTTTCTATCCAGTTTAAATATCAACACAGCTGCCTGCGCCACTGGGGCCTGGGCCTTCATCCACCGCGAGAAAGCAAGCTAATGAGCTGGTCATTCAGAAGTATTATTGTTGATTGATTTATATAACTTTTTGTATTTAAACCAAAATTTATTACTTTTTTTTCAATACTGAGAACATTTCATCGTCCCATTTCTCAGATTATATTTCTAAACCAAGGTCAACTCACTGTAGTCCACGGGCCAGTCCAGCCCACCACCTGCTTTTGGATGGGTCGCAAGCTAAAAATGGCTTTTACATTTTTAAATGGTTTTTTAAACATCAAAAGAAGAATATGTACTGCACAGGGAATACAGTCAATAATGTTGTAATAACTATGTATGGTCTCAGGTGGGGACTAGACTATCAGGAGGATCACTTCTTAAATTATATAAATGTCTAACCACTACACTATACACCTGAAACTAATAATATTGCATGCCAACCATAATTGAAATATAAAAATCAAATAAAAAGAAGAATATGACACATGAAAATGATATGAAATTCAAGTTCAGTGTCACAGGTGTTTTATGGAACCCACAATGCTGCTGCTGTGTGTGTTTTGGGGCTGCTGGCACACGATGGCCGGGCCCAGTGGCGTAGAGTCTGACCAGATGCCCACTAAGTGCTGCTCAAACAGTGAGCAGAAGCCCAGAAGTTATTTTAAAAAGTCAGGACTGAGAACTAGAGAAGAAACCCCCACCGGCGGCAGACTGGGAGCCTGAACGCAGTACCAGGGTTCCGTAGCTGCCAAAGTACTCCTCGTCCTGCCAAGTGTCCTCGGGGTCACACTCCTCCAGGTGCTTCCCCACGTGGTTCGCAGGGATGTACCCACAGCAGCCAGCACGCTCGCCCCACCACCAGTCGGCAGTCGTTTGTCTCAGGATGAGAATTTTCTCTCCTCTCAGAAAACTGAGCTGGAAAAAATATACAGAAGTGACAATTCAAGAAAACACTGCAGTGTCATTTCAACTGTGGCTCTGTGATATATCCCCCTCACTGGAGCCCAGATGACAGCAATTTCAAAACGAGTCAATGGGTACTTGTGCCATCCTAACAACTGGTATCATGAAAATGATACCAGGATTTAGAGATTTTGGGGGGACATCTACGTGAAGGAAGAGCTTAGCTTAACTGATATTTTTAAAGGAAAAAGTAAACACCTTCAAATGGCTCAGGACGGACCGCCCACCGCGTGACCCTGCTGAGCTCCGGCATCCCTGTTCCCAGGTAAAGCAAGCCACACTCAGGTGGGTGTCTTCGTTTCACAGCTCTGATTTCCATCAACCAGGACAGGCTCTCCGTCCAGGTCTCCAGCAGATACTGGGCCAGCCGCCGCGCTCCTCAGTGGGTCCCTACACAGCAGGCTCGGGGCCACAATTCCTTAGGCGGGGACACGGGAGGGCCACCTCCAGCCTTGGTCTGTCCACTGGCTGTGGCATGACTTCTGCAAGGCCCCACCTCACTGTCACCGAACATGCTCAATCCATAAGCGCGGGCGTGATGCCAGGTACCTGCGTCTCATCGGTGGCAGCGTAGTCGGCGATGGCCACGAACTCTTCAGGGCACAGGCCCTCCGGGAGCAGGAGCGGCTCCTCCTCTCGGCACGCCACGGCCTCTGCTCCCTCCTGCGCAAACCAGGGAGAGACCACAGAGTGAGCACGGGCCCTCCTCTGACTCGAGGCTCTGTGGATGGACTCAAATGTAGATTCATGGGACCCCCTCTAACTCTACAATCTGGTCAGCTTCACTAGCAGAATCGAGGGGTCCACATGACTCCACCTTCACTTGTTCTCTAGTACAATGTGATTCCCACCCTCAAGTGACCATCAAAGAAACAAGAAAGCAGTAGTGTCTATGTGGTGACTGACCCCAGGCCTTCAGCAATGTCCTGAGAGTGATGCTCAACCCCAGGAGAAAGAAGTCCTGACTCTGGGTGCCGCCTGAGGACATCATCAGCCCCAAGGACAGAACTGGCGGGGGGGGGCTCACAGAAGACTGAGGGACGGTGCTGGTGACCTGGCACCATTCATGTGGCCTCACTGAACCGCACAGCTGCTCAGGACCCAGAAGAGGGTCCTGGACCTCAGAGGCCTGCACATCACCGGTGTCAGAAGGGTTGCGTCTGGAAGACGTCGCTGGAGGTGGCAGAACCTCCGACAACCATCCCAGGTCACTGGAGCCAGCCCGTCCCATCTGTACATGTAATCAGATTTTCCTAAACATAATTCCTGTTCACTTTAGAAAACATGTGAAAGCACAAGAGTACACAGAGGAAAATTAAAGCCATGTGTAATCTGCGTCACTGGTCAGAGATAGTAGCACTTAACTTTTATATCCTTTCAGGCTTTCTTTCTAAAGTACATATAACACATGCAAAAAGGGTGCTTACTGGGGTCATACAATTTTGTCCTGAGACATGTTTTCCACTACTGAATTATGAGCATTTTCCCTCATTATCAAATATACTTCTAAACACATTTTTTATATCTGCCAGTATTCCATTCTACAAAGTATCAAACCTTATTTATCCAACCTTCTAGTTCTGGGCACTTACACTGTTTTCAGTTTTTACTATTATAAGTTACGTGAAGATGAACTTTCCTAAACAGAAATCATTTTCTCTCTCCTTGGTAATTTTCTTAAATTCCTCAATGTGAAATTGATGGATCTAGACAACATGCGCCACCAGCTGCCCGCCAGACAGGTGGTTCCTCAGACTCGGCCGCGGGGAAAAGCTCTGAGGTGCCCACACCCTCCCTTATCAACGATGGCCGTTCTTCAGTCATCTCTGCCAACTGGGTGGGGAGAAATTACCTGTCTTGGTTACTGCCATTTGACTTTTTTTGATTATCAGCGAAGCCAACACGTTTCTTAAGTATTTATTGGTCACTTTTTAAATTTTGATAATTGCCTATTTATTTCCTTTGCACGTTTTCCTATTATAATAGCATGATTCGTTTTAACACAATATGATTTTCTTTTTAGGCAGCCCTCCATCCTGTCCCTGTTCCACCCACATCATCACCCTGTCACCACCATCCCCAATCCTTAGTAATCACCTGGTGTCTACCCTCCCATGCTTTCTCCATGATCAGACACACACACACACACACACACACACACACACACACACACACAGCTTTTCTTTTGATACGGTTTTTGTAAAGGACATCACAGACCATTCTTTTTTAATTTTGCTTTTTTACTCACACAAAACCTTGTGAAAAACTGCCCAACAGTCAGAACTCTGACTTAGACTTTTCAGTGGCACTATAACATTGCATGGCAAGAATTCCACTGAACTCGTCACCACCCTTGACTGATGGATGATGTCCTGGTGCCCAGCTTTCACCACCATAAACAACGCTGCCACAGGCATCTCTGCACATTTATCTTTGTGACAGTTTACTTTTATGGGACAGACTGCCAGAGCTTTTTATCAAATATTTGTCAGGTTTTTTCTATAAAGGCAGTAGCACGTCTCACGTCACCAGCAAGGTATGGAGTGCGTTCTGCCTGAATACTTAGCAGCAACAGGCATTATCACTATTTTTAATTTTCTCCACAGTGATATGTCTAAAGACCCCAGAAAAGTTAGCTATGTGGAAAAACAGACTATTGCTACTTAACACCAAAGACTTTTTTTTTTAAATACAGAAGGAAGATTAAATTAAGAGGAGGGTCGGCTGGGCAGAATCTGCTAGAAACTACTGCCTACAAAAGACTTTTGATACTTTTGATGAAAAGTATAAAGAAACAACAGTAATTTACTGTTGAGTTTATAACATACATATATATATATATATATATATATATATATATATATTAGTGTGAGCTCTGAGCAACAGTGGTTCAAGTAGCCGTTGAACTGCCAACTGGTGGTAGGATGGCCCAGCTAAAAAAAAAAAAAAAAGAGAGAGTTGGCTTGGGACGCCAGCTCTGAGCAGCAGGGCCCCGGTTCGGATCCCACATGAGGACCACTGACACTGTGCCCTCTACAGCTAAGATGGTGAACAACAGCTCGAACTGGAGCTGGGCTGCTGTGAGTCACCGGCAACAGCGTCGTAGGCTGCAGTGAGGCTGGCTCGCAGGTGTCGTGCACTTTTATGAGCTGCCATGAGCGGCCATCCTATGGCCGGCGACTGCCTCACCCGGGAAGAGCGCAATAATAATACCAACATGGACCAGTGAAGCGACGTCCTCCACAACTAGACTGAAGAACAAAAGGGCAGCAACTTGTCTGTTCCCCATCTCCAATTCCCCAATAAAATCTTTAAAAAAAAAAAAAAAGACTGGATTAGGTTAAGGATTCATAGTGCAATTTCTTGGATAACCACTAAACTACTGTGTTGTCGGAAAAGTCATGATGTAGTTTTTCTATGTTTTTCGTTGCAAAAATGCGTCATGACTTTTCTAACAACCCAATAATACAAAAAGGTACAGCTAAAAAGCCAATTAAATAGATAATGTAGAATTACAGAACATACTTTATTAATCCAAAAGAAGGAAAGAATGGAGAAAGGTAAAAAAGAAGAAATGCAACATAAAGAAAACAAACAGCAAGATGTTAATCATATCAGTTATTATGTTAAATGTTAATGGACAAAGTACTCCAAGTCAAGGGCAGAGATTATATGATAAAACAAAACAAAACAAAAACCCCATGACTATTGGCACCTTATGATAGAAAACACTTTAAATGTAAGGAATTAGACAGGTTGAAAATGTGGGTTCATATTTCTGTGTGTACCATGAAAGCAGTAACCATTAGAAAGCTGGTACAGCAATATTAACATAAAGCAAAATAGATGCAAGACAAAAAGTATTAATAGATAAAAAGAGAGAGACTTCATAAACACAGAAGGGCCAATTAATCTAGAAAACAAAAACTATCCTAAACGTATGCACCAAATAATAGAGATTCAAAATATATGAAGCAAAAAGCGATAGATCCAAAAGGACATAAACCAAAAAAACAGACAGATCCACAATCACAGCAGAGATGTTTAAAGCTCATCCCTCTCAGTAACTGACAGAATGGACAAAAAAATCACAGAGCATATAGACATTTGAACAATACTAACAACCAATCCATTTGATCATAATGACATTTCTAGAATACTACACTCAATAATCACTGAACACATATTCTTTCCAAGTGCACATGGGACAGTCACCAAAATAGCCCATGTGACTAGATATAAAGGACTAGATACATTTCAAAGGACAGAAATTTACAGAGCACGTTATACTTTAACCAAATATAATCAAAACAAAATTAAAAAACAAAAAGTAAAATTTTTCAAATGTTTAGAAAAAGAGCAACACATTTCTGAATAGCCCAGAAGATTTCTAATTTCCTTTGTGATATATTAGAAAGTGTTTTGACTGAACAATAATGAAAATACAATGTATCTAAATGTGTGAGGTGCAGCTAAAGTAGAGATTAGAGGAAAAGTTTTAGCTTTAAGACATATATTAAAGAAAAAAGATTTAAAACCAGTGATCCTAATTTCCATCTCAGAATGCTATAAAAAGAGAAAATTAAACTCAAACAGAACAAAGGAAGTAAGGATTAAGACAGAAATCAGTGAATAGATGAATAAAAGAGAAAATCAACAAAGACAAACTGCCTCTTTGAAAAGATAAAATTAGTAAAACCCTAAAAGAAATGATCAAGGGGAAAGAAAAAAAGAGATAAAACACAAATTGTGGCCATCAGGCATCTGTTCTTTAATGGAGTTTGTTATCCCCAGGATGAACACAAATATTACTGAAGTAATACTTCAATATTGACTTAACTGACAGTAAGTCAATAAAGAGTCAATTCATGACTCACGAGTAATCAGAAAACTACAATAACAAGGTACCACTTCTAACCTATCAGATTAAAGAAGTCAGACGCTCTCTAGTGTTAGAAGCACTGTAGACTGCTTGCAGACCTGTGAAATGGTAGGCCACTTGGGAGAACAATTGATCATTATCTAGTAAAACTGAAAAGATACAATCCCATCCACCCTGCAATCCCATTACTGGGTATAACCCTAGAGCACCTACATGCGTACAAGGAGACATGTACACGAACGGTCACTGAAGCACTATTTAAAACAAAAAAAACTAGAAGCAATGTAAGTGTTCAACAACAGGGAAACACAGAAAACGCGGTGTGTGCCTAATGTACAGACCTATGTACACATTGTTCACATGAGGAACATGCTGCAGGAGAACACTTTAGGGCTGAACCAGTGCTACACACACAAGGACAAATCTCCCAAAGTAGCATTAGTGGAACAGGCCAGCTGTAGATGACACACAGACTGTGATGCAACTTAGGAGAATTCTAAAGATGCCTAGACCTTAAGGTCTAAAAATATAAAAAATAGTGCAGAGCACAAAAATCAATTCCTAATTTTAGTAGTGTTTGCCTCTGGAGAAAGAATGGGACTGGGGTTGGGGAACACATGTTATTTATGTTTTACTGTGTGTGTGTGTGTGTGTGTGTGTGTGTGTGTGTGTGTGTGTGTGTATTCTGAAGCAAACATCACAAAATGTTAACAAATTTTCACTTCTGTGTAATATGTACTGGATATTTCCAATATTATTCTGTAAATGTTCTAATATTTTTTATATTTCTCAAAAGAAAAATGAGACATTCATGAATTAAAACATTTTATGATTCATTTTAAAAAGATTAATGGAATGACCCAACTATAAATAAAATTGCTATATATAAAAATTAAATGAAATTAGAACAATTATTAGAAAAAGGAAAAATTTAAATGTTAAAATTGACATGAGACATGAAAATGTTTGGTTTTTTAAAAACATTATTAGAGTATTCATTTGGTTTTTAATTTTACCTAATCAACATTCCTTGAAGAAAAAAAAATTTTTTTTAAGATTTTATTGGGGAATTGGGGGAGGGGAACTGTGTTGGGGAAACTGGGAAGGGGAACAGACAAGTTGCTATCCTTTTCTTCTTCAGTCTAGTTGTGGAGGACGTCACTTCACTGGCCCATGTTGGTTTTGTGATCATTGTGCTCTTCCCAGGTGAGGCAGATTGGTCGCCGGCCATTGCACAGCCGCTCAGTGCAGCTCTTGACAGCTCATGTTGGCTGCTGGCCGCTCACGGTAGCTCACAGCAGCCCACTGCAGCCACACTGCAGCCTACGCCATCGCCGGCAACTCACAACAGCCCAGCTCCAGGTTGAGCTGTTGTTCACCATCTTAGCTGTAGAGGGCGCAGCGTCACTGGCCCTCATGTGGGATCTGAACCGGGGCGCTGCTGCTCAGAACTGGTGTCCCAAGCCAACTCTTAACCACTGGGTCACTTGGTCGGCCCCATTCCTTGAAATTAAGGTGACTTTTTTTTACCGCTAACTTGAATGAAGCTCTACGTATCCCAGGCAGAAAAGCAGCTTGAATACAGAAATCTTTTCTAAGGTGTTCAACCTGCCTTTAACACACTAGGCCTGGAACTTTAATGAACAGCTAGAAAAATGTGCTTGCTTCAATAGCACAGGTACCAAAAACAGAACCCTAGATTCCTAAGAAATGCTTACAATGTGCAGTTCAGAATGTCATCTGCAAGTGGTTCCTCTATCACCATCCCGTGCTTGGTGGCCACCTTCATAGACCTGAAGAAAGCACCATCACTCTGGGCTGAGCTCATCTCTGTCATGTTCATGTTCCCCCCACCAGAACTGAACTTACCTGCAATTCACTTCCAGGGCAGTCACCTGATGTTGCCATAGTTCTCTTAGGATGTGCCGCATAGCTGCCACTTTTAATGTTTCATTTTCCTCTCCAATTCTGCTTTAAAAGAGAGAATGAGAAAATGCTTTATTACATTGCATAATAATTAAGTTCACTTTGTTTCTAAGGCCCATGATAAAGGTCCTCTACCAAACGGAAGTCAAACGTATTATATGTAATGAATGGAATAGGAATAAAATGTATACATGCAATTCTTCACAAAAACAATGGAAAGCATTTAAAATTTATGAACTTAAAAGAAGTATGTGTTTTTTTCACTAGTCTGCAAGGTGTTACTTTTTTTTTTTTAATTGGGGAATTGGGGGAGGGGAACAGTGTTGGGGAATTGGGGAAAGAGATCAGCCAAGTTGTTGTTCTTCAATCTTAGTTGTGGAGGGCGCCAGTCGCCATCTGGCTGCCTATAGGCAGCTCATGGCCTCTAACCTTAAGGTGCTGTGCTTAGTCTTAGTTGCAGGTGGGTTGTAGCCACCATCACATGGGAGAGTTGAACCCTGCAGTCTCATTGTTAAGAGTACACACTCTATCCACTGAGCCATCTGGACGGCAGCTCAGCTCAAGGTGCGGAGTTCAGTCTTACTTGCGGGCAGGCATAGCCCACCATCGAACAGGCAGTCTTACTGTTAGGAACACGTGCTCTCACCAGCTGAGCCATCCTGCCACCTGTTGGCAGCTGAGCAGGAGCTCAGCTCGGGCGCAGTGTCACTGGCCCATGTGGGAATCGAACCGGCGGCCCTGCTGTTCAGGGCTTGCACTCTTACGCTAACTCTTAACCAACTGAGCCACTCAGCCAGCCTCAAGGTGTAACTCTTAATCATTGGCCGAAGCCTGTTCTTTTCTGTCAGATCACTGGGCTAATTTAAAATAACAAATCAATGTCAAATCTTTTCTTGGAACCCATAGCTTTAATTCCCATTAAACTTCCCTACTTGGGGTCTTAAAGTGTTTCCACTAACAGAAACCAAGGTTTGCATCTTCCGGAGGCTTTTCCTTCTCATTCTCAATTCTTACTTTTCCAGTGACAGTGTAATCTGTACTACTCTTTGGGATTTTTTTCAATTACATAGCAAGACTGGTTAAAATGCGTGCTTCGTTTATAAATCAGGACCTAATAGTTATTTTTGTGACATCTGTAGTTACAAATACTAATATACATACGTTGCATTTTCGTTGGAAAACACTGCACTGGGACCAGGATGGGTTGCTGGTTGGTGCGGGCCAGGTGAACGGACGGCAAAGGGACGCCGGCAAAGGGACGCCGACTCCGTGCGCCCTGGGGGGAGCGGCCCCTGGATCGTGAGGGGCAGGTGGCCAGAGATTGGGGCGAAAGTAAGAGAGAGTGAAGGGACAGCGCGGGGCGAAGATGCAGCAGCAGGGGGAGCAAGCAGGGAAGGGCGCGTGACGTCGGTCTAGGGCGGGACGTCCCGGTTCGGCCCGCAGGCCAAGAGGGCGCGGGCAGGGGGTGGGCGTGCCCTGGGGGTGTGGCCCATGAAAGGGCGTGGCGATGTGGGCGTGGCTGCGGAAGGGGCGGGGCGCTGAGCTCGCGGTCAACGCCAGAGCGCAGAGCACAGACGCGGGGAAGGCGCGGGGGGTCTTGGAAGGGGGCGGGGGCCTCAGTCAGCCCACTGACGCACACGCCGGGAGAGGCCCTCTCACCTGCTATGTCTTGACTACATGCGGTCCGGCCGTCCGAGCTGCCCACGAGAAACCTACCTCAGCCGCGTTTGTCCGCTGAGCTCTGCGTCCACACGGTCAGCGCGGAGGGGAGGAGGTCGGTGCCTACCAAGAGCCGGAGCCACCGCCCTCAGCCCGCGCAGGCGCAATGCAAGCAGGACGTCACCGGAGGAGGCCCCGCCCTGGGCCCGGCGCCACGCGCATGCGCTGTCCGTACGCGCTCCGCTGTCTGGCGAAGTGGAGCTACAGTTCTCCCGCGCAGGCGCGGGGCGCTCTGCCCTTCGTGAAAAGGCCCAGGCCTGGGGCGAGCACGGCGCGCAGGCGCGTTTCACTTGTTGCGCCGGCCGTTGCCCTAACGGGGACGCTGCGCCCCTGGGGTCCGACCGGGCCTGGAGACGGGGAGCGCGGCCCGGGGACCATCCTGGGCTGGGGTCAGAAATCCATTTGTGGGCGACAGAAATGGCTGCGTCTGGAGCAGGACCCCGTTTCTCGTGTTTTTCTTGTAGTAATTAGGTGAACCTCGGCGTCTGCGCTGTGAAGTGGGAGCCATTTGTCACTCTTTCCACTTGACACATGGAAGCAGAGGGATTACGCTTTATTTCATCAAGAGGGCGTTTGGGATGAGGTCAGTGCGCGTTACCGAGTGCTGCTCGCGGAGGGATGCGGGCGTCCAGCTCCCGGCCCGGGCAGCACGGGGGCTGCGGGCTGCGGGAGAGGAGATCAGGAAACCGGGAAGGGCTCGTTGCACAAGATGGAAAGAGCTGGTTGGACCACAGTGCGCGAGTATTTAATACACTGAACTCTACACTTACAAATGCTTAAGGTGGTAAGTTTTATGTTACGGGTATTTTGCCACAATACAAAAAAAAGATCATGAACACAAAGTACCAATATGAGGAATGAAAAAAGAATTGCGTATAGATTCCATAAATTTTTAAAAGACAATAAACATTACGAAACTTGACAAGTTAGATAAGTTACACAAATTGCTTGAAAAACACAAATTACCAAAATTGAAGAATATTTAGAAAATGTGCTTCTACATCTGTTAAAGGAATTCATTTCATAACTTAAAACCTTCTTACAAAGACTACTCCAGGCCTTTCACTAGTAAATGCTTCCCAACAAGGAGAAACTAATACCAATGTCACATAAATTCGTCCAGAAAATAGAGAAAAGTGAATCACTTGCTAACTGGCCCTATGCAGCCAGCATACACACTTAGAACGTTAGCAAAACATTCCAGCGATATACAGCATGACCAAGTGTGGTTTATAGTATATATTTATATGTATATTTAATCAACTAAATTTATTATAAAAAACCTTCCCACAAAGAAAATTCCAGCCTCAAATGATTTCACTGGTGAATTCCATCAAATGTACGAGGAAGAAATAACACCAATATTGAACAAAAAAACCTTTTTTTTAAAGATTTTATTGGGGAGTTGGGGGAGGAGAACAAAGTTGGGGAATCAGGGGAAAGGGAACAGACAAGTAGCTGTCCTTTTGTTCTTCAGTCTAGTTGTGGAGGACATTGCTTCACTGGCCCATGTTGGTATTATCATTGCGCTCTTCCCGGGCGAGGCAGT